>NC_048577.1:12754829-12967329 GCF_013265735.2 Oncorhynchus mykiss | reverse complement strand
ATAAAACAAAGTCCCTGGCTGTTTGGGCCAATGGCTTGATAGTCCCAATAGGAACCCAAATCCTTTTGATTTTGGTGCACAGTAGTAGTTCATTAGGCAATTCTGAAGAGATTTATTAGAGAGGGATGAGATCAACAGCTAGAAACAGAGGGAGTAGAGATAATCTGAATGAGTGAGGGAGAGATTCAAAGAGAGAGAGAATGGTGAACCGAGAGAAAGGGGGATAAACAGAGACAAAGAAAGAAAGAGCGAGGGTATCAAGACGAGGATAACTGCAGGAAAGGAGCGATCATTATTTCATCACTATCCTCAGTCTACTGCCTCTCAGACCAAGACCGCCAGACACATGACATCATGAGAGAGAGAGAGAGCGAGGGAGAGAGTGAGAGAGAGAGTGAGAGAGAGAGAGAGAGAGAGAGATTTACAGGAATAAGAGGTGTGGGAGATGAATGGCATTAAATCAACAACATGATTCATCCTCGTGTGTTATGGTCCATATGTCTGTATATCTCTCGCTCTCTCCCTATACATCTCAGGCAATGCATGCAGCATCAATGTGACAGCCAATGCAACCAGGGCCTCGGGGCACATTTGGTCACAGTAAGACTTTTAAGAGTCAGAGGAAGCTCAACTGTACTGGTCTATTGGCCACTTGTTTGTTGGACACACACACACACACACGCACACGCACACACACACACACACACACACACAGCTGCAGTGTAGTCATGAGGTGGGGTTGAGCTGGGTTCAGAGCTGAGATAAAGTAGGTCAGAGACAACATCCAAGGGGTGGCAGCGAAGTCAGACACAGGAGTGCAGAACTGGTTAATAACGGAGCAGTTTAATATATATATATATATATATATATAAAAAAAGGAATCCAATGCCTGTTTGCTTGATGCCGCTCAGGGTCTTGTACACGCACGCGTACATATACCTGTATACAAACGGACACACACACACATATATATACAAACGGACACACACACACGTATACAAACGGGGATACACAGGTAAACAGTGCCACACAAACACATCCAGTTGGCCTTGCTGTTTAGATTGTTGTCGTCCTTGATGTCTTGATTTTGCTTTCTGTTTTCCTTTGTCTGTCTCTTTTCTCTTCATTGCTTGTTGGCACATTGGGTGGTTGTGGTTGGAGGGGAACCGTGGCTTGGGAGGGTCTTAGATGGTTGAGGAGCAGTTCTCTAGGGGAACTGTGGGGTGGTCTTGGATGGTTGGTGGCCTGGCTGTTGGGAGCTTGGACCCGAGGCCGAGAGGTCACTGGTTCAGGTCCCCGATTCAACTGGGTGGGGGATCTGTCCTTGTTCCCTTGGGCATGGTGCTTGATCCTGGTCGCTCCTGTGGGTCGCTCCGGATGGGAGTGTCTGCTGGATTTTTGTATTTTGTATTTTATTTAACCTTTATTTAACTAGTCAGTTAAGAACAAATTCTTATTCACAATGACAGCCTACCGGGGAACAGCGGGTTAACTCCCCCCCCCCCTCCTGTCCTCCCCCTCCTCTCCTCCTCTGCTCCCCCTCCTCTCCTCCTCTCCTCCCCCTCCTCTCCTTCTCTCCTCCTCTCCTCCCCCTCCTCTCCTCCTCTGCTCCCCCTCCTCTCCTCCTCTCCTCCCCCTCCTCTCCTCTTCCTCCTCTCCTCCCCCTCCTCTCCTCCTGTCCTTCCCCTCCTCTCCTCCTCTCCTCCCCCTCCTCTCCTCCTCTTCTCCCCCTCCTCTCCTCCTGTCCTCCCCCTCCTCTCCTTCTCTCCTCCTCTCCTCCCCCTCCTCTCCTCCTCTGCTCTCCCTCCTCTCCTCCTCTCCTCCCCCTCCTCTCCTCTTCCTCCTCTCCTCCCCCTCCTCTCCTCCTGTCCTCCCCCTCCTCTCCTCCTCTCCTCCCCCTCCTGTCCTCCCCCTCCTGTCCTCCCCCTCCTCTCCTCCTCTCCTCCCCCTGTCAATTAGCTCATGTAAACTTTGCTTTCCCTCATTGTTTTTCCAGAGGAAAGTGTCTCTGCTTTTAATTAAGCCCCGAGCTACAGGCTCCGACTACTATAAAATACAACCTCCAACCCCTCCTCCTCCTCCTCTCACCATATTTTAGTTTGCTCTGCTTCGTTTCTCCTTTTGTTTAATATATCTGTGGAGCGAAGCAGTAGCAGCCATGTGTGTGTGTGTGTACAGGCAGCAACCATGAAGGGTTTGTTTAGGCCATGCAGCTCTGAGAAAACTTTCCCCTGAGCGAAGACACTCAGCCCCTCTCTCTACATCTTGAGCTCATAAACTGTGGTGTAGTAAGCCATAGAGGCCCTGATACAATTCTCAAACACACACACACATACATACAAAAACACACACACAGATGCTGGTACCTGGAGCGCTCCTAGGCAGCAGCACCTGCTTCCCAGCTGTGCTCCTATCCCTTTGGGCCTGCACTGGGCTGGCTGACATGTGAGGAGGGGGGGGGGGGGGGGGGGGTGGGGGGGGGGGGGTGAGAGGTGAAGCGCTCGTCCAGATGCTGAGGTCTCCCTCTCTGTCTGTCTGTCCGTCTGTCCGTCTGTCCGTCTGTCCGTCCGTCTGTCCGTCCGTCCGTGTCTCTGTATGTGTCCTCATTAAGCCTCCTGAGGTTTCTGAGTTTACAGTGAGAGGGTGTTGAATAGAGGTTAGGAACAGGTGTATTTATCTCTATCTCTCTATCTGTCTATCTCTCTAACTATTTACATTGTCCATCTTTCCCTGTCACACCCTCTCTCCCCCTCACTCTCCATCTCTCTCACCCTCTCTCCCCCTCACTCCCCATCTCTCTCCCCCTCTCTCCCCCTCACTCTCCATCTCTCTCCCCCTCACTCTCCATCTCTCTCCCCCTCACTCTCCATCTCTCTCCCCCTCTCTCCCCCTCACTCTCCATCTCTCTCCCCCTCTCTCCCCCTCACTCTCCATCTCTCTCCCCCTCTCTCCCCCTCACTCTCCATCTCTCTCCCCCTCTCTCCCCCTCACTCTCCATCTCTCTCCCCCTCACTCTCCATCTCTCTCCCCCTCTCTCCCCCTCACTCTCCATCTCTCTCCCCCTCACTCTCCATCTCTCTCCCCCTCTCTCCCCCTCACTCCCCATCTCTCTCCCCCTCTCTCCCCCTCACTCTCCATCTCTCTCCCCCTCTCTCCCCCTCACTCTCCATCTCTCTCACCCTCTCTCCCCCTCACTCCCCATCTCTCTCCCCCTCTCTCCCCCTCACTCTCCATCTCTCTCTCCCTCTCTCCCCCTCACTCTCCATCTCTCTCCCCCTCTCTCCCCCTCACTCTCCATCTCTCTCACCCTCTCTCCCTCCATCTCTCCCCTTTTCCACATAAAGCTGGTTTTCATAAACCCCAGGAATAGCAGTCCCTGAGGCGACTGCAGGGTGAAACACTAGACTTTTCTGAGTCCCAGCCAAACAGATGCCGGCTCTTGGAGTCACACCAGAAACAGCCTTCATGCTTCTCTCTCGCTCCCTTTTCTCCCTCCCTCTTTCTCTCTCTCCTTCTTGCTCTCAGTTTGGGTCTCTCGCTATCCTTCTCTCTGCCTCGGTGTCTCTCTCTCTCTCCCAGCTCTTTTTCAAGGACAACATGTTAGTATCCTAATCTTTCACTGTTGTCTCCCAACAGCCTGTCTATAAAGTCTAATGGCAGCAGTTCCTCCTCTCTCTCTGTCAGAGTTCTGCTTCTGTCAGGTCTCTGTCTCTTTGTGATTTCTCTTTTGATTAGCCTCAGTTACTGTAAAAAATGAGACAGATAAAAGAGGAGAGAGAGAAGAGAGGAGAGAGAGAAAATAGGAGAGAGAAGAGAGGGGGGGGAGAAAAGAGGAGAGGGAGAGAAAGGGCATCTCTTCTTTATCCACCGTAAAACCTTTCTTTGTGCCCCCTTCTTTCTTTTTACCCCTTGTTCTGTCTTTACAGCTCATCTCTCTTTTTTGGCAGCATTCTCTCGTTCTCCCCTTCCTTGCCTCCTTTTTCCCTCTCTCCTTCTCTCTCTGTCTTTAAATTCAACTGAACTCAAGGACCTCGGCTGTTACGTAAATGGGTTAAACACAGACACACGTGAGCACATACAGAGGCGCGGAACACACACCCACACACACACACACACACACACACACACACACACACACACACACACACAGTGAGCCATACAGTATTGCTTACTTTGCAGCCTGGCTTTCCTTCAGCCGTCCTGTACAGTCAACTCTAGCTAGCTGATACAATGTTTACACATTTTATCTGAGCAGCCCAACCAAACCGTACAGTAACTGTAGCTAACCACTGCACTGAGCACAGTTAGGGGCCAACTAGCTACAGTGTGAGTGAATCAATTCTGGGTATTGTTTTTACTGATCCCAGGTCAGAAATAATATGTGTAGATGTCCCTCTCCTAAAGAAGTGAAGTTACAATCTGTAATTTACAGTTTACAAACTAGTGCACTAGTAGCACTTTGACTGGAAATGTAAGATGTCAGATACATATTGTGCTTTATTAGGATCATTGCTCAGTCATTCCTAACCCCCACCCCAGTGACTTAACCTCCTAACCCCCACCCCAGTGACTTAACCTCCTAACCCCCACCCCAGTGACCTAACCTCCTAACCCCCACCCAGTAACTTAACCTCCTAACCCCCACCCCAGTGACTTAACCTCCTAACCCCCACCCCAGTGACTTAACCTCCTAACCCCCACCCCAGTGACCTAACCTCCTAACCCACACCCCAGTGACCTAACCTCCTAACCCCCACCCCAGTGACTTAACCTCCTAACCCCCACCCCAGTGACTTAACCTCCTAACCCCCACCCCAGTGACTTAACCTCCTAACCCACACCCCAGTGACCTAACCTCCTAACCCCCACCCCAGTGACCTAACCTCCTAACCCACACCCCAGTGACTTAACCTCCTAACCCCCACCCCAGTGACCTAACCTCCTAACCCCCACCCCAGTGACTTAACCTCCTAACCCCCACCCCAGTGACTTAACCTCCTAACCCCCACCCCAGTGACCTAACCTCCTAACCCCCACCCCAGTGACCTAACCTCCTAACCCCCACCCCAGTGACTTAACCTCCTAACCCCCACCCCAGTGACCTAACCTCCTAACCCCCACCCCAGTGACCTAACCTCCTAACCCCCACCCCAGTGACCTAACCTCCTAACCCCCACCCCAGTGACCTAACCTCCTAACCCCCACCCCAGTGACCTAACCTCCTAACCCCCACCCCAGTGACTTAACCTCCTAACCCCCACCCCAGTGACCTAACCTCCTAACCCCCACCCCAGTGACCTAACCTCCTAACCCCCACCCCAGTGACTTAACCTCCTAACCCCCACCCCAGTGACCTAACCTCCTAACCCCCACCCCAGTGACTTAACCTCCTAACCCCCACCCCAGTGACCTAACCTCCTAACCCACACCCCAGTGACCTAACCTCCTAACCCCCACCCCAGTGACTTAACCTCCTAACCCCCACCCCAGTGACCTAACCTCCTAACCCCCACCCCAGTGACTTAACCTCCTAACCCCCACCCCAGTGACCTAACCTCCTAACCCACACCCCAGTGACCTAACCTCCTAACCCCCACCCCAGTGACCTAACCTCCTAACCCACACCCCAGTGACCTAACCTCCTAACCCCCACCCCAGTGACCTAACCTCCTAACCCCCACCCCAGTGACCTAACCTCCTAACCCCCACCCCAGTGACTTAACCTCCTAACCCCCACCCCAGTGACCTAACCTCCTAACCCACACCCCAGTGACCTAACCTCCTAACCCCCACCCCAGTGACCTAACCTCCTAACCCACACCCCAGTGACCTAACCTCCTAACCCCCACCCCAGTGACCTAACCTCCTAACCCCCACCCCAGTGACCTAACCTCCTAACCCCCACCCCAGTGACTTAACCTCCTAACCCCCACCCCAGTGACCTAACCTCCTAACCCCCACCCCAGTGACCTAACTTCCTAACCCCCACCCCCGTGACCTGACCTCCTAACCCCCACCCCAGTGACTTAACCTCCTAAGCCCCACCCCAGTGACTTAACCTCCTAACCCCCACCCCAGTGACCTAACCTCCTAACCCCCACCCCAGTGACCTAACCTCCTAACCCACACCCCAGTGACCTAACCTCCTAACCCCCACCCCAGTAACTTAACCTCTTAACCCCTACCCCAGTGACCTAACCTCCTAACCCCCACCCCAGTGACCTAACCTCCTAACCCCCACCCCAGTGACCTAACCTCCTAACCCCCACCCCAGTAACTTAACCTCTTAACCCCCACCCCAGTGACCTAACCTCCTAACCCCCACCCCAGTGACCTAACCCCCACCCCAGTGACCTAACCTCCTTACCCCCACCCCAAGGACCTAACCTCATAACCCCCACCCCAGTGACCTAACCTCCTAACCCCCACCCCAGTGACCTAAACTCCTAACCCCCACCCCAGTGACCTAACCTCCTAACCCCCACCCCAGTGACCTAACCTCCTAACCCCCACCCCAGTAACTTAACCTCCTAACCCCCACCCCAGTAACTTAACCTCCTAACCTCCCACCCCAGTAATTTAACCTCCTAACCCCCACCCAGTAACTTAACCTCCTAACCCCCACCCCAGTGACCTAACCTCCTAACCCCCACCCAGTAACTTAACCTCCTAACCCCCACCCAGTAACTTAACCTCCTAACCCCCACCCCAGTGACCTAACCTCCTAACCCCCACCCAGTAACTTAACCTCCTAACCCCCACCCAGTAACTTAACCTCCTAACCCCCACCCCAGTGACCTAACCTCCTAACCCCCACCCAGTAACTTAACCTCCTAACCCCCACCCAGTAACTTAACCTCCTAACCCCCACCCAGTAACTTAACCTCCTAACCCCCACCCAATAACTTAAACTCCTAACCCCCACCCCAGTAACTTAACCTCCTAACCCCCACCCAGTAACTTAACCTCCTAACCCCCATCTATCCACCCCTGGTCATGTAAGCCTGATAGAAGTTGATATAACAGAGACTAAACACCATCATTACATCACTAGGTAGATTAGTGGCTGATCTGAGCCCATCCCCTTTTATCTGACATCTCCCCATTGCAGAAGAGATGTTTCATCTGCTTAGCATCACCTGTATAAATTGCGTAAAGGATAGCAAATAAGGGTTTTATATACTTAACCTACATGGAGCCGGTTCTTAAGTAGGGGTACCAAAAGCCCCTGCTTGTCCATATGGATCAACTAAATCACCTAGTATGGATAAACCAAAGGACAGATCTCATAATGTTCGGATGGTCCACTGCTAATTCATTGTGTGTGTGTGTGTGTGTGTGTGTGTGTGGATTAGCCAGTGTGAGCCAGGATATGCATGGGGTGATTTAGGTAAGGACTTAGAGGTGTATTAAAGAGGAGAGTAGGTAAACAGGACGGCTTTACGGTCTTAGATGAGGCTGATACCGTTATATAAACAGAGAGATCAATATGTTGTAGAGGCTGAACAGTGTTATTCTGTCTCTAGTCCATTATCTACAGCTTAGAGAGAGGGAGGGAGGGAGGCCATCATAGTCCTGGCTCCAATACTCTCTCATACTCGTTCATGGTATTTGAACTTGTTGACTTGTGTACACAGATGTAACATTGCACATACTAGTAGAAAACACCTCCAAATCCATAGAGAACCCAGCGTTCTGTTGTGTAGGCCTCTGTTGTTGTCTGCCAAATGCCTGGGAGTTTCCTGGGTCCTGTGCCCAGGCTCAGTGCTCTTTTGTCAGGCATCAGCTGGGAGAGAGGGAGGGTGGCAGGCACGGAGTGGAGGGAGGGAGGCCCACCTGCTTGAGGAGGAAGACAGTTTGGAAAGAAGACAGTCGTCTGGACAACTTGGCTGACCTACATTGTTGCCATGGCGAACTGCGCACAGAGTCTAGACATTTACGTATGAGGATAATACTAGTGCTGAGCGGGAGACACACACACACACACACACACACACACACACACACACACACACACACACACACACACAGTACACGCTTGTTTGCACATGTTCACATGTACTTTTCCTCTGCTAACAAAAGGAGTAATGGATAGAAACATCTGACAACCCAATAGTAGAATAGTTGATCTGTTTACCTAGTCGGCTTGTTGTTGTGTGTTCTACGCAAGAGAAACATTCCTCTCTAGACACATTCAAGACTGCCATAGCGAGGGAAACAGGCATTCTGACAGGCAGTCAATGCACAACCATCTTGGCAGTCTCTGGGAAAACAGCCGTTTTAATGGTCTTAGTTAAAAAGAGGAGGATCCCAGCATTCCATTGCTACTTTTTTTTATTTCTCAATTCCTAAACATGGAACTGTATGATTTGAAACCCAGTGTTTAGCAGCTGTATGGTTAAGCACCTTAATGCTCTGTCGTTCACCTTGAGTCCATAGGGGAGAGTGGGGTCAAATGTAGGGTAACTTGGGGTAAAACGCCACCTAACCTTCAAATCATTTTCTGGAGTGATTTTTTTTTTAAATAGTGAGGAGACAGATGACATTAGTTGAGCAAGAGTAACCAGGCAACCAGGGAAAGTGTTTCTAGACACTATGCTGCGTCAGTTGGGCTACAGGTGATAAGGCTTATTGCTAATAGCATACCTGATAATATGGACTATGTGTAGGCTATATGCATGGTCCAATATGTTACAATAGTTGTGTTATTGGGCTCATTTCTGGAGGTGGAAATGATATTCTAGATGGCGTCAGGGTCATTTTATTTACATTCATTTTAGAGTAGAATGTCCTTTTAAATAACGTCACTAGAACTGAGCTTGTCAGTCCTTCTACATAAACATCCCCCTGTGATTCCCCCCCCCCCCCCACTGATACAAATTATTCTAGAGGAAACACTGAAACAGACACACACACACACGGCTAGCCGGGGTCAGTCCCTGTGGGTCGGCAGACGTGCAGGCAGGCGGTAGCGTAGAGGCCAGATGGTGGTCAGAGTCTGACCCTTATCTACTTCCTTATTGGTTTATCTGTTTGTTTGTGTCCACAGGACTTGTTTGTTTGGTTGTTGCCATGCTGTTGGGGTTGGGGGTTAGCGGTCATGTGGGGGGGGCATGTGTGTGTTTGTTGAGAGAAAGAGCGTGTGTGTGTTGTCTGTTATACTCTGAATGAATGCTTAGGCTGCGCTTCTGGGTAAAAAAGATTTTCTACTGCTGTGATCACGGATCCTTCTGGAGGGGCTTTATTACTGATGATGATGTCAGTGTGTGTGTGTGTGTACATGTTTGCACACAGAGGTTAGGAAGGAGTCACTGGGATCACCGGGATTCTCAGAAGATAGCTGTGCTCTTCTCTGGGAAAGGACTTGGAGGGAGACACATCTATGTACAGTATATATTATGAACATCCTCTCTCTCTCTCACACTCCCCCCCCCCTCTCTCTCTCACACACTCTCTCTCTATCTCTCACTCACTCACTCACCACACACATGTAAACAGACAACATGTAAACACACATCCCCCCTCCCCTACAGTTTATGGTCATCTTGGGTGAATCAGGCTCCACTGATTGTGCTGTTAAGTATCCCCTCCACAAGCTGTCAACAGCCACAACAGCACCAGACCACACCGTGTTGTGTCATCCTGCTCTGCCTCATGCCCTCATCACCCTCCCTCTCTCGGCCCTGAGGGTGACCTCCTGGTTGCCCCCGGCGACCTCTATGTCTGATTGACCGTCGTGCTAGGCTCTGCCCGACTCCCTCATATGACCTCACCCTCTACTCAGAGTGCCCGCTGTCTGCTCTGATCAGACGCAGGGCACAATGAACAAAGAGGGACTTGACTTGACTGAGTGTAAAGAGTGTGTTTGTGTTCGTGGGTTTTTTGTCAGACCCCCCTCTTCTCATCAAAGGTCAGTGGGCAAAGTGTGTGTGTGTGTGCGTGTGTGTGTGTGTGGTTTATCAAGTCCTAATAGGACTGGTGTTGTAACTCCAAGGGCACAAGTTCATAGTCTCTGTCATTTCCCTGCCAACCTTTCCTCTGCTCCCATACTCTCCCCTCCTTTCCTCTGCTCCCCTACTCTCCCCTCCTTTCCTCTCCTCCCCTACTCTCCCCTCCTTTCCTCTGCTCCCATACTCTCCCCTCCTTTCCTCTCCTCCCCTACTCTCCCCTCCTTTCCTCTGCTCCCATACTCTCCCCTCCTTTCCTCTCCTCCCCTACTCTCCCCTCCTTTCCTCTGCTCCCATACTCTCCCCTCCTTTCCTACTCTCCCCTCCTTTCCTCTCCTCCGCTACTCTCCCCTCCTTTCCTCTCCTCCCCTACTCTCCCCTCCTTTCCTCTGGTCCCATACTCTCCCCTCCTTTCCTCTCCTCCCATACTCTCCCCTCCTTTCCTCTGCTCCCATATTCTCCCCTCCTTTCCCCTACTCTCCCCTCCTTTCCTCTGCTCCCCTACTCTCCCCTCCTTTCCTCTCCTCCCCTACTCTCCCCCCCTTTCCTCTCCTCCCCTACTCTCCCCTCCTTTCCTCTCCTCCCCTACTCTCCCCTCCTTTCCTCTCCTCCCCTACTCTCCCCTCCTTTCCTCTCCTCCCCTACTCTCCCCTCATTTCCTCTCCTCCCCTACTCTCACCTCCTTTCCTCTCCTCCCCTACTCTCACCTCCTTTCCTCTCCTCCCCTACTCTCCCCTCCTTTCTTCTCCTCCCCTACTCTCCCCTCCTTTCCTCTCCTCCCCTACTCTCACCTCCTTTCCTCTCCTCCCCTACTCTTACCTCCTTTCCTCTCCTCCCTTACTCTCCCTTCCTTTCCTCTCCTCCCCTACTCTCCCATCCTTTCCTCTCCTCCCCTACTCTCACCTTTCCTCTCCTCCCCTACTCTCACCTTTCCTCTCCTCCCTTACTCTCCCCTCCTTTCCTCTCCTCCCCTACTCTCCCCTCCTTTCCTCTCCTCCCCTTCTCTCACCTCCTTTCCTCTCCTCCCATACTCTCCTGTCCTTTCCTCTCCTCCCCTACTCTCCCGTCCTTTCCTCTCTCCTCCCCTACTCTCCCCTCCTTTCCTCTCCTCCCCTACTCTCCCCTCCTTTCCTCTCCTCCCCTACTCTCCCCTCCTTTCCTCTCCTCCCCTACTCTCCCGTCCTTTCCTCTCCTCCCCTACTCTCACCTTTCCCCTCCTCCCTTACTCTCCCCTCCTTTCCTCTCCTCCCCTACTCTCCCCTCCTTTCCTCTCCTCCCCTTCTCTCACCTCCTTTCCTCTCCTCCCATACTCTCCTGTCCTTTCCTCTCCTCCCCTACTCTCCCGTCCTTTCCTCTCCTCCCCTACTCTCCCCTCCTTTCCTCTCCTCCCATACTCTCCCCTCATTTCCTCTCCCCCCTACTCTCCCCTCCTTTCCTCTTCTCCCATACTCTCCCCTCCTTTCCTCTCCTCCCCTACTCTCACCTCCTTTCCTCTCCTCCCACCTCCTTTCCTCTCCTCCCATACTCTCCTGTCCTTTCCTCTCCTCCCCTACTCTCCCGTCCTTTCCTCTCCTCTCATACTCTCACCTCCTTTCCTCTCCTCCCACCTCCTTTCCTCTCCTCCCATACTCTCCTGTCCTTTCCTCTCCTCCCCTACTCTCCCGTCCTTTCCTCTCCTCCCCTACTCTCCCCTCCTTTTCTCTCCTCCCATACTGTCACCTCCTTTCCTCTCCTCCCCTACTCTCCCGTCCTTTCCTCTCCTCCCCTACTCTCCCCTCCTTTCCTCTCCTCCCATACTCTCCCCTCCTTTCCTCTCCTCCCCTACTCTCCCCTCCTTTCCTCTCCTCCCCTACTCTCCCCTCCGTTCCTCTCCTCCCCTACTCTCCCCTCCTTTCCTCTCCTCCCCTACTCTCCCCTCCTTTCCTCTCCTCCCCTACTCTCCCATCCTTTCCTCTCCTCCCCTCCCCTACTCTCCCCTCCTTTCCTCTCCTCCCATACTCTCACCTCCTTTCCTCTCCTCCCACCTCCTTTCCTCTCCTCCCATACTCTCACCTTTCCTCTCCTCCCATACTCTCACCTCCTTTCCTCTCCTCCCCTACTCTCCCCTCCTTTCCTCTCTTCTCCTACTCTCCCCTCCTTTCCTCTCTTCCTCTACTCCCCTCCTTTCCTCCCCTACTCTCCCCTCCTTTTCTCTCCTCCCATACTGTCACCTCCTTTCCTCTCCTCCCCTACTCTCCCGTCCTTTCCTCTCCTCCCCTACTCTCCCCTCCTTTCCTCTCCTCCCATACTCTCCCCTCCTTTCCTCTCCTCCCCTACTCTCCCCTCCTTTCCTCTCCTCCCCTACTCTCCCCTCCGTTCCTCTCCTCCCCTACTCTCCCCTCCTTTCCTCTCCTCCCCTACTCTCCCCTCCTTTCCTCTCCTCCCCTACTCTCCCATCCTTTCCTCTCCTCCCCTCCCCTACTCTCCCCTCCTTTCCTCTCCTCCCATACTCTCACCTCCTTTCCTCTCCTCCCACCTCCTTTCCTCTCCTCCCATACTCTCACCTTTCCTCTCCTCCCATACTCTCACCTCCTTTCCTCTCCTCCCCTACTCTCCCCTCCTTTCCTCTCTTCTCCTACTCTCCCCTCCTTTCCTCTCTTCCTCTACTCCCCTCCTTTCCTCCCCTACTCTCCCATCCTTTCCTCTCCTCCCTCTCTCTTTCTCTCTTTCTCCATGGCCTTTAATCCACACTCTGCTTAGCACACACAAATATTCACTCTCATAATCAACAAACACACACACACACCCTCTCATACACAAATACACAAACACCCTCTCACACACACAGAGGAGTATGTCAACCCTCCTGTCAGTTGTGTCAAACTTGACTCTTAACTCTGATTGGCCCATCCTCTCTGCTTCCACCACTCTGATTGGCTTATGGGTGCCCACACCCCTATGTACTGTAGGCTACTTCCTACTCTGAGTTGGCTGGCACTGACTCTGGCACTGCCTTCTTTGTGTGTGTGTGTGTGTGTGTGTGTGTCTGTGTGTCCTCTTTGATCATGCTAGGTCTGCTGGAGTTCTCCTTATTCTATAGATTCACAGCCTGGATGTCCAGCTTTCCTCCCTCTCTCCCTCTCCCTCCCAGCAACCACTTCTTTCTCTCTTTCTTTCTGCCTTTCTTTCCTACTTTCCCGTCAAAGCTCTGGTCTTTCTTGGCAGTGCCAGTTGCCCCAGCCATACCCCGGCCCCTGTCTTTCTGTCTCTCTTCCCCTCCAGACTCCCTCCCTTCTCTTGGCACAGGGAAGAGTGGCAGCAGGGTTAAGACAAGTCACATGGCTGGTTCACCACTTCCCACAGAGCCACAGACTGTATCTATGTAGTCAGAGTCCAGGCCGAGTTGCTATGTTGTTGTATGTCCGTGTCTACTAGGCCACACAGCTACAATATACACCAGATGCTACAGAGATCCCTCTCTCAGCCGTTCATTCAAAAATCGATAAAGGCCTATTTTGTCATTGTGAATAAATTGGAGCCTGTGCTTGAACACGATAATGTGAAGTATTGCTCTGTAGAAGGTCTTGGCTGTAGGAATGTTTCATATCCCTGTTATCTCCATGGTGTTTTTGGGGGGGTAGTTGGTATCCTTGTGCGTACGGCATCCCTTCATGCTTGCGTGTCTGAAGTCTGGAAGGAGTAGGATGTTTTCCTTTTCTTATCACTGTCCTTGGGCCAAGCAAACGCTCACTAACCCTACAGTATATTCTAACTTTGTTGTCGAAGCAAGGTGGTGGGAACGAAAAGGCAGTAGACAGACAAAAATAATCGGATGGACAAATGAGAGACAGGCAGACCAAGAGAAAATGAGAAAATGAGGCACAGAGAGCAAGAAAGAGAAATAGATTTGGTAGAGTGAGAGAGAAAGACAGACTGACAGACACAGAGCGAGAAACACACAGACAGAGAACGAGAGAGGTTTACCTTAATGCACACCTCTGGCCAGGCGGGCAGAGAGGCAGCCAGAGAGGCGGGCAGAGAGGCAGGCAGAGAGGTGGGCAGAGAGGTGGCCAGAGACACAGGCAGAGAGGCGGCCAGAGAGGTGGCCAGAGACACAGGCAGAGAGGCGGCCAGAGAGGCGGGCAGAGAGGCGGCCAGAGAGGCGGGTAGAGAGGCAGGCAGGAAGTCCAGTGTGTGTAACAGACCTCAGGCTGCAGCATAAAGAGCCAGTGTGTATCTGGACCAGCAGGAAGTGTGAATGTACTGGGATAAATCTCTCCCTTCCCTCTCTGGTTTCCACTCTACTGTTCTATACTTCACACACTCTCTCTCTCTCTCTCTCTCTCTCTCTCTCTCTCTCTCTCTCTCTCTCTCTCTCGCTCTCTCTCACTCACGCTCTCTCTCTCTTTCTCTATCTATCTCTCTCTCTCTCTCTCTCTCTGCTTCTTGCTCTCTCTCTCTCTCTCTGCTTCTTGCTCTCTCTCTCTCTCTCTGCTTCTTGCTCTCTCTCTCTCTCTGCTTCTTGCTCTCTCTCTCTCTCTCTGCTTCATACTCTCTCTCTCACTCTCTCTCTCTCTCTTTTCTGTCAATTTCTCTCTGTGATCTTTTCTTTGCTTTGAAACTCATACAGCCACATGACATGTACAGCATTACAGATTATCTGTCATCTGACTGTAAAATAGTAGATTTATGGAGAGCAGGCTGAAAAGAGTGCACATACTATCTCACATGAAATAAGGCTGTTCTCTTGATATGTAACCCGCTACCCCAAAATACCTTAGTCTCCTTTTTCAATTTCCACATCATCTACATTCTTTCACTGTGTTCTCCTTTTTTAAAATCTATTTCTCTATTGCTAACATGCCATTCTCTCTGTAAGTCTAGAGTTAACTCTGAGTGGGTCAAGAGACTCTTGGCCAGCAGGCCTAGGCCATGTGTTTTATTTGCATTTACCCCATATCCATTCCTGTGCCAGCAAAACGCCGCCCAGTGGCGATACACAGTAACAACACCCACTAATACTGTAGAAATCACCCCATAAAGGAGTGAGAGAGAGCCCGGTTCCCTTTTCCCCCTTTTGTAAAAACACATTTGTTTGGGTTAAAAGTCTAAGCCGCTGGGTGGGGGTTGGTTCTAAGCTGACTTATGGAATTGTTTTAATAAGGTCGTGCTATGGATCATTTAGCTATTTGATTTGGAATTTTAGGACCCTTTAGGCAGCTCGAAAAAAAAAAAAAAGAATATTGAATTTGGCCTTTACTACTGTAGCCCACAGAAACTCATTGAATAACACGTTCAGAAATGGCAAAAAAGACAGTAAACAAATCCATCATAATGAATAAGGTTTAGATGTGTCTGTCCTATATCTAGGAGATATAAGAAAGATCAGGAAATATATATTTACACATATTTAACCCCTTATTTTTGTTGGCAAGAAACTACCACCATACTTCCATTCATTTGTATGGGTTACCTTTAGACAATTGGGTCGTAAGCAAAATGGAGAACCGCATTGTGTTCGTGAGAGTGGCCCCTTTCTATAGAGTGGTCATATTAGTTTGTAGGCCAACCCGTTTGGATGCTACAGACGTTTTCGTGAGAAAACTGATTTTCAGGGATGTCTCCTGGTCTGACAAGCAGCACTTTCCACCGCAGATGCGGAAGGGCGACATAGGAGGATGTGGTGGATTGAGACACAGCCCATGCAAAAAAACATTTATATCTAGTTTAACTAACTAACTAACTAACTAACTAACTGACACACACACACACACACACACACACATAAACACAAACACATACATACTATGGCCGTGACCCCTAACTCTTTAGTCTGAGCAGAGGTGAAGGTTAACAGGGTACTAACACGGAGATAAAGATTAACAGGGTACTAACACAGAGATGAAGGTTAACAGGGTACTAACACGGAGATAAATATTAACAGGGTACTAACACTGAGATGAAGGTTAACAGGGGACTAACACAGAGATGAAGGTTAACAGGGTACTAACACAGAGATGAAGGTTAACAGGGTACTAACACAGAGATGAAGATTAACAGGGTACTAACACAGAGATGAAGGTTAACAGGGTACTAACACGGAGATAAAGATTAACAGGGTACTAACACTGAGATGAAGGTTAACAGGGGACTAACACAGAGATGAAGGTTAACAGGGTACTAACACGGAGATAAAGATTAACAGGGTACTAACACTGAGATGAAGGTTAACAGGGTACTAACACAGAGATGAAGATTAACAGGGTACTAACACAGAGATGAAGATTAACAGGGTACTAACACTGAGATGAAGATTAACTGGGTACTAACACTGAGATGAAGATTAACTGGGTACTAACACAGAGATGAAGATGAACAGGGTACTAACACAGAGATAAAGATTAACAAAGTACGAACACAGAGATGATGAACGGTACTAACACAGAGATGAAGATTAACAGGGTACTAACACAGAGATGAAGATGAACAGGGTATTAACACAGAGATGAAGATTAACAGGGTATCTAACACAGAGATGAAGGTTAACAGGGTACTAACTTAGAGGTTGGTCCAAATAGTTCTGGGCGATATATCTAATTCATTTGAATGTATGTTTTTGTGTGATATTCCAAATGCCTGTATCAAAGAATCAAGGTTTTGTTATTTTTCGTTTTTGTGTGCGTCTGTCTGCTTGTTCTCATATTTTTGGTCTCGTCTCCTTCGCTCCTCTGTGCTGTGGGCACCCTCCCATTGACACCAGAGATCTGTGTTTAATGACGAGATGTACGTCTCCTCCCTAACAATGGGAGTCGTTGTCCCCAAGGCGGGAAAGCAGGCGACAAACTTAGGTCCAAAATAAGCCCATAGAAATGCCGCCTTGGCCTCATTCTGGACAGGTGTTAGTGAGAGTGAAACCTCTTGCTCCGCCTCTTCCTCTACGGTTTACACACAACCCCCCCCCCCCCCCCCCCCCCCCACCTCTCATGCCAACAAAGCTGAGAGATCACATCTTCCTCTCTAATGAGCGATTTCAACTCGCTATTTGCGTTTGAGGTTTGGTCCAACATTATTTGACTGTAATAGAGTAGAAGTCAACTTTTCAGACGATACCCCAAAACGATAGTGTTAATGAACATTGATTCTGGAGAATGAAAGCTCAGTTTGTCGCATGCGACATTGGTACCAATGTACCGCTAGCAGCATTTTAGCCAAAGACGGTTATACTAGCTGCCTAGTCTGTGTTTTAGAGATGATGCAATACGCCCGAAACATAATTATATAAGGAATTGGCAACTTGTTCTCATTCTGAGAAGTGAGGTGGGCCGCTTGATTTCAGTTGTTGAAAAAGTGGACAGGCTAACATGCTGTTCAAACAGTTGGAGACAGACAGAAGGGTGTGTCCATAGCAATTCAACTGTTCTACCTTGTTAGCTAGTGCCTGGGCTGGAGAGAGTGTTGCCTGCTACAACAAGTCCGTCAACATTAGTGAATGTGAACATTTTCATAGACTTGAAATCCAGATCACTGATTATTGCAACAACAAAAAAGCAGGTTAAACTATTTAGATAAAATAATACAATTCTTAGTGATATGGTTATGGAAGGCTTATATTTAGCCTAGATCCAAGTCTCTCTCACACGTCTCCAGTGTGTGTCTGTAGGGTTCTGACTGAGCCCTAGGGATCCTATAACAGGCCTGTCAGCATCCCTCCCAGCCACTGAATTAGGCAATCTATTTCCATATTAATTATGAATCTGTGTGTATCTGTTGGGGCTGTGACCAACAGGCCAGCTTGCATAGTAATGATCACCCAATGTGGGGGACCGATCGTGTACTGTGTCAAAGAGAAGGTTTGTGATATCTTTTATTTAACCTTTATTTAACCAGGCAAGTCAGTTAAGAACACATTCTTATTTACAATGACGGCCTAGGAACACTGGGCAGAACGACAGATGTTTACCTTGTCAGCTCGGGGATTCGATCCAGCAACCTTTCGGCTACTGGTCCAACGCTCTAACCACTAGGCTACCTGCCGCCCAGTATCAATTAAGGGAGAAGACAGACACTATTTCTTCTCTTTATATCAGCCCAACACTAATTGGTCCATAAACAATAAAACATCTTTCTGTATGTCTATAGGGCAGGTATGACTTAAACACATTGTATTACAGAGCAGTGGTAAGCTGCATTGATACAACAGAGGGAGGGAGGGAGGGAGGGAGGGAGGGAGGGAGGGAGGGAGGGAGGGAGGGAGGGAGGGAGAGAGAGAGAGAGAGAGAGAGAGAGATGAAGGTGTAGTGGTATTATTAGGAAAAGAGGATGAATGGAGAGTGAAAGCAGAGCCAAGGTGGCGGGGGGGCTGTGTTGTGTATGGGCATACAGCCAGCCAGCCCTCTCCCCCTTCCCTGCCTCCCTTACCTACTCTACCAATCCCCTGGCCTGTCTATCTAGCCCTCCTCTATACTCCCTCCATTCTTCCCTCCTCCTCCCTCATCCATGCCCTGCCTGTCTATCTGTCCTCCAGACCAAAGCCCTCGAACATCCCTCCCTCCCTCCCTCCCTCCCTCCCTCCCTCCCTCCCTCCCTCCCTCCCTCCCTCCCTCCCTCCCTCTCTCCCTCCTCCTTTTCCCTTCCTCCACTGTCTATTTGCCCTCTAGTCAGGGCTCTAGGCCCCAGCCCTGGAGTCCTTCTCTCCATCCCGCTCTCCCTCTCTCCTTCTCCCCTACCTTCTCTCCATCAATCCCTCTATCTCTCCATCCCCCTCTCCCTCTCTCCTCTCTCCTACTTTACCCTCCCTTCCCCAATCCACCCATCCCCTGCCTATCCTCCAGGCCCCAGCCCTGCAGAGCCCCCCTCCCTCCCTCCGCTCTCTCTCTCCGGGGTCCCCTTGGTGTGGCACGGCGGTGTTGGCAGAGCGTGGGCGCAGGCTGCACACAGACGGGCGCACAGATGGGCAGCAAGCTGCGCGGGGCGGCGAGGCACACCTGCTCTCTCTACTCAGAACCCACTGCTGCCACTACGCTCCACACACACGTGGGCTTCTGCCTGGTTTGACTGGCACGGTGCATTGTGGAAACGCACACCGACGCACTCATAGGCAAACACACACACACATTTAGGATAATTCCTCTTTTATCTTGGGTCAGAGGCTTTTAACTCAAACAGGAGTAGTGCTACAGGGCTTATTGACCTGCTACTATAGGGTCCTTAGTCATACTGTCAGGACCCCATCAAAGCAGGGGTGTCCTTACAGACTGCCTGCAGAAAAAATATAATTTTTTAATCCACTTATATGAAAATAAATGTAAAATAAATCAAATATAAATAAATAATAAAAGAGAGAAAAACTGGAAAAAGTAATAAAATAAACCAGCTAAAAAAATAAACCCAGGAAAATATAAATACTAAAATAATGTCCAATAAAAGAGCTGAGTGAACATCTGTGTGGGATAGCCGAGGGGATTAGGGGGGTTGGAACATTTTAAGCGCATTAAGGATTAAAAAAAAGGTCAGAATGTTTAGCAACATACCCATAAACCTCTTAAGCGAAACCCAATTGGGAGGCTTGGGTAGAGCGTTATCCTGTGTTTTTGGGGAAGAAGCGGATGGAGGGAGAAGGGATGGATGGGGGAGGACTGAGGGAGGGACTGAGGGATGGGGAGAGTCGACATGGAGGCAGTACTGCGTTATCCTGTGTTTTGGGGAAGAAGCGGATGGAGGGAGAAGGGATGGATGGGGGAGGACTGAGGGAGGGATGGGGAGAGTTGACATGGAGGCAGTACTGCGTTATCCTGTGTTTTGGGGAAGAGTGAGGGATGAAGGACGTAAAGGGAGGGAGAGTTGGCATTTGTGAGGGAAATCTCTGTGAATACACACTGACACACACACACACACTGGTAAGATGTACAGATGGCCATGCACTTGATGGTGCTCACTTGTGGTTTTCACATGTTGGAACCGAGGAGCGGCTTTACATTACAAGCATTAAAATAGCACAGGTGTGTGTACACACTCAGTCACAAGGACACTTCTCTGCCGTGCCCTATAAAACATCTGGCCAGATGTTCTTGGTTTTGACTCCACTTTCCCCTCTCCATCTGATTTATAGACTTAAGTGTGTGTGTGTGTGTGTGTGTGTGTGTGTTTGTTGTCAGTGCTTAGTGTTTTATCTGGGCTGTTTGGGCTTTTTTCTGCCCCTCAGTTAGCCGTCTGTTAGTCTGGCCGGGCTTCTCAGTGTGACATGGTCTGTCTGACCTTTGTGACCCCAGAGGCCAGCTGGTCACCACCACCGGTCAGAGATCAATGGGGATTAACACAAACGTACACACTGAAACACCCTCAAAGGTCAACAATCAACTAGATTTAACACCGGGGGACTGAAAGTGGAGAGATATCTGAGACAAATTAAGAAAATCCTTGACTATGTACAGACTCAGTGAGCATAGCCTTGCTATTGAGAAAGGCCACCGTAGTCAGACCTGGCTCTCAAGAGAAGACAGGCTATGTGCACACTGCCCACAAAATGAGGTGGAAACTGAGCTGCACTTCCTAACCTCCTGCCAAATGTATGACCATATTAGAGACACATATTTCCCTCAGATCACACACACCCACAAAGAATTTGTAACAAAAAATCAAACATTGATAAAGTCCCATGTCTGTTAGGCAAAATACCACAATGTGCATCACAGCAGCAAGATGTGTGTTTTGTTTTCATCTGTTTATTTATTTCCCTTTCATTCCCTTTTAACTACTTGTACATTGTTACAACACAACACTGTACATACTGTACACAACACTGTACATACTGTACACAACACTGTACATACTGTACACAACACTGTACATACTGTACACAACACTGTACATACTGTACACAACACTATAGATACTGTACACAACACTGTACATACTGTACACACTGTACACAACACTGTACATACTGTACACAACACTGTACATACTGTACACAACACTATAGATACTGTACACAACACTGTACATACTGTACACAACACTATAGATACTGTACACAACACTGTACATACTGTACACAACACTGTACATACTGTACACAACACTGTACATACTGTACACAACACTGTACATACTGTACACAACACTATAGATACTGTACACAACACTGTACATACTGTACACAACACTGTACATACTGTACACAACACTATAGATACTGTACACAACACTGTACATACTGTACACAACACTATAGATACTGTACACAACACTATAGATACTGTACACAACACTGTACATACTGTACACAACACTGTACATACTGTACACAACACTATAGATACTGTACACAACACTGTACATACTGTACACAACACTATAGATACTGTACACAACACTGCCAATAATATAACATTTAAAGTGTCTTTTCAAACTTTTGTGTGTAATGTTTACTAATGTTTCCCTTGTTTATTTCCCTTTTATTTATTGTCTATTCCATTTTCTTTGGCAATGTAAACATATGTTGCCCATGCCAATAATGCCTTTGAATTTATATTTGAACCACAGAGGAGGAGAGGGGGGGGGAGAGAAGGAGGAGAGTTGTATGAAAGTGAAAGTTAGGGAAGAGAGGAGGGGAGGGGACAGAGGTTAGGGAAGAGAGGAGGGGACAGAGGTTAGGGAAAAGAGGAGGGGACAGAGGTTAGGGGAGAGAGGAGGGGAGGGGACAGAGGTTAGGGAAGAGAGGAGGGGACAGAGGTTAGGGAAAAGAGGAGGGGACAGAGGTTAGGGGAGAGAGGAGGGGACAGAGGTTAGGGAGGAGACGAGAGTGCAGAGGGAGGGCAAAATGGAGAGACTGATGAGAGAAGGAGCAGAGGAGTGGAGAGAGAGAGGAACCACAGAGGGAGGAGATGAGAGGGAGGAGAGGAGGGGGAGAGAGGAACCACAGAGGGAGGAGAGGAGAGGGAGAGAGGAACCACAGAGGGAGGAGAGGAGAGGGAGAGAGGAACCACAGAGGGAGGAGAGGGAGAGAGGAACCACAGAGGGAAGAGAGGAGGGGGAGAGAGGAACCACAGAGGGAGGAGAGGAGAGGGAGAGAGGAACCACAGAGGGAGGAGAGGAGAGGGAGAGAGGAACCACAGAGGGAGGAGAGGGAGAGAGGAACCACAGAGGGAGGAGAGGAGAGGGAGAGAGGAACCACAGAGGGAGGAGAGGAGGGGGAGAGAGGAACCACAGAGGGAGGAGAGGAAGGTTGGGGAAGTCAGGGTTAAGGGAGGAGAGAGAGTGAGTGAGAGAGAGTTAGGAAGGAGAGAGACAAAAGAGCAGACATAGTGGGGGGTATGTTAAGGCCATGAAGGCTTACTGTATAATGGTTGTGGTGGGGCTGTGGGATTTCACAGGGGCTGTGGTGGGAATAATATTGAGA
This sequence comes from Oncorhynchus mykiss, assembly GCF_013265735.2. Taxonomy (NCBI): domain Eukaryota; kingdom Metazoa; phylum Chordata; class Actinopteri; order Salmoniformes; family Salmonidae; genus Oncorhynchus; species Oncorhynchus mykiss. The sequence continues at coordinate 12,945,003 of NC_048577.1, read as the reverse complement.
TATGGGGCGGGCTGTGGGGATGGCTGCTGATGTGTGTGTCATGGGGCTTTGATGGGGGAATTGGGAGGGAGGAGATATACAAGACTGTCGGTGTCTAAAGCCATGGGACTGTCAGGGTTTGTGGGGACTGGTGGGAATATGGGACTGTGATTGTTTGGGTCTAGGGATGCCTGCTTTACATCAGGCTTCATGAAACTCCATTGGGGGAATTTGGGGAGGAGCCGTACAGGATTGTGATTGTGTAAATGGACTATTGGGGATTTGGAGAAACTGGAGGAATTTATTCCTATAGCTGTGGGCGGCTGTGTATGTAGTCAGGTCCAAAATGATTGGCACCCTTGATAAAGATGAGCAGAAAATACTGTTTTTAAATAAATAAAACAAACAAAATTAAATCTGCATTTACACTCTACCTCTTCCAATAAATCTCAGTTTAAGGAACTGTAATGGCTTTCCATGGCTTCCTGTTTCACTGGGGTATAAATATGAGGTAACACTTATGTAAAAGCCCTTTGTCATCCACCACCATGGGAAAAGGCAAAGAACTCACAAATGAAAAGAGACAAATGGTTGTTGACCTTAATAAATCAGGCAATGGGTACCAAAGCATTGATAAATGAAAAATAAAAAAGACCACTTACCACTATTAGGGCAACAATGAAGAAGTTCAAAACCACTGGAACAGTGGTAAACTTGCCTGGTAGAGGATGCATGTGTTTCTTGTCTCCAAGCGCCACAGTTGGAGAATTCCAGAAATTGGCCCCAACTTCTGGTCACCAAATCTACAATTAGATGCCACCTCCATGTCAAAATAAAAATGATATTGTATTTGTCACACGCGCAGTCTTATGGCTTGGGGGAAGAAGCTGTCTGGGAACCTGTTGGTCCAGCGTGAACAGTCTTATGGCTTGGGGGAAGAAGCTGTCTGGGAACCTGTTGGTCCAGCGTGAACAGTCTATGGCTTGAGTGGCTGGAGTCTTTGGAAAGTTTCCGGGCCTTCCTCTGACACTGCCTGATATAGAGGTCCTGGATGACAGGGAGCTCTGCCCCAGTGATGTACTGGGCTGTCCTCACCACCCTCTGTAGTGCATTTGCGGTCGAGGGCGGTGCATTTGCCATACCAAGCAGTGATGCAGCCATTCAAGATTCTCTCAATGGTGCAGCTGCAGAATATTTTAAGGAACCAAGGTCCCATGCAAAATCTTTTGAGCCTCCTGAGTGGGAAGAGGCTCTGCCGTGCCCTCTTCACAACTGTGCGGGTGTATGTGGACCATTTTAAGTCCTTAGTGATGTGGATGCCAAGGAACTTGCAGCTCTCGGCCCGCTCCACAACAGCCCTGTCAATGTGGATGGTGCTCCCCCTATTTCTCCTTATAGTGCACAATCAGCTCATTGGTCTTACTGAAGTTAAGGGACAGGTTATTGTCCTGGCACCACACTGCTAAGTCTCTGACCTCCTCCCTGTAGGCTGCTTCATCGCTGTCTGTGATCAGGCCTACCTCCATCGTCACCACGCAGTCTTGGGTGAACAGGGAATACAGGACAGGATTAAGCACACACCCCTGAGGGGCCCCTGTGTTGAGGGTCAGCATGGCTTACTCTCACCACCTGGGGCTGGCCCATCAGGAAGTCCAGGATCCAGTTGCAGAGGGGGGGGGGGGGGGGGGTTCAGTCCCAGGGTCCCTAGCTTGGTGATGAGCTTGGAGGGGACAATGGTGTTGAACGCTGAGCCGGAGTCTGTGGACAGCATTCTCCCATAGTTATTTCCCCCCTTGTCCAGGTGGGACAGGGCAGTGTGAAGTTCAACTGCATCTGTGGATCTGTTGGGGCAGTATGCGAACTGGAGTGGGTCTAGGGTGTCTGGGATGATGATCAGCCTTTCAAAGCACTTCATAATTACAGATGTGCTACAGGGCGATAGTCATGTAGGCAGGTTACATTGGAGAACAGACTTGGACAAGGAGAGATAAAAGTGAAGACACTTGCCAGATTTACTAAAAGGTAGAGGCGCTTGGGATGAAACTGATGTCATGGTCAGATGACATGAAAATAGTACTCTTTGGCCACGCACACCAGTGGTGGGTTTGAGGTCAAAATAATGATGCATATGCAGAAAAGACCCTCATAGCTACTGTAAAATATGGTGGTGGATCTTTGTTATCAAATCAAATCAAATCAAATGTATTTATATAGCCCTTCGTACATCAGCTGATATCTCAAAGTGCTGTACAGAAACCCAGCCTAAAACCCCAAACAGCAAGCAATGCAGCAAGAAGCACGGTGGCTAGGAAAAACTCCCTAGAAAGGCCAAAACCTAGGAAGAAACCTAGAGAGGAACCAGGCTATGTGGGGTGGCCAGTCCTCTTCTGGCTGTGCCGGGTGGAAATTATAACAGAACATGGCCAAGATGTTCAAATGTTCATAAATGACCAGCATGGTCGAATAATTATAAGGCAGAACAGTTGAAACTGGAGCAGCAGCACGGCCAGGTGGACTGGGGACAGCAAGGAGTCATCATGTCAGGTAGTCCTGGGGCATGGTCCTAGGGCTCAGGTCCTCCGAGAGAGAGAAAGAAAGAGAGAAGGAGAGAATTAGAGAACGCACACTTAGATTCACACAGGACACCGAATTTATTTTTATTTTACCTTTATTTAACCAGGCAAGTCAGTTAAGAACAAATTCTTATTTTCAATGACGGCCTGGGAACAGTGGGTTAACTGCCTGTTCAGGGGCAGAACGACAGATTTGTACCTTGCCAGCTCGGGGGTTTGAACTCACAACCTTCCGGTTACTAGTTCAACGCTCTAACCACTAGGCTACCCTGCCGCCCCAATAGGACAGGAGAAGTACTCCAGATATAACAAACTGACCCCAGCCCCCCGACACATAAACTACTGCAGCATAAATACTGGAGGCTAAGACAGGAGGGGTCAGGAGACACTGTGGCTCCATCCTAGGACACCCCCGGACAGGGCCAAACAGGAAGGATACAGGAAGGCTATTTTGCGTCCACTGGTCCTGGTGTCCTTGTTAAGGTCAACGGCATCATGAACTTTGTACCAAGAACAAGTACCGAGACATTTTAGCCCAAAACCTGGTTGCCTCTGCCTGGAGGCTAAAACTTGGCCGCAAGTGGATCTCCCAGCAAGACAATAACCCCAAGTACACATCAAAATCCACAAAGAAATGGTTAATTGACCACAAAATCAACATTTTGCAATGGCACCCCATTGAATTAAAGAGGGCAGTTCATATGCGCAGACAAAGGATATCAAGGATCTGGAAAGATTCCGTCTGAATGGAGGAATGGTCTAAGATCCCAATGTGTTATCCAATCTCATAAAACATTTTAGAAAAAGACTGTGACATTATTCTCACAAGGGGAGGGTGGCGGAGTATTGACAGCTGGAGTGACAATAACTTTGACACCTATCCTTTTGTGATTTTTTTTTGTATTACTTGTTAAATAGAATGTCTTTCTCTGAGCAAATGTATTAGTAAAAAATTGCATACAATTTAATAATTATTTATTTTATACATACTTTCTTGCTCATCTTTATCAAGGGTGCCAATCATTTTGGACCTTGGAGGTGTTGTGCGTTAGGCTGTGGGGTTTCAGGGGGTAGGAGTAAAGAATGTTAGGCGAGCTGCAGGGGCATGATTTGGGTTTCTGGGGAGGGCTTGGGGGGCTGTGGAGTACAGATAAGAGGTCTGGAAGTGTGTCTAGGATGCTGGGGGGGGGGAGGATGGGGGAGAGACAGAGACACACACACACTGTGGGGGAGGCCGGGGGGGCTGGCTGCCTCAGTGCCTGCAGCTGGCGTCGGGGTGATAACCAGCAGGCAGTTCCTTCTCTGTAGTGACATAGAGGTTCACATAAGTGGTACTGAATCAGAGTTCACCAGGAGTTATAGCAGGGAAAGACTAGCCATGGCTAAAGCTACCAGAGACGTCCAATCAGCTGTGCTGTGACGGTCAGTGTGACCACTTCACCAGAGTGGGGTTCGAGAGTGTTGTTCTAGAGCACTGGGGGTGCTGTTAAATGGGGGTTGTCCGTGGGCCTGTAGAGTTGACTGTCCTGATATCTCTTATCATCTCTGATAGGAACAGAAGCTCTCTCTGTCACGCATGCTTCTTCAATCACACCTGTATCTGGGCCAAGGAGCAGGTCCAAGTGGTGCTAATCACTAGCCTACAAATCACTCACATCAAAGTACATGGGGATTGACTGAGGAGAATCTGTTGAATCAATTTGTATCATTCCAGAAACCCTGATTGGGTTGAGGGTTCTGTTTACTGTGTTTATTCAGTTAAACCTCTTTAACACCAACTGCTTTCCATTGGATTGTATCTCTGACACACACACACACACACACACACAATGCTCTGTACGTACCGTGTTGGAGAGTCAGTGCTTCTTATTATAGATTCAAGAGGCGAAACACAACAGGAAGAAAGTTCAGTGGACGCTGTTTTCTTTCTTAACAGTTTTCGTTGGCCAACGTATATGTTTACTTTGAGTGTGTGTGTGTGTGTGTGTGTGTGTGTGTGTGTGTGTGTGTGTGTGTGTGTGTGTGTGTGTGCGCGCACGGTTGTGTGTGAGGGGCGTCAGCTAGCTGGAATGCTTCGCTACCGCCAATGCTAAAATGGCTGCCAAGCCATAAGATGGCTGCCAGGAGCAGCGAGAGAGAAAAGATAAGAGAGGGAGAGAGTCTGCAGAAGGGAGGAAAAAGGAGCTTTCTATTCCTCTCTTTCTGTTTCTCTCCCTCTCTCGCCTTCTCTCTCTCTCTGTCCCAAACCTCTTCTCCTCTCCTTTTCTTTCCTTCCTGTTCTCTTTCTCTCCCCCTATCGCTCTGTCTCTCTACTTCGCTCTTTCTTTCGCCCTCTCTTGCTCTCTCTCTCTCTCCCTCTGTTCCTCACTTTCTCTGCACCTCTCTCTCCCTCTCCTCTCTCAGCATTAGCAAGCAGTGAGACAGGTCTGTTTTTTGTTTCTACTAGCTAATCTTATGGCTTAGTGTGGCGAGGCTGTGCTGTGTGTGTGTGATTGTGTGCGTGCGGGTGGTGTGTATGCGTGCTTGGTGTGTGTTTGTGCATCTTTGTGTATGTGTCTATGCGTGTTGGCATCAGTCCTCCCCTGCTCTGTTATCACCTACATGCGACAGATAAACACCTCCGTTAGTTAGGCCTGGCTGTGGACCTGCAGATGTCATGCCCACGCCACTGCTACTGTACATGCATACACACGCACTCCGTCATTCAGAAACATACACTCATGCTTGGTTCGTGCCCTGAATGCTGATTAGCTGACAGCCGTGGTATATCAGACCATATACTGTACCATGGGTATGACAAAACATTTCTTTTTACTGTTCTAATTATGTTGGTAGCCAGTTTCTAATAGCAATAAGGAACCTTGTTTTTTTGGCTAAGGGCTGTATCCAGGCACTCTGCAGTGTGCAGAAGAACACCCCCTCGGGCCTTATTGCTTAATTATACATAGACTACATTCTGTGCATGGACATAGACCACAAACCACACACACATGCCAGATAGCACACAGTGCATAAACAAAGAAACACACAGCAATCACCAATAGTACTTTCTCTGTGTCAGCCTTGGTTCTCCACTTTGTTCTAATGGATCAGTTATCCTGTAATGACACATGCTGGAGGTTAGGGAGTCTTTACTGGAAGACTTCCCCTGTAACAACCTCTCCCTTGTGGCTGTAATCTCTACTCTAGTCCCTGGCTTCTACGGCCTACCAATGCCAAGAGCAGTAATAAGAGTGTGACAGCTGTGTGTGTGTGTGTCTGTGTGTGTGTGTGTGTGTGTGTGTGTGTGTGTGTGTGTGTGCCACTGCTGCCTCTGTCAATATCTAAAGGCCACTGAGTTTCCGTCACCTTTACCACACTTAGCCTTAAATCCCCTCCCTGGTCAGCCCTGTGTGTGTGTGTGTGCGCGCACCATCTACCAGCGCAATCATATCCCTCTTCTTAATCTCACTTAATACCTCCTTGCTGGCAGGGTTTTAGGCTGCATAAACAGAACACCTTAAACACACACACACACACAAACAGTAAATCTGAACACCTTGAGAGAGGAGTTGTGGGGGGGGGGGGGGGGGGGGGGGGGGGGTTAGGAACATTGAGAACATTCTGTGACATTGATATATACAAATAAACACTGTATACAGACACCCTCCTTGACCCTTAGTGAAGCAATCTCCCTACTCTTCTCAAATGTCCCATCTGTCAGTATAGTCTATGACTGAAGTTCAGAGGGGTTCCAACACCTTCTCCCTTCCACCACAGCCAAGCTAAATCCCTCTCTTCTCTTCTCTTCTAGAATCTGGACAATCAGACAGCTCCAGCCAACAAGGAGACACAGACATCAAGCCACCGCCCAATGGTAAGAGAACACACACACACACACACACACACACACACACACACACACACACACACACACACACACACACACACTCATCCTAACACTTCCTCTCTCTCCTCTGCAGGGCACCTGAGTTTCCAGGACTGCTTCGTCACCTCAGGAGTGTGGAACGTGGCTGAGCTCGTCAGGGTGTCACAGAGTGAGTATCTACCCCTCTCTTATCCTTTCTATCTATAGCTCAATCTATCTCTATCTATAGCTCTATTTATAGCTCTCTCTCTCTCTATCTATAGCTCTCTCTCTCTCTATCTATAGCTCAATCTATCTCTATCTATAGTTCTATCTATAGGTCTCTCTCTCTATCTATAGCTCTATCTATCTCTATCTATAGCTCAATCTATCTCTATCTATAGCTCAATCTATCTCTATCTATAGTTCTATCTATAGGTCTCTCTCTCTATCTATAGCTCTATCTATCTCTATCTATAGCTCAATATATCTCTATCTATAGCTCAATCTATCTATAGCTCTAGCTCAATCTATAGCTCTCTCTCGCTCTCTCTCTCTCTCTCTCTCTCTCTATCTATAGCTCTATCTATAGCTCTCTCTATCTATAGCTCTATCTATCTCTATCTATAGCTCTATCTCTCTATATCTATAGCTCTCTCTATCTATAGCTCAACCTATCTATAGCTCTAGCTCAATCTATAGCTCTCTCGCTCTCTCTCTCTCTCTCTCTCTCTCTCTCTCTATCTATAGCTATATCTATAGCTCTATCTTTCTCTATCTATAGCTCTATATCTCTCTATAGCTCTATCTATCTCTATATATAACTCTCTCTATCTCTCTCCATCTATAGCTCTATATCTCTATCTATAGTTCTATTTCTCTCTCTCTATAGCTCTATCTCTCTCTAGCTATAGCTCTATATCTCTATCTATATATCTCTATCTATCTCTATCTAATGCTCTATCTCTGTATAGCTTTTTCATTCATTCTCCCTCTCTATCTATATATCTCTATCTATCGATCTAGATCTATATATAGCTCTATATATAGCTCTATCTATATATATCTATCTCTATGTATAGCTCTATCTATCTCTATCTATAGCTCTGTCTATCTATTAATATATATAGCTCTATCTTTCTCCATCTATAGCTATCTATCTCTATGTATAGCTCTATTTATCTGTCTCTATTTTTCTATCTCTCTCTCTATCAATCTCTTTATCTATACCTCTATCTATAGCTCTATCTATCTATCTATCTATCTATCTATCTATCTATCTATCTATCTATCTATCTATCTATATCAATAGCTCTATCTATCTCTCTCTCACACACACTCACTCACCTTCTCTTTCTTCTCACTCTGTCTCTCTTATCCCTCGGTTTTTCTCTCCATGCTCTTCCAATGTTCTCTTGGCTGGCCATTTGTTCTTCAAATTCCACAATCCAAATGCTGATTTACTGTCTTCTAAATGTCTCCTCCTCCTCCTCCTCCTGTTCCTGTGTTCTCCCAGCTCCTGTAGCCACAGCGTCTGGTCCTAACTTCTCCCTGGCTGACCTGGAGAGTCCTGGCTACTACAACATCAACCAGGTGGCTCTGGGGCGACGCTCCCTCGCATCCCCCCCTTCCACCAGGTACATGTAGGTCTCACTTAAATTAAGTTCCCTCCACTCTATGGTTCCTAGGTGAAACAAACAGCTTAGCGGTCACACAGGTTCCACCCACTCAAAGGTTCCTAATTGAAAAGAGCTGCTCCTCCACCAGACCTGGGTTCAAATAGTATTTGATGAATGAAAACAAATACAGTTTGAACCCAGGTCTGATATCTACAGGCTGTACTCGATAGTATGTATGTGGGACATTGTAGACTGCCTCAGTTGATAACCGTTATGAGTGTTCTGGTCCATTCCATCTCTGAGAGTTCCATCTCTTTCTTCTCTCTCGTTGTGTCTCTCTGTCTTTCTGGTCTTATAAATGTGTGATGCTCTCTCCTTTCCCCCCCCTATCCTTCTCTCCACCTCTCTCTCTCTTTCTGTCTTCTCTGGCACTGTAGGTCTGAGGTCGAGCTGTACGCAAACCTTCCACGGAGGTAGTTATTCTGACACACACACACACACACACTGTCCTGCCGACTATACTTAAAACAAACTCAGAAAAGGTCCTGTGCTCACATCTCATATCCTTAAACGTACTCTCACCCACATCAGCCTTTTAGGTTTACCTCTGTGTCTGTTTTCAACCCTCTCCTTCCTGTCCATTTCTACTGTTCTCATCCTGCTGTCCTCTTCCTCTGCCTGAACTCTCAATGTGACTTCCCTGGTTAAATAAAGGCTGCAGGGAGACAGGAGCAGGGAGACAGAAGTGGGAGACAGGTGCAGGGAGACAGTAGTGGGAGACAGAATTGGGAGACAGGAGCAGGGAGTCAGTAGTGGAAGACAGGAGCAGGGAGACAGAAGTGCGAGACAGGAGCAGGGAGACAGAAGTGGGAGACAGGAGCAGGGAGACAGTAGTGGTAGACAGGAGCACGGAGACAGAAGTGGGAGACAGAAGTGGGAGACAGGAGCAGGGAGACAGTAGTGGTAGACAGGAGCAGGGAGACAGAAGTGGGAGACAGGAGCAGGGAGACAGTAGTGGTAGACAGGAGCAGGGAGACAGTAGTGGTAGACAGGAGCAGGGAGACAGAAGTGGGAGACAGGAGCAGGGAGACAGTAGTGGTAGACAGGAGCAGGGAGACAGAAGTGGGAGACAGGAGCAGGGAGACAGTAGTGGTAGACAGGAGCAGGGAGACAGAAGTGGGAGACAGGAGCAGGGAGACAGTAGTGGGAGACAGAAGTGGAAGCAGAAATGTGCAGGGCTCATTCAGGGATCGAACTGGATGCCTGCCGCAGGGGGAAGCAAGTGTTGACCATTCGACTAGACTCCGGTCCAATAGTGCACTACTTTAGGCCAGGGCCCTAGTGTACTACATAGGGAATAGGGAGCCATTCTTGACTCCTCTCTCCCCTCTTCCTCTCCGCAGCTCTAACAAGAGGAAGTCGTTAGACGACAGTGAGCTGGAGAGCCCCACGGACGACGTCTTCTACCCCGGACGCTCCCCAGCCGCAGGCTCCTCCCAGTCCAGCGGCTGGCCCAACGACATGGATGCAGGTAGGACACTCCCCCTAGCCCCCAAACTCTACCTTTACCCTTATACCTGTACCCCGACCCCTGGACCATTCTTACCGAACTCTTCTCCCCAAACTCACCACAACACACTGTTCTTCAAAACACCTAACTCTAAACACCCCTCCCCAAAACACCTAACTCTAAACACCCCTCCCCAAAACACCTAACTCTAAACACCCCTCCCCAAAACACCTAACTCTAAACACCCCTCCCCAAAACACCTAACTCTAAACACCCCTCCCCAAAACACCTAACTCTAAACACCCCTCCTCAAAACACCTCTTTCCTTCTCACTTGTCACTCACTGTTCCAAAATCCACACTGGCAAGATCATCCTCACTAGCATACCACTTAGAAAGCTTGCCCAGCGCTTCATTCTAATTGGTGCGCTAGTGTGGATCTTGGATAAGAGCCTGTCTCTTCTAAACTGATTTGAAACTGACTTCATAACTTCCCAGAACACCTCTTTGCTCCTGCCTCTATTTAAATTGATTCGAGACCAGAAGTGACATTCCACCTATTCATCAATACTAGTGGAGACCTTTCACACGCTCCGTCTCCCTAAGACTGATTTGAGACCAGAACTGACTCCATAACCTCTTCTTCCCACCTGTAACCAGGTGGAGACCTTCATTCCCCATCCCCAAGCTCACACCATGTTGACCGTCACCTGATAAGTAAGCAACAATGCAGTACAGTAACCATGAACTAACTTTACCACAATGTTATCCATGATCGATCACTACATCAACTACTGTCTTAAAAATCTTAAACTGCCCCCTCGCTCTGTTTCTCTCTCTCTCGCTCTTTCGCTCTCTCTCTGCCTCGCTCTCTCTCTCTGCCTCTCTCTCTCGCTCTCTCTTTCTCTCTCTCTCTCTTTCTCCCCCTCTCTCTCTCTGCCTCGCTCTCTCTCTGCCTCTCTCTCTCTCTCTCTCTCTCTTTCTCCCCCACTCTCTCTCGCGCTCTCCCTTCCTCACCCCCTCTCTCCCTCTCGTTCTCTACCCTTCGTATCTCTCTATATCTCTCATTGTTAACCCTCTCCTTCTCCACCTACAGTGCAGCACCATTTGGCCAGTGTGCAGGAGAGGAAGATAAAACATGAACACGATGGAGTGCAGTTTCCTTACCATGGTTAGAACACATTACACTCATATCTCCCTACTGTATATAACTCATATCCCCCTACTGTATATAACTCATATCCCTCTACTGTATATAACTCATATCTCCTTACTGTATATAACTCATATCCCCCTACTGTATATAACTCATATCTCCCTACTGTATATAACTCATATCCCCCTACTGTATATAACTCATATCCCCCTACTGTATATAACTCATATCTCCTTACTGTATATAACTCATATCCCCCTACTGTATATAACTCATATCTCCCTACTGTATATAACTCATATCCCCCTACTGTATATAACTCATATCTCCCTACTGTAAATAACTCATATCCCCCTACTGTATATAACTCATATCTCCCTACTGTATATAACTCATATCCCCCTACTGTATATAACTCATATCCCTCTACTGTATATAACTCATATCTCCTTACTGTATATAACTCATATCCCCCTACTGTATATAACTCATATCTCCCTACTGTAAATAACTCATATCCCCCTACTGTATATAACTCATATCTCCCTACTGTATATAACTCATATCCCCCTACTGTATATAACTCATATCTCCCTACTGTAAATAACTCATATCCCCCTACTGTATATAACTCATATCTCCCTACTGTATATAACTCATATCTCCCTACTGTATATAACTCATATCTCCCTACTGTATATAACTCATATCTCCCTACTGTATATAACCCATATCTCCCTACTGTATATAACTCATATATCCCTACTGTATATAACTCATATCTCCCTACTGTATATAACTCATATCCCCCTACTGTATATAACTCATATCCCCCTACTGTATATAACTCATATCCCCCTACTGTATATAACTCATATCTCCCTACTGTAAATAACTCATATCCACCTACTGTATATAACTCATATATGTTTTATATAATCTACCTGTTTAACTACATTATTCCTCTTTCAATATGTGTTATATGTATAATTGTATACTTGTTCATAGGCGACACCAATTCAAACCTGCTCCACTTTTCAGCAGCACAGAACACATTGCACTCATATCTACCCACAATGTGTATAATTCATACCTACCCACACTGTGTATAACTCATATCTACCTAGACTGTGTATAACTCATATCTACCTACACTGTGTATAACTCATATCTACCTACACTGTGTATAACTCATATCTACCTACACTGTGTATAACTCATATCTACCTACACTGTGTATAATTCATATCTACCTACACTGTGTATAATTCATATCTACCTAGACTGTGTATAACTCATATCTACCTAGACTGTGTATAATTCATATCTACCTAGACTGTGTATAACTCATATCTACCTACACTGTGTATAACTCAGTCAATCCTCTTTCAATATGTGTACACTCAGTGTATATCTGTACATGCACCAACTCACACCTTCTTTACTGTTATTTGTTGCCACAGCTGCTCTTTCTTTCTCTCTCTCTCTTTCTCTCTCTCTCCCTCTTTCTGTCTCTCTCTCCCTCTCTTTCTCTCTCTGTCTCTCTCTGTCTCTCTCTCTGTCTTTCTCGCTGTCTCTCTCTCTCTCTCTCTCTCTCTCTGTCTCTCTCTCTGTCTTTCTCTCTCTCCCTATCTCTCTCTCCCTTTCTCCCTCCATCCCCTTTCTCTAATTGAAAACATGTGCAGCAGTAGAAACCCTAGGGAGAGAGAGAGGGAGAGAGGTTCTGTGCTAGGCCCTATGGTTTGCTCAGACCTGCTCCAGTTAGCTGAGCTGTGAATTTAATTAACACACAGACACATACACATGCTGTCTGCCTTAAGGCTTCCGCATGCTTCAGTACTGCTGGCACCTAGCTGAACTTGGCTTGGGGAACCAAACGAGTGTGCTTGCATACAACCTTAAAAGACCTTCGCTTGACAAATAAAAAGTGGCAATAGTACTGATTGTCCATCTTCAGGCGCCGCAGCCAGTATACACTTCCTCAAAATAGTCAGAATTCATCTAAGATAACTCAAGAAATCTGTCATACATTTTTTTGCTTTTGCAGAGATCTTAGTTGCGTAATTTTACATCTAACTAAGCTGTTTGGTGCAGTATTTCTCAAGTGAAAGATGTGCATTAAAACAAGTTGTCTATTGTTGAATGACAACAAAGCGCAGACAATGTCTGTCCTCAGTTGCAACACTCACTACCGAGTTCTAAACTGCCTCTGGACGCAACGTCAGCACAATAACTGTTTCTTTGGGAGCTTCATGAAATGGGTTTCCATGGCCGAGTAGCCGCACACAAGCCTAAGATCACCATGCGCATTGCCAAGCGTCGGCTGGAGTGGACTCAGGAGAATTGGAAACACGTTCTCTGGAGTGATGAATCACGCTTCACTATCTGGCAGTCCGATGGACGAATCTGGGTTTGGCGGAAGCCAGCAGAAAGCTACCTGCCCGAATGCATAGTGCCAACTGTAAAGTTTGGTGGAGGAGGAATAATGGTCTGGGGCTGTTTTTTAACGAATTTGTCGTTATCCAACTTTGTGCCAACAGTTTAGGGAAGGCCCTTTCCTGTTTCAGCATGACAGTGCCCAAAGCTAGGTCCATACAGAAATGGTTTGTCGAGATCGGCGTGGAAGAACTTAACTGGCCTGCACAGAGCCCTGACCTCAACCCCATCAAACACTTTTGGGATAAATTGGAACGCTGACTATGAACCACGCCTAATCGCCTAACATCAGTGCTCAACTCACTAATGCTCTTGTGGTTGAATGGAAGCAAGTTCCCGCAGCAATGTTCCAACATCTAGTGGAAAGCCTTCCCAGAAGAGTGGAGTGTGTTATAATAGCAAAGGAGCTACCAACTCCACATTAATGCACATAATTTTGGAATGAGATGTTAGAAGAGCAGGTGTCCACATACTTTTGGTCATGTACTGTAGTGTATGTGTAACATATCTGAGTGGCGCAGCGGTCTAAGGCACTGCATCTCAGTGCTGGAGGCGTCACTACAGTCCCTAGTTCGATTCCAGGCTGTATCACAACCGGCCCTGATTGGGAGTCCCATAGGGTGGCGCACAATTGGCTCAGCGTCGTCCAGGTTTGGCCGGAGTAGGCCTCATTGTAAATAAGAATTTGTTCTTAACTGACTTGCCTAGTTAAATAAAGGTTAAAAACAATAAAAATGGGTTCTGGACAAAAGTAGTGAACTACATAGGGAGTAGGCTGGATGCAGCCCTGGGTGACCCTCTCGCCAATTCATTTAACCAAAACTAATGGACAAACACAAATTAATTACAAATGTGAGGCATTTGTGTATTTAGTATGTAATGTGTTGAGAGAGAGCTGTCGACTTTAGAGATGTGAGATGGCCGTGTGTCCTTTTCTGAGGGACTGAGGGAAGGAGAAAGAGAGATGGAGAGATAGAAGGTGATCAGTTCTACTGTCTGGCAGATGAAATGAGATTTAGAATGGGAGATGGTAAGGAGATGGTAAGGTGTCCAATCAAAAACGCAACTTTCGAACACTGGGTAAAATAATGTTAATTGTGTGGATACTCTGCTAAGATAACCAATGGTCCAAACCTCGTGTCTCTCACAATCCCTCCTTGTAGGAGGGTCAAAATTAAATTAATGGTGGCCAGGGGAAAAAAGTGCTCATAAATCAGGAAAGCAACATCTCGTCAGCTAGGCTGGATGCTGTGCGAAAAGGAAGAATACCAGACAGTCTTACCAATGAACGCCTCATCTTCTCAAATCCCGAGGACATAAAACAATATAGAGGTAGATGGGTATCAATGGATATCCATTTTGAGACATGACATGTTTTCATATTTTAGTATACAATGTTCATATTAATGCAAAGTTCCTCTTCTTTTTCGGAGATTTCTCACAAAAACCAGTGTATCTTTGTGAAATGAACACCGGAGTACTGAGCGTAACGAAAGCTGTTTTATTTTCACAACCTTTAACATTTAATTCAGCTTGCTATCTGCAACCCGTGGACGACCATCACAAAATGTGAAACGTTTTCGGCGATAACGCTGCACTGCTCTGTCAGCAGAGTTCGCTGCTTATTATGGGATGTAATTAGGGTACGACATCTGACTTTTAGGATATGATGTTAACGATGTGATAGAGAAAGACCCCACTGAGCGATTCAAAACATAAAGAATCAAATTTGTCTCGGCAAAATGTACTTGATAACATAAGGAAGTGAAATATCAACACCAAAGCAACACTCTACGGTGTGTGTTGCTTTCTGGAGGGTTCCACCTGCTACAGGCAAACCACAGCTGGGAGTTCCTATCCGGGTGGAGGGTAGGAAAACAAGCAAGCACACACAAACAAACGTCAGCACACACCACCATAGTAAACCCCCTATTCTACTCCCTCCATAGCCAATTGAGCACACACATGCAAAGACAGACAGACAGACAGACAGACAGACAGACAGACAGACAGACAGACAGACAGACAGACAGACAGACAGACAGACAGACAGACAGACAGACAGACAGAGTATGTACAGTAAATGTTGCCAGCAGCCTTGCAACACACACACACACACACACACACACACACACACACACACACACACACACACACACACACACGCTCTAGTCCCAGATGGTGCTTCTGTGTGTGTCTGTGTGTGTGGCCTTGGGAGTAGCAAGGCTGCTGGCGACATCTGCTCCACAGGGGCTGGAGGGAGAGTGAAGTGTGTGTGTGTGTCTCGGGGCGCTGGGGGTTAGAAATAACCATGATTTCAAATGAGTTCCAAATGATTCTGAAATGTTTAAGGGGCCTCTGCTGCTTCTAATATGAGTAGTTAGAGCCTTTGATGGTCTTCTACACTACAGTGTGCGTCCCAAATAGCAGTGCGCTACTTTTGACAAAACACTATATAGGGAATAGGGTGTCATTTGGGACGCAACCTCTGTTTAGTCTGGATAAGGGAATTCCTTCTGGTTTCCCTTTTACTGCTTTAAGCCAATGCGTGTGTGTGTGTGCGCATGCGTGCGTATGAGCGTGTGCATGAGCGTGTGGGTACATATGTGCTTGTGTGTTTGTGCGAGCAAGAGACTGTGTTTTGAAGGCACATCTGGTGGCAGGCCTGTTAGTGTAGAAAGGCAGAGGGGTCAACAGGAGCACTTGATTGGTTGCCAGTCCACTGCTGTGGTCTGCCAGGAGGAGAGAGGACAGTGTAGTGAGACACACACACACAGCCAGAGTAGATACATAACATGGGTCTCGTCTCTGTTATTGTAGGGGAAGCCACTGGATGAAATCCTCTGTCAGTTTGTCCCTCTGTGCTCGTATATAGTGGGGCATACACTGAGTCTACAAAACATTAAGAATACCTTCCTAATATTGAGTTGCACCACCACCTTTACCCTCAGCCTCAATTCACTGGGGCATGGACTCTACAAGGTGTCGGAACCTGTCCACAGGGATGTTGGTCCATGTTGACTCCAATGCTTCCCTCAGTTGAGTCAAGTTGGCTGGATGTCCTGTGGGTGGTGGACCATTGATACACACATGAAACTGTTGAGAGTGAAAAACCCAGCAACGTTTCAGTTCTTGACACACTCAAACCAATGCGCCTGGCAACTACTACTATACCCCGTCACAGTAACCGTTGGTGTCAGACGTCACAGTAACCGTTGGTGTCAGACGTCACAGTAACCGTTGGTGTCAGACGTCACAGTAACCGTTGGTGTCAGACATCACAGTAACCATTGGTGGCAGACGTCACAGTAACCGTTGGTGTCAGACGTCACAGTAACCGTTGGTGTCAGACGTCACAGTAACCGTTGGTGTCAGACGTCACAGTAACCGTTGGTGTCAGACGTCACGGTAACCGCTGGTGTCAGACATCACAGTAACCGTTGTTGTCAGACATCACGGTAACCATTGGTGTCAGACGTCACAGTAACCGTTGGTGTCAGACGTCACAGTAACCGTTGGTGTCAGACGTCACAGTAACCGTTGGTGTCAGACGTCACAGTAACCATTGGGATCAGGCATGGTTCTCCACCTCTCTTCCATGGCTCCAATTAGTCTGACAGCTACAATACACCCGCCCTAGCCCACTAGCCCCCTTGCCTCCTAGCCCCCTAGCCTCCTAGCCCCCTTGCCTCCTAGCCCCCTAGCCCCCTAGTCTCCTAGCCATATAGCCTCCTAGCCCCCTAGCCTCCTATCCCCCTAGCCTCCTATCCCCATTGCCTCCTAGCCTCCTTTCCCCCTAGCCTCCTAGCCCCCTAGCCTCCTAGCCCCCTAGCCACATAGCCTCCTAGACCCCTTGCCTCCTATCCCCATAGCCCCCTAGCCTCCTAGCCCACTTGCATCCTAGCCTCCTAGCCCCCTAGCCTCCTAGCCTTGGTAATAAATGAAACTCACACACACACTATACCCACTAGATCCTAGGCCTGGTTAAAGACATAAATGGTTCACACATATTAGTCACTCCCTCCCTCCCACCTGCTGCAGACTTAACTCTTTCACACCGTTTTGTTTACACGCCCCCACACTGCACTCTCTCTCCATAGACTTTCACACATACCCAGCTGGAACCGGAGGAATTGTGGTTGAATGGGATTTTAAGGATTTTAATGTCAGGACCTCAGAAATAGACCACAAAGTTTGGGAACAAATACTGTCTGTTAGGATTCTAGGATTAATATGAAAATGACTAAAAATAGTATGAAAAGGTCCTGGGTCTGAATGTTAAAGTGAATGTGAGTGTGTCTGCTAATCAGTTAGTGTCTGCTAATCGGTGAGTGTCTGCTAATCGGTGAGTGTCTGCTAATCGGTGAGTGTTTGTGTGTCTGGTAATCAGTGAGTGTCTGCTAATCGGTGAGTGTTTGTGTGTCTGCTAATCAGTGAGTGTTTGTGTGTCTGCTAATCAGTGAGTGTCTGCTAATCGGTGAGTGTTTGTGTGTGTGTGGTAATCAGTGAGTGTCTGCTAATCGGTGAGTGTTTGTGTGTGTGTGGTAATCAGTGAGTGTCTGCTAATCGGTGAGTGTTTGAGTGTGTGTGGTAATCAGTGAGTGTCTGCTAATCGGTGAGTGTTTGAGTGTGTGTGGTAATCAGTGAGTGTCTGCTAATCGGTGAGTGTTTGAGTGTGTGTGGTAATCAGTGAGTGTCTGCTAATCGGTGAGTGTTTGTGTGTGTGTGTGTGGTAATCAGTGAGTGTCTGCTAATCGGTGAGTGTTTGTGTGTGTGTGGTAATCAGTGAGAGTCTGCTAATCGGTGAGTGTTTGTGTGTGTGTGGTAATCAGTGAGTGTCTGCTAATCGGTGAGTGTTTGTGTGTGTGTGGTAATCAGTGAGTGTCTGCTAATCGGTGAGTGTTTGTGTGCGTGGTAATCAGTGAGTGTCTGCTAATCGGTGAGTGTTTGTGTGTGTGGTAATCAGTGAGTGTCTGCTAATCGGTTAGTGTTTGTGTGTGTGGTAATCAGTGAGTGTCTGCTAATCGGTGAGTGTTTGTGTGTGTGTGGTAATCAGGGAGTGTCTGCTAATCGGTGAGTGTTTGTGTGTGTGTGGTAATCAGTAAGTATCTGCTAATCGGTGAGTGTTTGAGTGTGTGGTAATCAGTGAGTGTCTGTTAATCGATGAGTGTTTGTGGTGATCGGTGAGTGTTTGAATGTTTGTGGTGATCGGTGAGTGTTTGAGTGTTTGGGGTAATCGGTGAGTGTGAGTCTTTGTGGTAATCGGTGAGTGTGTGAGTGTTTGTGGTAATCGGTGAGTGTGAGAGTGTTTGTGGTAAATTATGAGTGTGTGAGTATTTGTGGTGATCAGTGAGTGTTTGTGGTAATCGGTGAGAGTGTGAGTGTTTGTGGTAATCGGTGAGTGTTTGGTAATCGGTGAGTGTGTGAGTGTTTGTGGTAATCGGTGAGTGTGTGAGTGTGTGGTAATCGGTGAGTGTGTGAGTGTTTGTGGTAATCGGTGACTGTGTGAGTGTTTGTGGTAATCAGTGATTGTTTGGTAATCGGTGAGTGTGTGATTGTTTGTGGTAATCGTTGAGTGTGTGAGTGTTTGTGGTGATCGGTGAGTGTGTGAGTGTTTGTGGTAATCGGTGAGGGTGTGAGTGTTTGTGGTAATCGGTAAGTGTGTGAGTGTTTGTGGTGATCGGTGAGTGTTTGTGGTAATCGGTGAGTGTTTGTGGTAATTGGTGAGTGTGTGAGTGTTTGTGGTAATCGGTGAGTGTGAGTGTTTGTGGTGATCGGCGAGTGTTTGTGGTAATCGGTGAGTGTTTGTGGCAATCGGTGGGGGTGTGAGTGTTTGTGGCAATCGGTAAGTGTGTGAGTGTTTGTGGTGATCGGTGGGTGTGTGAGTGTTTGTGATAATCGTTGAGGGTTTGTGGTAATCGGTGTGTGTGTGGTAATCGGTGAGTGTGTGAGTGTTTGTGGTAATCGATGCGCATTTGTGGTAATCGGTGAGTGTGTGTGTGGTAATCGGTGAGTGTTTGTGGTAATCGGTGAGTGTGTGTGTGTTTGTGGTAATCGGTGAGTGTGTTAGTGTTTTTGGTTATTGGTGAGTGTTTGTGGTAATTGGTGAGGGTGTGAGTGTTTGTGGTAATCGGTAAGTGTGTGAGTGTTTGTGGTAATTGGTGAGGGTGTGAGTATTTATGGTAATCGGTGAGTGTGTGAGTGTTTGTTGTGAACGGTGAGTGTGTGAGTGTTTGTGGTAATCGGTGAGTGTTTGTGGTAATCGGTGAGGGTGTGAGTGTTTGTGGTAATCGGTGAGTGTGTGAGTGTTTGTGGTAATCGGTGAGTGTTTGTGGTAATCGGTGAGTGTTTGTGGTAATCGGTGTGTGTGTGTGTGGTAAATGGTGAGTGTGTGTGTGTTTGTGGTGAGCGTTTGTGGTAATCGGTGAGTGTTTGTGGTGATCGGTGAGTGTGTGAGTGTTTGTGGTGATCGGTGAGTGTGTGAGTGTTTGTGGTAATCGGTGAGTGTGTTAGTGTTTTTGGTTACTGGTGAGTGTTTGTGGTAATTGGTGAGGGTGTGAGTGTTTGTGGTAATCGGTAAGTGTGTGAGTGTTTGTGGTAATTGGTGAGGGTGTGAGTATTTATGGTAATCGGTGAGTGTGTGAGTGTTTGTTGTGAACGGTGAGTGTGTGAGTGTTTGTGGTAATCGGTGAGTGTTTGTGGTAATCGGTGAGGGTGTAAGTGTTTGTGGTGATCGGTGAGTGTGTGAGTGTTTGTGGTAATCGGTGTGTGTGTGTGTAGTAAATGGTGAGTGTGTGTGTGTTTGTGGTGAGCGTTTGTGGTAATCGGTGAGTGTTTGTGGTGATCGGTGAGTGTGTGAGTGTTTGTGGTGATCGGTGAGTGTGTGAGTGTTTGTGGTAATCGGTGAGTGTGTGAGTGTTTGTGGTAATCGGTAAGTGTGTGAGTGTTTGTGGTAATCGGTGAGTGTGTGTGGGTTTGTGGTAATCGGTGAGGGTTTGTGGTAATCGGTGAGTGTGTGAGGGTTTGTGGTGATCGGTGAGTGTGTGTGGTAATCGGTGAGGGTGTGAGGGTTTGTGGTAATCGGTGAGTGTGTGTGGTAATCGATGAATGTGTGAGTATGTGAGTGTTTGTGGTAATCAGTGATTGTTTGGTAATCGGTGAGTGTGTGAGTGTTTGTGGTAATCGGTGAGTGTGTGAGTGTTTGTGGTGATCGGTGAGTGTGTGAGTGTTTGTGGTAATCAGTGAGTGTGTTTGGTAATCGGTGAGGGTGTGAGTGTTTGTGGTAATCGGTAAGTGTGTGAGTGTTTGTGGTAATCGGTGAGTGTGTGAGTGTGTGTGGTAATCGGTGAGTGTGTGTGGTAATCAGTGAGTGTGTGTGGTAATCGGTGAGTGTGTGTGAGTGTTTGTGGTGATCGGTGAGTGTGTGAGTGTTTGTGGTAATCGGTGAGTGTGTGAGTGTTTGTGGTGATCGGTGAGTGTTTGTGGTAATCGGTGAGTGTGTGAGGGTTTGTGGTAATCGGTGAGTGTGTGTGGTAATCGGTGAGTGTGTGAGGGTTGTTGTGTGTGTGTGTATGTGAGTGAGTGTGAGATGAAGATAATGAACCATGTTTACTATCTTATGACATGTCCATCTCAGACATTCCTAGAAAGGAAAAGAAACAAAACGAAAAATACTGCTACATTTTCACAGGTTCCACTCTGACATCACTCACTCTCTCCTTCCTTCACTCACATTCTCCCACGCTTTTCTCGCCTCTCTCCCTCCCTCCCTTCATCCCTCCCTCTCTAACATTCCGTCTGCTTGTCTTTCTCACTGAGCAGCTGCAGGCTCTATACTGTAGTTTATATACAGTGTTTCTATTTTGAAAGGAGCTTCATATAGCTTATGGTAGGCTGTGGAGCTTTGGAAAGAGGAGAATATTCAGCCAATCTTGGAAGACAATGGATGTAGATTTAAAAATGCTTGTAGATTTAATTACTGCCTTGATTCAACCCTACATCAACCCTTCCCCCACCCTGACCACCCCGAAGCCACAACTTCAATTCACCCATTATATTTTTTGAGGGCACTGTTTATACTGAGAATTCTGCAAGTCCTGAGCCCGCCAGGCTGGGATTGGTTAGGAGAATGGCCAATATCCAACAGGACTCATAACAATGCACTGTCATCAGCCAATCAAATTGCTTTAAAACCAATCAATCAAAGAATAAAACATTTCTAATCATGAATTCCCTTTTACATGTTTTGATTTAAGTGTAGCAGCCAGTCCAAAACATTGTACATTAAACCCAACTCCTCTTCTCCCCCATTTTGATATTCTTTTTATATTGATCCCATTTATTTGTTGTTGCCAGGACTGTCCTCGCCTGGTTCTCTTAAGAAGCCGGGGAAGTTTGATTTCAACGCCCTGTCGCCCCAGACGAGGTCCCCCCGCATGACGTTCACACACCACCCGCTGCCCGTGCTGGCAGGAGTGAGACCAGGTGAGCCCCAGCCCCAACCCCTAAAGTCCCTCACCACCCTTATAGAGAAAGAGAGGGAGGGAGAGAGAGAGAGAGAGATGGTTGATAGATGGCGTTCACACACAGCACAATGGCAGGGGTGAGTCCAGGTGAGACCAAGCCCTGCCCCCAGACCCCACCCCCTTATAGATATACAGATCTCTAGACCCCACCCCCTAATAGATATACAGATCTCTAGACCGCACCCCCTTATAGATATACAGATCTCTAGACCCCACCCCCTTATAGATATACAGATCTCCAGACCCCACCCCCTTATAGATACACAGATCTCTAGACCCCACTCCCTTATAGATATACAGATCTCCAGACCCAACCCCCTTATAGATATACAGCTCTCCAGACCCCACCCCCTTATAGATATACAGATCTGTAGACCCCACCCCCTTATAGATATACAGATCTCCAGACCCCACCCCACAGGTCATCATTGAAAGCAGTAGTAGAATTTAACCCACTTTGATCTGAGAACTAGCGATAAGATCCAGAGATCTCTTGACATTTATTACCATGGCCTGCAACAGTTCAGCTCTATCTCTCTCTCTCTCATCACTGTTTTCCACACTCTGTCTCACTCTCTCTCTCGCTTTCTTTATTTTGTGTGTCTTCATGCCAGTAATGTGATCGAGCCAGTTCTGTTTCAAACAGGGCAAACACACACAAGTGTAACGGGCGTACACACACACACACACACAGACACACTAGTTGTTTCAAACGGCCCGCCTCCTCACCTTATAGAAGAACGTTGTGAGGATAGCAAAATGGTCTCCAGGCCTCCGGTCTGAGAATTCCTCTTCTCCCTCTGAGATATGAGCCTGCCAGCTACTGTAGTCCCTGTTGAGTTTTACTTTCCAATGGAATAAATACATCCCCCACTCCCTCTTTCTGTCTCTCTCTTTTCCTCCATCCCTCTCTCTTCTCTCGCTCTTCTCTCTCTCTTCTCTGAGGATTGGCCTGGTCCGCAGCCAAAGCAGCCCTATCATGTAAAGGTCCTTTGGACTCTTACAGCTCTCCCCTTCACGTTTCACTAGAATAGCTTAAGAATTGTACATTTAGATTGGTATACATTTGATATAGATATGTTATACTTTTCATTTTCATTTCCTAGTATAACAACAGTGAAGGATTGGTTTAAGTATATAGAGCTTGTCCAAGTGCTAGAAGAGCTGTACATTCTATTATTCTATTGACTTTCTGTTACTTGTGTTGCGGGAAGATGTGTCAGACCAGCTTCAGGTATATCTGATTCATAGCTGACCCCTTCTCCCAGTTAGAATGTGTCTACAAACTGCTAAGAGGTTAGTCTGTAATAGAGTTGTAGTGTGAGACTGAGACAGTGTTTAGGCTCCATAGGAGGAGGGGAAGAGGAGGGGGGCTGCTAAGATGGCCGCCGTCCAAATAGAAAGTCCCTCAGAGGCCACACTGCTATAAAGAAACCAATGAAAGGGAGGGAGGGATAAAGAGTGAGGGAGTGAGGGGGATAAAGAGAGACTGGAGAAGGGAGTGAGGGAGAGACTGTGAGGGAAAGGAGTGAGGGAGAGATTTGATTTACCTTTATTTAACTAGGCAAGTCAGTTAAAAACAAATTCTTATTTTCAATGACGGCCTAGGAACAGTGGGTTAACTGCCTGACAGATTTGTACCTTGTCAGCTCGGGGATTTGAACTTGCAACCTTCCGGCTACTAGTCCAACACTCTAACCACTAGGCTACCCTGCCGCCCCAAGAGGGACAGAGAGAGACTGGAGAAGGGGTGAGGGAAAAAGGGGGAGAGGGATAGACTGAGGGAAAGGAGTGAGGGAGAGGCTTGACATCAGTAGCTGGGATGGAGCTATCGGCATAGATGTTGTCTGGGTTAGTTTATTTCCTGTTGGCAGGGCCTGGATGCCAGGTGTGACTGTTGTCTGTTTATTCTGGTAGTCAGTCTGGTCTAGTGAGCCCACTTTCTCTCTCTCACACACACACACACACACACACGCACACGTACACACACGCGTACACACGTACACACACACGTACACACACACGTACACACGTACACACACACAGACACACACATCTCCATACACTGGAGAGATAGAGGGTGACAGACAGACACATTCACAGATGCAAGTCCCCTTGCAGTCTACCAACCAGCTTGCCTGTTTTCAGTGCCAAATCGCCAAGGCCACAGAATCTCAGAAGACACTGTCACACACACACACACACACACACACACACACAATGACTAATGTCTATAAGGGATTTAGCGGTGGGATTTAACTCTCCCAGGCTTCATACTACTGGGCCGAACCACACAGCAATGATAGGCTATGATTGATTACACATTCCCAACAAGCATTACCAACAGGAAAGTGTGTGTGTGTGTGTGTGTGTGTGTGTGTGTGTGTGTGTGTGTGTGTGTGTGTGTGTGTGTGTGTGTGTGTGTGTGTGTGTGTGTGTGTGTGTGTGTCTCTGACTGTCATGCTTCAGTGTGTGTGTGCGTATGCATGTGTGTGTGCGTAATACGTGTCTGCATTTATGTATGTGTGTGTGTTCAAGCTGTGCTTACTGTAGATATACAGAGAATACAGAAGAGATGTTTTGTATGAACAGGACCAGATGTTGCAGCCTTGGATGATTCTGTTCATTTAGATACACAAGTAGCATTAGACTCCCTGTAGTACAAACCACAGGGGGAAATCATGTGACGTCCACTCTCTAACTCTCTCTAATCACCACACTGATAAACACACTAATAAATCACACGCATTTACATCTATAATAAACCCCTGGAGAAAATCATGTGATGTCCACTCTCTAACGCTCTGAAATTACCACACTGATAAACCAATCTGCCATCAGATGAATTAACAGATGTATTCAACCCAGTAAGGATTCAGTCTAGTGTGTTGGATTACATCAATTACTCCCTTCAGTCTAGTGTGTTGGATTACATCAATTACTCCCTTCAGTCTAGTGTGTTGGATTACATCAATTACTCCCTTCAGTCTAGTGTGTTGGATTACATCAATTACTCCCTTCAGTCTAGTGTGTTGGATTACATCAATTACTCCCTTCAGTCTAGTGTGTTGGATTACATCAATTACTCCCTTCAGTCTAGTGTGTTGGATTACATCAGTTACTCCCTTCAGTCTAGTGTGTTGGATTACATCAGTTATTCTATTCAGTCTAATGTGTTGGATTACATCAGTTACTCCCTTCAGTCTAGTGTGTTGGATTACATCAATTACTCCCTTCAGTCTAGTGTGTTGGATTACATCAGTTATTCTATTCAGTCTAATGTGTTGGATTACATCAGTTATTCTATTCAGTCTAATGTGTTGGATTACATCAGTTATTCTATTCTGTCTAGTTTGTGTCACTGTTGTGTTTCTTGTCTTCTCTGAATGTGTTATATGAATTGTGTCTGGAGTGGGATTACATGGACCCAACTAACTCTCCTCCCTCTGTCTCTTCTCACGCTCTCACTCTTCCCCCTCTCCTCCCCCTCTCTCTCAGGGAGTCCCCGTGCCTCAGCGTCAGCTCTCCACTTCCCCTCCTCCTCCATCATCCAGCAGTCCAGTCCCTACTTCACTCACCCCACCATCCGCTACCACCACCACCAGGACCCGCTCAAGGAGTTTGTCCAATTCGTCTGCGCCGACGGCTCGGGGCAGTCCGGGGGACAGGTGAGAGGTCAGGGAGGGTTGGAGGGGACATGGGACACACACAGACTGTTAGGGTTTCACGCCACACAAACGGACTAAGACCCTTGCACTTCCACACGATCCGTTGTACTGGATTGACTCCCTATAGAAAAACGCTGGAATATTCAGCCATGTTATCTTGCTGCTCTTCTGGGATTCTACCTTCTTATGGTCCACAATCTCAGATCCCAGATGTATATTTTTCCCTCCCTTTTTAAGTTCTGTATGTCCCAGTCTAACTCCCACATTCTGTCTGTCTTCCTGCTCTAGTGTCCTCCAGTATTTATTTCCATTGTCGTCATGGTTTCTGTGTGTTTGTGTGAGACTGACTGGTGGCTAGCTGGTGCTTCCATCAGCCGTATGTGTGTGTCCCTGTCCTGGGTGGTGTGTGTGCTGAGTGCTCACCCTGTCCTGGGTGGTGTGTGTGCTGAGTGCTCACCCTGTCCTGGGTGGTGTGTGTGCTGAGTGCTCACCCTGTCCTGGGTGGTGTGTGTGCTGAGTGCTCACCCTGTCCTGGGTGGTGTGTGTGCTGAGTGCTCACCCTGTCCTGGGTGGTGTGTGTGCTGAGTGCTCACCCTGTCCTGTGTGGTGTCTGCTGTCTCTGCAGCCTAACGGAGGTGGTCACAGCCAGAGCAAAATGCCAGGCTCCTTCCTGCTGCCCCCGCCGCCCCCAGTGGCGCGCCCCGTGCCCCTCCCCATGCCCGATTCTAAACCAATCAACACACCCCCCGACGGCGGCGGACTCAGCTCGCCCGCATCTCCGTGTAAGTGACCCCCCCCGCTCTCGCCCTCACCTCCAACCACTTCGCCCCTCAGACCCCCTGAGATATCTAGAGATATCAAATCCTAAATCAAAATGAGTACATGTAGGTTAACTCTAGGTAGAGAAACCCCACTCCCCAACCAAGGGTAGTTGGTTAGAGTCCCAAACCCAGTCACCACCTCCTCACTCCTGGCCAGAGGAGGCTGGTGGGAGGAGTTAAAGGAATTAATTAATGGAACAGAGCCAAAACACTGTTGATTCCATCCTTCCATCCTCCTCCAACCAGCCTCCTCGGATCCTGAGCGCCCTGCAGTCCTCACTGTCCCCTCCCTGGAGCAGTCCTCACTGTCATCTCCCTGGAGCAGTCCTCACTGTCACCTCCCTGGAGCAGTCCTCACTGTCCCCTCCCTGAGCAGTCCTCACTGTCCCCTCCCTGAGCAGTCCTCACTGTCCCCTCCCTGAGCAGTACTCTATCCACTCCTGTAGAGCAGACTGCCACGCCTATGCCATAGATCCCTATCAATCTCTCTCTCTTGCTCTCTCTATTCCAACCTAACTTTCCTATTTCTTTCTCTCAGTTCCTCTCTCTTTTCCTCTCTCTCTCTCTCTCTCTCTCTCTCTATCTGTGTTTCCTGCTAGCACCACAGGAGGCAGTGTAGCTAGGTTTTCTCCCTTCTTCTGGTTGAAGTGTTTGTAGTGGGGGGGGACCAGTGCCCTGTATTCTGTCCTATAGAGTAGGTCCTAGTGTCTGGCTAACTGCTATCCTTTCAACCCAGACTATGCATGGTCTGTCTATGACAACAGAAGACTAAATTGACCCCTCTCTCATTTCTTGTTTTTCTTTGCTTAATTTGATATACTCATTTATTTCCTTTCTTTTTTCCTTTCATTCTTGTTTTTCTTTGTTAAGGGAACAAAATTAGGGCAGTTGGCGTGGACTCCATAAAACATCACGATGCCCCACTTTACCCATGATGCCCCACTTTACCCACAATTCCCTTGCTTCCTTCCTTCCACATTATATCTCACAACAATAAAAGAAAAAAATGAGAATAAAATAAAAACAACTTGAAAATCACATACATAAACAATAAATATCAATCATCATTAAACATATACCGCTAGGTCTAATTAGGGAAATGGGGGGAGAAAGGAGTGTCGCTCGTGGGGGTGTGCATGCTTTACCTCCGTTGGCTGGCTGGCTTGGTTCCTCTAGGCAGGCAGGGCGAGGTGCGTTGAGAGTCGGGCCACGGGAGAGGCACACCGAGAGAGAGGGGGCACTGGACGGAGCTGCTTTGGTCACTTCCTGTTATTTTTCTTTGTCTCTTTCGTCGTCCTGTCCTTCCTACTTTCCCACCCCATTTTTATAGTTTATCGCCTATCTGTATCACTTTATTTATATAATATACTTTTATATAAATAAATCTACACCTCTTCTCTCCCTCCTCCACCTCCTTGTCTTTATTTATCTTATTCATTTTGTTCCCAGTTTTCACCACACACACACACACACATACACACACACACACACATGAATTCCCACAAACTACTCCAACCTCCCCCTCACTCCGCCCTCACTCGGTCAGAATGGCAGTGTCATTCAGCTGCCTATCATTGGAGTCCAGTAAGCACAACAACTGCCCTACATTTGGACCCCTTCTCTGGTCTTGAGTACCTTCACCAGAGTAACATGAGCTCCTTATCAACAGAATGGAGCATTGGCCAGCACACAAATTATGATTATTTCCTATTGGTTCTCCTCCATAGAGTTTATTCCCTATTGGTTCCCCTCCATAGAGCTTATTCTCTATTGGTTTTCCCCTATAGAGCTTATTTCCTATTGGTTCCACCCATAGAGCTTATTTCTTATTGGTTCCCCCATAGAGCTTATTTCCTATTAGTTCCCCCCTATAGAGCTTATTTCCTATTGGTTCCCCCTATAGATCCAGACACAGGGCCCTGGGCTGCAAGGTGTATCTGGGACTAACAGGAGGAGGAGGCTCAGCCCAGTTTACTTCACTTCCCCACAGTAACTAACCCTCATAAAGAGCTCCCATCTATCCCTGTCTGACCCTCATAAAGAGCTCCCATCTATCCCTGTCTGACCCTCATAAAGGGCTTCCATTTTTCCCAGTCTATCTATCTAGGAGACTTTGGGACTACAGTTTATATGCAGTATTATCAATGATCAAGACTGATCAATTATCAGTATAGTCTTATGAATTCTAGCTCATTCTAAACATCATTTCCCAGAATCCAGTAATAACACAGTAACATGCACATATTGTACAATTGTGTGTGTGCGTGTGTGTGTGCGTGTGTGTGTGTGTGTGTGTGTGTGTGTGTGTGTGTGTGTGTGTGCCTGTGTGTGTGAGTGCGTGTGTGAGTGTGCGCGTATGCGTGTGGCTATGTCTGTCTGTGTGTGTGTGTGTGTGGGTTTGAATATGCGTGGGTTTGAATATGTGTGGGTTTGAATATGTGTATGTGTGTGAATGTGTGTGTGTGTGCATGCATGTGTGTGTGACTATGTGTTTGACTCTGCATGTGTGTGTGTGACGGTGTGTGTATCTCTCTCTGTAGCATACTCCACGGCAGGCTCCACAGCTCCCAACAGGTTTGTCAGCATCGGAGCACGGGACAACTTTCTGAACATCCCCCAGCAGTCTCAGGTAGCTACCACCTCTCTCCGCTTCCACACACTATCTCACATTTTCTGCCAAACAATTGTAAACACGACAAAACACAACAATCAGACATGTTTTTTTTAAATGACTAGTTTTCAGTATTGGTTTGCAGTCTTTGCGACAGTAAACTTGTGGTCTTACCCAGAGGACACACAGAAATCTGCACATCAACAACATTAACTTCAGGGGTGTACATGTATACTGTAGATGGCTGAGGTTTTGGCGTATCAGACTCCTTCCTCAGAGTACAGTCCACTTGTGGTGTCTCCCTGGCTGTCTGTGTTGTGCCACTGGGCTGCAGTGTGTTGGGTTGTCCTCCATTACCTACACTACTTTTCTCATTAGGGTCTAACCGCACCTGCCTGCAGACCACTCAGCTATCCCTCCCACAGACACACATGGAAACAATCTGCATACCTCCTATTCTGTTCTCTCGCTCTCTGTGTCTTCTCTCTCACTCTCTGTCTTCTCTCTCTCTCTCTGTGTATTTTCTCTCTGTGTCTTCTCTTTCTCTCTCTGTCTTCTCTCTCACTCTCTCTCTGTGTCTTCTCTCTCACTCTCTCTCTGTCTTCTCTCTCTCTCTGTCTTCTCTCTCTCTCTCTCTCTCTCTCTCTCTCTCTCTCTCTCTGTGTGTGTGTCTTCTCTTTCTCTCTGTCTTCTCTCTCTCTCTGGGTCTTTTCTCTGTGTCTTCTCTCTCTGTCTTTTCTCTCTATGTGTCTTTCCTCTCTCTCTGGGTCTTCTCGCTCTCTGTCTTCTTTCTGTGTCTTCTCTCTCTCTGGGTCTTCTTGCTCTCTCTCTGTCTTCTCTCTGGGTCTTCTTCTTTCTCCCTTCCTTTCCTCTACCTCCCCTCTCTCGCTTATCTCTTTCAACCCTCCCTTCTTCCCCCACACACTCCCTCATCCACAGATGTAACCCTGGCACAGAGGGAGTCGCCATACACACACACACACCTTCAACTGACTTACTAGTGTAGTTTGAGAGCAGAGACATACACTGCGTATACAAGAACACCTGCTCTTTCCATGACACAGACTGACCAGGTGAATCCAGGTGAAAGCTATGATCCCTTATTGATGTCACCTGTTAAAACCACTTCAACCAGTGTAGATGAAGGGGAGGAGACAGGTTAAAGAAGGATTTCCAAGCCTTGAAACATTTGACACATGGATTGTGTATGTGTGTCCTTCAGAGGGTGAATGGGCAAGACAAGAGATTGAAGTGTCTTTGAACAGGGTATGGTACTGGGTGCCTGGCACAACGGTTTGTGTCATGAACTGGGGGGGTGCAACTCTGTATTAGGGTAGGTGTTCCTAATGTTTTTTACACTCAGTGAATAACTGGTCTGAGGAGCTCTCTGGTGGCTAAACACAAGTCATGCCGGGAGAGAAAGAGAGGGGGTTAAGAGAAAGAGAGTTAGTTCAAGCTCTGTGCTCCACAGGCAAAGTCACGTCCTGACTGTCTGGTTGCCCGTGGCAACCAGACATGATGTCATAGGCAGTTTAACTTAGCCTTGAAGGGAGTTAAGGAGAAGTGGGAGTGGTCAGTCCTGCCAGGGATTACATTGGGGGAGAGAGAGAAGAGAGAGGAAGTTGGGAGAGAAAAGAGGAGGAGTTAGAAGCCCAAAAGGATCCTGGGAAAGGGAAAAGGAGGAAGGAAAGAGAGGGGAAAAGGGGGGAGAGAAACTTTCTCTCCGGGGTCCTATAGGAATGTAACAGAATAGAGAGCAGAGCGTAGCTATAGGGCCGTCAGTGATTAGCTGCCTTTCCCTGGGTCTACTCTGTGGAATGTTGTCTGGAGCCTGAGCAGAGCTGCCACTTAACCAGACCTGGGTTCAAATACTATTTGAAATATTTTCAATTGTGCCAGGCAAGCTCAATCCAGCCAAGAAACTATTTCCAATAGTATTGGAACCCAGCTCCCAGAATCAAATGCCAACCCTATAACTCTGCACCCTCAGTGAGTCTTATCAAACTGTGAAACCTGATCCTGGGAGTAGCTGCATGGCCTACAGTAGTTGACTTCATGGTGTCATTTGAAACAGTAAAGAAAGTCTTGTGAATCATGTTACATCTAAACGTTGTACTTATTGGAGACTTTGACGGTTGAAAAACTACAACGTGAAAGTAGTACTTTTACAAACTGTCGTCTTGAAATGACTTACTTACATACTGTGTGAGGAATGATCAACTTAAGGTTCCTAGGCATTGGGGTATGATCGAGGCTCAGCTCAGTAAAGGGAAAAGTTTGCTATGAAGGATGGCCCTCTAGTGGCTAGTTAATATTTTGCATGACAACATTTTTTTAATCGATTATTTTCCTGAACCATTTATTTACTTATAAATGTGTAACTGTTGAACTTAGTGATGTTACCACATGACAAAGATGAACCTGATGTTTCCTGTATTTTATTTCTCTTCTACAGTCTTGGTTCCTCTGACAAGGCCTCCGACTCAACCGCTAGAATTGTGTCATGAGAAAATTGGGAATGGAAAAACAACACAACACACAAAACAAACCAACACTGACTACAAACAAACTGCTGACACTAAAGTATTTTTGCTCAACAACCAACAACACAAAAACAGAAAATAACCCCCCAGAAGAATACCCATTTCCACGATTTGAACATTTGAACCGGAACAACCATCTCCTTATACAGAAGGCTGAAAAGAGATCGGTTGAAGTGGACAGACTCAGAACGAACGACAGAACGAGGAAGAAGAGGAGGAAGAAAGATGAGGAAATGTCACACACAAAACATGTCAGAAAGCAAACAAAAATATGCAACCTGACAACTAACTGACCAATTTCGTTTTATTGTTGTTTTTATATTTTATTTTCACAATGAAACTCCATGCAATGGCTGGGAGATCCACCCACACACAACAGTGTAAAACACATAGTTGGCAGAATTTGGTCATTTGAGCTATAGCTATAAACATTGTCACCGCCCAAAAGAACCCATTCTGTAATCCTTTAGTCTCTCCTCCTGACGGTGCTTTACGTCCCTGCTCCCTCTCTCATCTGTCAACCAGGTGTCCAGGGTTGCCCCGGCAACGCCCACAGCCTCACACAACCACATCCGACTGGCCTCACTGCCGCTTAATGTACTCAGCCCTGAATCCCCTCCCTCCTCCCTTCTTCTGATTGGCCAAACACTGGGAGACCATCCAATGGTGTGATACCATCTGCACTAGATGGCTGGTTTTAGCTTACCCTCTTGTGAAGAGCGATAGCCAATAGCATGAGCCGAGAGCGAACACAAAACAGTCAGTCAGTCAGACATGAGACAGTCAGACATAACAGACAGAAAGTCAGTCAGTCAGACAGACATAACAGAGAGACAGACAGACATAAGAGACAGACATAACAGACAGTCAGACAGACAGACAGACAGACAGTCATACAACACTATGCCCTCTTTCGTCCCCTCACCTATGCACTACTGAAACAAATAAGGGAGGAAACAGAGCGATCCAGCAGGTCGCTGAAGGCAGTGTGTGTGTGTGGGCAATGGGCTGTGGCTCTGGCATCCTGGCACTCACACATACACGCACTCATGCAGACTCAAAGTACGTACACACACACACACACAGATCATTGTCTCCAGAACCCACACGTCTGGCAGACACAACTGATTCACTGACAATACCATTTTGTCTGTGTGTCCTTCACAGTAACATAATACATGCATAGGATCAACATCATCATGTAATAACTAGCTTTCTTTTGGTTTGTAGCCGTTTTCTTGCATTTCATTTTGTTTGCCGGATTGGTTTTGGTTTTGTCTCACTTGGATTCTTTTGCTTATGTTTGACCTTCTTCCCTAAGATCTTTTTCTTTCATCCGCTTTTTATTTTGCAGAAAAAATATCATCTTCGTTTGCAATAACAGGCATCTCTGAAATCTCTCACAAACACCAGTACAGGAACTTGCGACAACCCCTGCCCTGCTTCACCCTGTAACCACAGTCCATTCACAGTAGCGCCCGGAGGAACACACGCGGACACACCACCGTATCAAAATGCACACTACTAACACCGTCACCCTGATTCCAAACACAAAGGTGAGCCTTTATATACGAGTTTCTCCAAACTGCCTTTGATAATGGTTTTTCATTCATTTTGACATTTGTCATTTTTAATTTGAGATACCTTGTTTTTTTCTATTGTAAATGTGATTTATTAAATTGTTATTGATATTGTACTTTTTTTTTTTTTATCATGACACAATAATTCAAACAAAAAAAAGCCAAACCTCACAAAATAACTGGACTGCCTAGCTGTTGGTTTCTTCCATGTGCAGGGATAGAATTGTCTGACAGCCCAGGCACTCTGAGTTTATAGTAAAATTAGCTCTATGTACTCAAATCATATATCACAACTATAACAATCTATGGAAGTGCCTCTGTACTCCCCTATCATGCAATTAGTTCAAATTCAGGTTGATGTTTTTGTTCACATATATGCTAAAGCTACAAAGAATGGTGATGTTTCTTCCTATATGGAAACCATTGGCTATAGGACAGAATCTTTGTAGAAGACTGCAAAATTTTATAAAGAGAGAGAGAGAGATCTTAAACATATATATTTATGGTATATGCTCCTTTTTTAAACTTGACTAAAATGAGCTTGTTGGCAGTTTAGTTATTTTCTGAACTCTTGAGCTAGCAGAATTCCATGATGGACAGCACCTCACTGTCACCATGACAATTCAATGAGCACCCACCCAACCTCCACAAATCTACAGTGCAACATTCAAAAAAAACGAAACAAAAATGTCCATGATGCAAAATAGATGAAACATGTCAAAATCGACAATGGAAAAATTGAAGAAAAAAAGTGTTTGTTTTTTGATGGAAAGTATTATTATTGAAAAATATGTGTCGATTGAGCCACGTGCAATGCATTGGGTAGATTCATTGTGTTTTGTCTGTTAGAGATTTTTAAGAAAGCTAAGAAGAAAAGAGAAAAAAAATCTATTTGTTTCAAGTCCGATGTGCTCCTGGACTCTAAACTAACAGAGCCATATCCTAGTCTTTGTAAGTTGGGGGTATTTGTTTTTATTTTCCTTTATTGTCTCTTTTTTAATGTTTAACGTGTAATCATTTGTTTAGAAAAAATGTTTGGAGGGGCTGAAGGAAGAAACATTTCTTACAAAACGTTTAAAAACAAATTGAACATGGAATGAAAAACCGGTGAAATGAAAAAACGCCACTTTTACACACTATAAAGTACATTCAAACTATTACAAAATGAATGATAATGAACAAAATAATGACTACCTTTA
Organism: Oncorhynchus mykiss; assembly: GCF_013265735.2. Lineage (NCBI taxonomy): Eukaryota > Metazoa > Chordata > Actinopteri > Salmoniformes > Salmonidae > Oncorhynchus > Oncorhynchus mykiss. Next base: position 12,910,937 of record NC_048577.1, on the reverse strand, counting down.
GGAAACCTCATTTATTACTCCTCTTCTCTATTTCTATTCCTTCTCCTGTTTTAATATTGAGTGGAGGGAGGGGTTCCTATTCCTTCTCCTGTTTTAATATTGAGTGGAGGGAGGGGTTCCTATTCCTTCTCCTGTTTTAATATTGAGTGGAGGGAGGGGTTCCTATTCCTTCCTATATTCCTCTAGTAGGTTGTGAAACAAAAGGCATTTTGGTTCAACCTTTAGATAGGACGAGAGCTGTACTGTAGGCTTATCAATGCCCACAACTACTTCTTCTGATTTCTCCCAGATTATTATACTCCTCTCTCTGAGTCTGAGCAAGGGAAAAAAAACAGGAAAATGGCAGCTTAGAATTTGTTTCATTTGAGGAGCCAGCCAGTCTGTCAGAACCATGACGTAACGATAGAAATACAGTAGGCCTATGCAAAGTGAGCTTCCCTCCACCCCTTCCTTCTCCACCCTCTCCCTCATTCCCCTGTAAATTCACCTTGACTAGTGCTTGTGCTGTAGTGTAGTTTCCCAGCAGTTAAAGGTTGTCCCTTAAAAGTGCCTTTTGTTCACAGACTCCATTTTGTAATCCAGATCGCTCTCCTTTCATTCGAAATAATTCAAGGTAGAGGTGGAAGTGCCCCTAAGTGCAGATCTAGGATCAGTTTACTGTATATCCTGACCTGAACCATTAGGAGGGGATATGCAAAACTGATCTTAGATCAGTGCTTAGTGAGCAACTTCATCCGACCTCAACCTTTGAAAAATGATCCCCCTCCATTGTATCAACCTTCCCATAAATCCTTTCCCTTTTCAAAATCCGTATATATATAGTACAAAAGGAAACTGGTGTGAATTAGTTATTTACTTTTTATTGATAAATGATGAAAAAAAAATACTGAAAAGGCAAAAAAAACTTGTTCTCGTTCCCCCTTGCTCTCTGGCTTTTTTCTTCTTCCCTCCGTCTCCTCCTCTCCTCTCCTCTCCTCTCCTCTGTCTATCTGTTCTCTCGTAGACACCGGAGTAGTCTGTAACTGTGTCCTCTCTCTCTCCTTCCCCCTCCCTCCCTTCCTTCCTTCCGTTGATGGAAGGGGTTGTTGAAAAAAAAATGGCCGAAACTTTTTGTCTTGAGCAGAATGCAGTTAGCTCACGTTATTCTTGTCTGTATTGCCTCTTCTTCACATTGTATACCATTGCCCATCCTCTTCAGCTTCTCCATTCAAACAGCTAATGTAAGTGAACAAATTACACCAATGGGCTTTTGGGGGTGCGCCTGCCCAGTGTAGGGTAGGACTGGGTGTTAGGGGTTATGGGGGTAAAGGTCTTAGGGGGTCAATAATGTTGGGGTAAAGGAGAAATTATAGGGGTACCTTTTGGGTGTTGGGGGGGGCTGCTCTTCTGCTGTGACAAGTTAAGAGTTTTTATTTTATTTATTTTGTTTTATTTTATTCCTTTATTTTTTATTTTTGACTTAATTTGGATTTTTGCTTTCATAGTTCCTAACTATCAGGGTATGCCGTCATTGAAACTCTATAAGAGAGTCTTGGACTGTAAATGAAATGCTACAAGCACCTTATAACTACTGGCTGAGAAAAGGGGGTTTGCAATACTACCAGCACACACACACACCTAGTCATGTATCAAATACTCTAAACTCTTGTATTATTATTGTGAGGTTTTATCTAGTGAAGCCAGGAGCAGTATTAGCCATTGGCAAAACACACACCACAACCCACCATATAGAGCCAGCATGAACCAGGCTTGAGGCATACTCTCAAGTGAAACGTAGAGATATCAGTTTGAATGCCAGGCTCTAAAAACTTCAGTTTTTAGATTATTTTTTATTTTTTTCGTGGTGTCTAGACAGTACGCCCTTTGACCCCCGACCCTACGCCCTCAGAGCAGAAGAGCCCCACTCATGCCTGTAGCTCTGTTTGAAATGGCACCCTATTCCCTACATAGTGCACTACTTTTTCACTATTCCCATAGGGCCCTGTTCAAAAGTAGTGCACTATGTAGGGAATAGGGTGCCATTTTAAATGTATCCCATGTCTTTGTGTATAAGAAACACCCCCAGAGCTCTATAGGTGAAATGCATGTGTTAATTACAGTTTCTTTTCCATAAGAAGAAAAACACAGTTTGAGCAGAGCAGCACCTTGATTGAATAAAAGGATGTTCTTGACTGTAGCATCTTGACTGTGTTGTGTCTTTATTTATGATCATGACTGAGAATGGAAATGATGATAGTGGAACCTCATACCTTCATGACAACTTCAGGTAGTTTGATGTGGAAAGGTAGCCATACAGTGAAGGATGTTCTTGACTGTTGGATCTGTGTTGTCTTCATTATAATGACTGGAAATTAATATGATGAAGGGATATACAGTGGGGTAATAAAGTATTTAGTCAGCCACCAATTGTGCAAGTTCTCCCACTTAAAAAGATGAGAGAGGCCTGTAATTTTCATCATAGGTACACTTCAACTATGACAGAAAAATGAGAAAAGAAATCCAGAAAATCACATTGTAGGATTTTTAATGCAAATGATGGTGGAAAATAAGTATTTGGTCAATAACAAAAGTTTATCTCAATACTTTGTTATATACCCTTTGTTGGCAATGACAGAGGTCAAACGTTTTCTGTAAGTCTTCACAAGGTTTTCACACACTGTTGCTGGTATTTTGGCCCATTCCTCCATGCAGATCTCCTCTAGAGCAGTGATGTTTTGGGGCTGTTGCTGGGAAACACGGACTTTCAACTCCCTCCAAAGATTTTCTATGGGGTTGAGATCTGGAGACTGGCTAGGCCACTCCAGGACCTTGAAATGCTTCTTACGAAGCTACTCCTTCGTTGCCCGGGTGGTGTGTTTGGGATCATTGTCATGCTGAAAGACCCAGCCACGTTTCATCTTCAATGCCCTTGCTGATGGAAGGAGGTTTTCACTCAAAATCTCACGATACATGGCCCCATTCATTCTTTCCTTTACACGGATCAGTCGTCCTGGTCCCATTGCAGAAAAACAGCCCCAAAACATGATGTTTCCACCCCCATGCTTCACAGTAGGTATGGTGTTCTTTGGATGCAACTCAGCATTCTTTGTCCTCCAAACACGACGAGTTGAGTTTTTACCAAAAAGTTATATTTTGGTTTCATCTGACCATATGACATTCTCCCTCTTCTTCTGGATCATCAAAATGCTCTCTAGCAAACTTCAGACGGGCCTGGACATGTACTGGCTTAAGCAGGGGGACACGTCTGGCACTGCAGGATTTGAGTCCCTGGCGGCGTAGTGTGTTACTGATGATAGGCTTTGTTACTTTGGTCCCAGCTCTCTGCAGGTCATTCACTAGGTCCCCCCGTGTGGTTCTGGGATTTTTGCTCACCGTTCTTGTGATCCTTTTGACCCCACGGAGTGAGATCTTGCGTGGAGCCCCAGATCGAGGGAGATTAGCAGTGGTCTTGTATGTCTTCCATTTCCTAATAATTGCTCCCACAGTTGATTTCTTCAAACCAAGCTGCTTACCTATTGCAGATTCAGTCTTCCCAGCCTGATGCAGGTCTACAATTTTGTTTCTGGTGTCCTTTGACAGCTCTTTGGTCTTGGCCATAGTGGAGTTTGGAGTGTGGCTGTTTGAGGTTGTGGACAGGTGTATTTAAAACTGATAACAAGTTCAAACAGGTGCCATTAATACAGGTAACGAGTGGAGGACAGAGGAGCCTCTTAAAGAAGAAGTTACAGGTCTGTGAGAGCCAGAAATCTTGCTTGTTTGTAGGTGACCAAATATTTATTTTCCACCATAATCTGCAAATAAATTCATTAAAAATCCTACAATGTGATTTTCTGGATTTTTTTTCTCATTTTGTCTGTCCTAGTTGAAGTGTAACTATGATGAAAATTACAGGCCTCTCTCGTCTTTTTAAGTGATAGAACTTGCACAATTGGTGGCTGACTAAATATTTTTTCCCCCCACTGTAACTATTGTTAGTCTTATTAGCAGTGGGGGGAAAAGTACCCAATTTCATACTTCAGCAAAAGTAAAGATACTTAATAGGAAATGACTCAAGTAAAAGCCACCCAGTAAAGTACTACTTGAGTAAAAGTCTAAAAGTATTTGGTTTTAAATATACTGAAGTATTAAAAGTATACTGAACAAAAATGTAAATGCAACAAGTGTTAGTCCCATGTTTCATGAACTGAAATAACATATCCCAAAAATGTTCCATATGCACAAAAAGCTTCCCTCTCAAATTATGTGCACAAATTTGTTTACATTGCTGTTAGTGAGCATTTATCCTTTTCCAACAATCTATCCACCTGACAGCTGTGGCATTTCGAGAAGCTGATTAAACCACATGATTATTACACAGGTGCACCTTGTGCTGGGGACATTAAAAGGCCAATCTAAAAAATGTGCAGTTTTGAGGGAGTGTGCAATTGGCATGCTGACTGCAGGAATATCTACCAGACCTGATGCTATTCTCCAGTCATGTGAAATCCATAGATTAGGGCCTAATGAATTTATTTCAATTAAGTGAGTTCTTTCTATGAACTGTAACTCAGTAAAAAAATCTTTGAAATGTTTTGTTCAGTATAAATGTTATTGCAAAAATATACTAAGTATCAAAAGTAAAATTTTAAATCCTTTCACATTCTTTATTTAAGCAAACCAGACGGCATGATTTTCTTTTGTTTTATGGATAACCAGAGGCACACTCCAACACACTGACATTGTTTACAAACAAATAATTTGTGTTTAGTGAGTCAGCCAGATCAGAGGCAAAAATCTAATCAAATCAAATTTTATTTGTCACATACACATGGTTAGCAGATGTTAATGCGAGTGTAGCGAAATGCGTGTGCTTCTAGTTCCGACAATGCAGTAATAACCAACAAGTAATCTAGCTAACAATTCCAAAACTACTACCTTATAAACACAAGTGTAAGGGGATAAAGAATATGTACATAAGGATATATGAATGAGTGATGGTACAGAGCGGCATAGGCAAGATACAGTAGATGGTATTGAGTACAGTATATACATATGAGATGAGTATGTAAACAAAGTGGCATAGTTAAAGTGGCTAGTGATACATGTATTACATAAAGATGCAGTAGATGATATAGAGTACAGTATATACGTATACATATGAGATGAATGTAGGGTATGTAAACATTATATTAGGTAGCATTGTTTAAAGTGGCTAGTGATATATTTTACATAATTTCCCATCAATTCCCATTATTAAAGTGGCTGGAGTTGAGTCAGTGTGTTGGCAGCAGCCACTCAATGTTAGTGGTGGCTGTTTAACAGTCTGATGGCCTTGAGATAGAAGCTGTTTTTCAGTCTCTCGGTCCCAGCTTTGATGCACCTGTACTGACCTCGCCTTCTGGATGATAGCGGGGTGAACAGGCAGTGGCTCGGGTGGTTGTTGTCCTTGATGATCTTTATGGCCTTCCTGTGACATCGGGTGGTGTAGGTGTCCTGGAGGGCAGGTAGTTTGCCCCCGGTGATGCGTTGTGCAGACCTCACTACCCTCTGGAGAGCCTTACGGTTGTGGGCAGAGCAGTTGCCGTACCAGGCGGTGATACAGCCCGCCAGGATGCTCTCGATTGTGAATCTGTAGAAGTTTGTGAGTGCTTTTGGTGACAAGCCAAATTTCTTCAGCCTCCTGAGGTTGAAGAGGCGCTGCTGCGCCTTCTTCACGATGCTGTCTGTGTGGGTGGACCAATTCAGTTTGTCTGTGATGTGTACGCCGAGGAACTTAAAACTTACTACCCTCTCCACTACTGTTCCATCGATGTGGATAGGGGGGTGTTCCCTCTGCCGTTTCCTGAAGTCCACAATCATCTCCTTAGTTTTGTTGATGTTGAGTGTGAGGTTATTTTCCTGACACCACACTCCTAGGGCCCTCACCTCCTCCCTTAGCAGTAGGGATGACCATGGATGTTCTCTTGGTAAGTACTTGAATTGGACCATTTTTCTGTCCTGCTAAGCATTCGAAATGTAACGAGTACTTTTGGGTGTCGGGAAAAATGTATGGAGTAAAAATTACATTATTTTCTTTAGGAATGTAGCGGAGTAAAATTTGTCAAAAATATACATAGTAAAGTACAGATGGCCCCAAAAAACGACTTAAGTAGTACTTTAAAGTATTTTTACTTAATTACTTTACACTACTGCTTATTAGGCATATTTTCTCGTCCACCTACCCGCCATTTTTTCGAAAGGCAACTTCCGGATCTCCCAACTTCCTATTAACTATCTACGTCACTTCTGTGTATACAGTTTGTAAACAAAGCCAAAACAAAGATGGATTCATCAAGAGGTTTAATCTAAAAATATAGTCAGATCGAATAACCAAATAGCACAAATTGAAATCGGTGTCATTTACAGTTCACTGACTTAGGTATTGGTATAATTAGAGACAGCATTTACATGTCGTTGTTTCGAGCGATATTGACTTTTATTTCTAAGTTACACAGCGATTAGAATTGTTTTTCTGCATCGACGTTGGAGGGCTGTTGTTCATTCCTACTCGCTAGCTACCCAGCAGGCTAGCTAAAAAGACAACTTATTTAGCAAGACGTAAAAATATTTGTTTTTGTTGCTTATCTTGCTGTCCTGTTAGCTAGCTGTCCTGTTCGTAGTGGGGATTGTGTGTGCTGGTCCAGTTCAATGGGGAACTGTTTGTCTTCGCAAGGCGCCGACGACTTGTCTCTCCTCAACGAGTCCCAGGAAGCCAGTGTTCCAGGGGAGCCCCCACCGCCTTACCAGGTAAATTCAGGGGGAGATGGATCACATCTATACCGGGGATTCATTGATAACAATGTCAACTAACTGTCCACGTTGTTAAGTTAGCCTAGTGGTATGTTGCATGGGCTGTGTTTTGTATCTTGTTGCTCATTTCGTATTATGTCAGAAGTTTAGGGTTCACTAGTAAGCTATAACTGTCATGTGAAAAATTCTGGCATGGTTTAGCTTACCAACACCTATGCTTTCTGTCCATTTCCCCATCAAGTCAATGGTATAAAATCTGACTGAGATAGTAGAGGATCCACATGTAGTTTTGGGGGGGTCCAGAGACTCCCCGATGACTGTATCATGGGTTACCCTGTACCCCTCTCCCCACATTCCATACAGGAGCGTGTTCAGGCGCCAGTGTACCACCCCACCCCCAGTCAGACGTGCCTGGCCAGCCAGCTGACAGAGGAGGAGCAGGTCCGTATCGCCCAGCGGATTGGCCTCATCCACCACCTCCCCAGAGGCATCTTCGACCCCGGCTCTGAGCCCTCTGACAAGAAAGTCAAAGAGTATGTATTTTTCTGCCCTGTGACCAACCATATAATTTTCTTGTAGCTCAACCAATTTAGACACTAATTTACTAGCAATGTCCTATTTCTAGCCACATTATCTTGAGCCATGGCCCAGAAGGATATTAGTGGGTCCTCACCTCATCCATTACCAAGTGTATGTAAGTTAGCTGTAGGCCTCTTATTATTTGAAACCAAATTTAGACTAAATGCTATCTGTCATGTCGTGCACCTCACTCTCTCCAGGTGTGCGATCTGTATGAATGACTTTGAGTACGGCGACCCCATCCGGTTCCTTCCCTGCCTGCACATCTACCACGTGGACTGCATCGACACCTGGCTGATGAGGTCCTTCACCTGTCCTTCCTGTATGGAGCCTGTGGATGCCGCCCTGCTCTCCTCTTATGAGACCAACTGAACTGGTCTCATAGGAGACCAGTTCACTCATCTGAGCAGTCTCTGGCTGGGTCCTGTTCATTAGGCCAAACAGAAGAAAACTGATTAAAACAGGGAGGGACTTGCCCTGGACTTGTCCAATAAGAAGTGCTTGTTCAATTTTTTTTCAGTTGCAAAACTATTCCCTATTTAATGTACTACTTTTCACCAGAGCCTTATAGGCCCTGATCCAAAGTAGTGCATTAAATAGGGAATAGTGTGCACACAATCCTAGAAACTTCCCCTCTAACAGAGGTGCCTGCCAAACGCCCTTACACATCACCTCTTTAACCTGGATGTCCTAGTCACACAGCCCTGGGAGGATATCAAAATATATATATTTTTTAAATGTAACCTTTATTTAACTAGTGAAGTCGGTTAAGAACAAATTCTTATTTACAATGACGGCCTACACCGGCCAAACTCGGACGGCGCTGGGCCAATTGTGTGCCGCCCTATGGGGACAGCCAATTGTGATACAGTCTGGATTTGAACCAGGTGGTCTGTAGTGACGCCTCTAGCACTGAGATGCAGTGTCTTAGACCACTGCGCCACTTGGAAGCTCCATATGTAGGGCGTACCACACTGAGTGTGTTGAAAGTGGGGTGTTCTACTCTGTATTGGGGCTTTTGGAATTAGGAACGTCTGTCTTTCGCCTTTTCAGACTTGTTTTCAAATACATGTGAAGTGAAGGATATAGATGGAGATCTTTAGAAGTCATGATGAGCGATATTATTGACAACTGATTTCACCTTTGGATGATCTGAGGGTGGTAGACTAGAGATTGGCCCATTAGTTTAGTTTATGTAGGCTGGTCTTGGATCTGTTAGTGCAACTGATGGCACAAACAGATCTATATCTTTGTTTATGTGGTTGGTTTATTTTAATTCCCTTTTCAATCATCCCCCTCCAGACTAAAATGTGCAATATGATGTGAGGAAGTGCTAGAATTGCACCGTTCTGATTGGTCAAAAGAAGGTGACCCCCGACCTTAACACTGCTGTCTCGGCCAATTAGCTTTAAGACGGGTATGGCCTTGAATGTCTCTCAAAAAAGCACAGGGCTCTTGACTAGAATGCAAACATTTTTCTCATTAAATGGCAATCATAGAGAGAGAGAAAAGTTCACAAAGTAATGAGATATGAGAATAAGCTATGAGGTCTCCATCCCATGCCGGTCTAGTAGGTTACCTCATGACTTACTACTGGCCTCATACCTTTATTGGAGATGTTGGATTTGTATGTATGTTGTTTTACAGGGTGGGTTGTTGTAGCTGTTAGTCCAGATCTATTTGTGCTGTCTTGCCAAGGTGGCCAGCCTTACTGGGCTAGCTCTTAGTACCTTAAACTGCATTTTCACCTTGGATCTTTTTCCTTACAAAGCTTTGCCTTGACTGTGTGCTGTCTTACTCTTATGAGATCATGGCTTGTTGTTGTTGTTCATTCTTATGTTTACTGTTAGTGAGTGACTTTTGCGTCCAAAATGGCAAACTAATCCCTATATAATGCACTACTTTTGAGCAAAGCACGATGCAGGAACTGGTCAAGAGCAGTGCACTATGTAGGGATTAGGGTGCCATTTTGGACGTGGCCCAAAATGCTGTGCCATTATCTATCCCCGAATTCTATGCACCTTGGGATCTCCTCTGGTACCGTGTAGGTCTGGGACTGTATTCACAAAGAGTCTTAGAGTAGGAGACCGTTTTGCCTTTTGGATCAGTTATATGGACTCCTAGTCTTTGTGACGACAGGCCTTGAATCAGGACAGAGGAAACATCTTTTGTTCTCCTTTTCCCTCTTCCTTCTTCTATTTCTCCTACTACTCACTCTATTGTCTCTTTGAATAACTTTATTGTAGAAGTGTTTGACAAGAGAGAAAGAGAATGAATACGTGTCAAAATATAATTTACACTGTTTTGGATACTTTGTGTAAAGGTTGTATCTAGAGTGTTTTTTCCAATGTTGTCAGAAAATGTGTTTGTGAATATAGATCTGTTTTTTTTGTATTGTAGTGAGGATCTATTCTACATGATTGAATTCCAGAGGCTTTTTAAACTGTTTTGTTGATTGATTATTGGACTAAAATGAATAGGAAACTCTTATTGATTGACTGTGGTTTGATACTAACAAAGTAAGGACAAGTGAGAGAGGGTACAGACTCAAACTGAGGAGAATATAATGGATTGTGAGTTGAACCCATTCTGAATGTAACTATCTGATCGTGGACATTACTGTGATGAAGTCAAAACCAGGAGCGTATTTGAAATGTACCCTCATCACCAACTCTCTTCAGGTGAAAGTGGGGAAAGTATGGCTGCTATTCAGTTCAGTCCTAGACCTATGCCCTTTTTAGGTGAACGTGAGCCAACTCCTGTGAAGTACAATCATTTCTGATACTTGTGTCATTGTTTTAGTGCTCCTTGAAGCCGGAGATGGAGAGTGTGTGTACTGAAAGAAGAATATGATTAGTCAGACTGTTCCTGGCTGCTGTTTCTGGGTTTTGTAATGTGTGTGTGCAATGAGGGCTCAGCTTTTAGGAAAAACTACAATAAAAAGTGGATGCCAAATCTAACCTTCTTCATATATGGCTTCTTATTACCATATTCTAATTTTGTATCTGTTTCGTCATAGTTGTTACATTGTTTTAGCAATTTGTAATAATGAATTGCAAGTGCACCATCTTTGGCATAACAGGTTAGCTAGATTGAGGTGTCTTGTGATTCCAGTATATCCCACCCACAGGATGCTTTCACCATCATAGTCCAACCATCTATCGTCCGCTACAGTGAGGTCATCAAGAAAGACCCTATTTAGATGTTTTTTTGCCTGCTAAGAATGGAAGAGAGATGACCTCAATGATGACACAGAGGTCTTCTGTCCCCTGCTAGACAAGGACCACCTCAATGATGACACAGAGGTCTTCTGTCCCCTGCTAGACAAGGGCCCTGGCCATGTTCAGGGAGCAAATAAGGAGGGTTTCTTTATGTCATCTTAAGAGTCCTATCTCCTAATATACTCAGCAAAAAAATAAACGTCCTCTAACTGTCAACTGAGTTTATTTTCAGCAAACTTCAGCAAATGTGTAAATATTTGTATGAACATAAGATTCAACAACTGAACTGAACAAGTTCCACAGACATGTGACTAACAGAAATGGAATAATGTGTCCCTGAACAAAGGGGGGTCAAAAGTAACAGTCAGTATCTGGTGTGGCCACCAGCTGCATTAAGAACTGCAGTGCATCTCCTCCTCATGGACTGCACCAGATTTGGCAGTTCTTGCTGTGAGATGTTACCCCACTCTTCCACCAAGGCACCTGCAAGTTCCTGGACATTTCTGTGGGGAATGGCCCTAGACCCCACCCTCCGATCCAACAGGTCCCAGACGTGCTCAATGGGATTGAGATCAGGGCTCTTCGCTGGCCATGGCAGAACACTGACATTCCTGTCTTGCAGGAAATCACGCATTGTCATGCTACAGGGTCATGTCAGGATGAGCCTGCAGGAAGGGTACCACATGAAGGAGGAGGATGTCTTCCCTGTAACACACAGCGTTGAGATTGCCAGCAATGACAACAAGCTAAGTCCGATGATGCTGTGACACACTGCCCCAGACCATAATGGACCCTCCACCTCCAAATCGATCCCGCTCCAGAGTACAGGCCTCGGTGTAACGCTCATTCCTTTGACAATAAACGTGAAACCGACCATCACCCCTGGTGAGACAAAACCGCAACTCGTCAGTGAAGAACACTTTTTGCCAGTCCTGTCTGGTCCAGTGAAGGTGGGTTTGTGCCCATAGGCGACGTTGTTGCCGGTGATGTCTGGTGAGGACCTGCCTTACAACAGGACTACAAGCCCTCAATCCAGCCACTCTCAGCCTATTGCGGACAGTCTGAGCACTGATGGAGGGATTGTGCGTTCCTGGTGTAACTCGGGCAGATGTTGTTGCCATCATGTACCTGTCCCGCAGGTGTGATGTTCGGATGTACCGATCCTGTGCAGGTGTTGATACATGTGGTCTGCCACCGCGAGGACGATCAGCTGTCCGTCCTGTCTCCCTGTAGCGCTGTCTTAAGCGTCTCACAGTACAGACATAGCAATTTATTGCCCTGGCCACATCTGCAGTTCTCATGCCTCCTTGCAGCATGCCTAAGGCACGTTCACCCAGATGAGCAGGGACCCTGGGCATCTTTCTTTTAGTGTCCTAAGTTTTCATAACTGTGACCTTAATTGCCTACCATTTGTAAGCTGTTAGTTTAACGACCATTCCAGAGGTGCATGTTCATTAATTGTTTATGGTTCATTGAACAAGCATGGGAAACAGTGTTTAACCCTTTACAGTGAAGATTTGTGAAGTTATTTGGATTTTTGCGAAATTATCTTTGAAAAACAGGGTCCTGAAAAAGGGAGGTTTCTTTTTTTGCTGGGTTTATATGCAGGCCAGACTGGCCAGTAATAGGTTGATACTGCCTATTTTATTATTTCAGTTGCCTAATAGGTTGATACTGTCTATTTTATTATTTCAGTTGCCTAGTAGGTTGATACTGACTATTTCATTATTTCAGTTACCTAATATGTTGATACTGACTATTTCATTATTTAATTTACCTAATAGGTTGATACTGCCTATTTCATTACATGTTTTCTCTGCTTAACAGCAGGCATCTTTATTCCTAAAGGCTCATAATTCTAGATACACACAAATTAGAATCATTAAATACGTGAATGTCTTATACAGTGGGGCAAAAAAGTATTTCGTCAAAATCAAATCAAATCAAATTTTATTTGTCACATACACATGGTTAGCAGATGTTAATGCGAGTGTAGCGAAATGCTTGTGCTTCTAGTTCCGACAATGCAGTAATAACCAACAAGTAATCTAACTAACAATTCCAAAACTACTGTCTTATACACAGTGTAAGGGGATAAGAATATGTACATAAGGATATATGAATGAGTGATGGTACAGAGCAGCATAGGCAGGATACAGTAGATGGTATTGAGTACAGTATATACATGAGGTGAGTATGTAAACAAAGTGGCATAGTTAAAGTGGCTAGTGATACATGTATTACATAAGGATGCAGTCGATGATATAGAGTACAGTATATACGTATGCATATGAGATGAATAATGTAGGGTAAGTAACATTATATAAGGTAGCATTGTTTAAAGTGGCAAGTGATATATTTACATAATTTCCCATCAATTCCCATTATTAAAGTGGCTGGAGTTGAGTCAGTGTCAGTGTCAGTGTGTTGGCAGCAGCCACTCAATGTTAGTGGTGGCTGTTTAACAGTCTGATGGCCTTGAGATATAAGCTGTTTTTCAGTCTCTCGGTCCCAGCTTTGATGCACCTGTACTGACCTCGCCTTCTGGATGATAGCGGGGTGAACAGGCAGTGGCTCGGGTGGTTGATGTCCTTGATGATCTTTATGGCCTTCCTGTAACATCGGGTGGTGTAGGTGTCCTGGAGGGCAGGTAGTTTGCCCCCGGTGATGCGTTGTGCAGACCTCACTACCCTCTGGAGAGCCTTACGGTTGTGGGCGGAGCAGTTGCCGTACCAGGCGGTGATACAGCCCGCCAGGATGCTCTCGATTGTGCATCTGTAGAAGTTTGTGAGTGCTTTTGGTGACAAACCGAATTTCTTCAGCCTCCTGAGGTTGAAGAGGCGCTGCTGCGCCTTCTTCACGATGCTGTCTGTGTGAGTGGACAAATTCAGTTTGTCTGTGATGTGTATGCCGAGGAACTTAAAACTTGCTACCCTCTCCACTACTGTTCCATCGATGTGGATAGGGGGGTGTTCCCTCTGCTGTTTCCTGAAGTCCACAATCATCTCCTTAGTTTTGTTGACGTTGAGTGTGAGGTTATTTTCCTGACACCACACTCCGAGGGCCCTCACCTCCTCCCTGTAGGCAGTCTCGTCGTTGTTGGTAATCAAGCCCACCACTGTTGTGTCGTCCGCAAACTTGATGATTGAGTTGGAGGCGTGCGTGGCCACGCAGTCGTGGGTGAACAGGGAGTACAGGAGAGGGCTCAGAACGCACCCTTGTGGGGCCCCAGTGTTGAGGATCAGTGGGGTGGAGATGTTGTTGCCTACCCTCACCACCTGGGGGCGGCCCGTCAGGAAGTCCAGTACCCAGTTGCACAGGGCGGGGTCGAGACCCAGGGTCTCGAGCTTGATGACGAGCTTGGAGGGTACTATGGTGTTGAATGCCGAGCTGTAGTCGATGAACAGCATTCTCACATAGGTATTCCTCTTGTCCAGATGGGTTAGGGCAGTGTGCAGTGTGGTTGAGATTGCATCGTCTGTGGACCTATTTGGGCGGTAAGCAAATTGGAGTGGGTCTAGGGTGTCGGGTAGGGTGGAGGTGATATGGTCCTTGACTAGTCTCTCAAAGCACTTCATGATGACGGAAGTGAGTGCTACGGGGCGGTAGTCGTTTAGCTCAGTTACCTTAGCTTTCTTGGGAACAGGAACAATGGTGGCCCTCTTGAAGCATGTGGGAACAGCAGACTGGTATAGGGATTGATTGAATATGTCCGTAAACACACCGGCCAGCTGGTCTGCGCATGCTCTGAGGGCGCGGCTGGGGATGCAGCCACCAATTGTGCAAGTTCTCCCACTTAAAAAGATGAGAGAGGCCTGTAATTTTCATCATAGGTACACTTCAACTATGACAGACAAAATGAGAAAAAAAATCAAGAAAATCACATTGTAGGATTGTTAATGAATTTATTTGCAAATTATGGTGGAAAATAAATATTTGGTCAATAACAAAAGTTTCTCTCAATACTTATTGACACTGTTGGCATGTTGCATTTGAACAAAATGTTTGAAAAGCTCTTCATAAATAAGTTAGCATTTTGAGTGAAACTATCCTGTAGACATGACATTATTTAAGCATTCAGAACAGTCTTTTTGGTAACATTAGGAATTAGAATACTGGAATGGTATTGAACCTTCTTATGATGAGCCAAAGGTCAGTCAAGTTGGTCAGGGAGTTGGTTAACTTAAGATAAAAGCATCTGCCAAATTTCATATACAGCTCTGGAAGAAATGAAGACACCACTGCAAAATTATCAGTTACTCTGGTTGTACTATTTATAGGTATGTTTTTGGGTAAAATGTACATTTTTGGTTTATTCTATAAACTACTGACAACATCCAAATTCCAAATAAAAATATTGTCATTTAGTGCATTTATTTACAGAAAATGGACAGGTCATGGGTTCAGGTCTGGAGACTGGGTTCACGTCTGGAGACTGGGTTCAGGTCTGGAGACTGGGTTCAGGTCTGGAGTCAGGGTTCAGGTCTGGAGACTGGGTTCAGGTCTGGAGTCAGGGTTCAGGTCTGGAGACTGGGCTGGCCATGACAGGGTCTTGATCTGGAGGTCCTCCGTCCACACCTTGATTGACCTGGCTGTGTGGCATGAAGCATCGTCCTACTGGAAAAAACAATCCTCAGAGTTGGAGAACATTGTCAGGGCAGAAGGAAGCAAGTTTTCTTCCAGGACAATCTGTACGTGGCTTGATTCATGCGTCCTTCACAAAGACAAATCTGCCTGATTCCAGCCTTGCTGAAACACCCCCAGATCATCACCGATCCTCCACCAAATTTCACAATGGGTGCGAGACACTGTGGCTTGTAGGTCTCTCCAGGTCTCACACCCACTGTGACATTTGGTGGAGGAATGTCTGCGCCAGGAGTGGCATAAAGTCACCCAACATGACAGTGAAAGACTGGTGGAGAGCATGACAAGACGCAGGAAAGCTGTGATTGAAAATCAGGGTTATTCCACCAAATATTGATTTCTGAACTCTTCCTAAGTTAAAACATTAGTATTGTGTTGTTTAAAAATTAACATGAACTTATTTTCTTAGCATTATTCGAGGTCTGACAACACTGCATATTTTTTGCTATTTTGACCAATTGTCATTTTCTGCAAATAAATGCTCTAAATTACATTTTTATTTGGAATTTGGGAGAACTGTTGTCAGTAGTTTCTATAATTAAACAAAAATGTTAATTTTACCCAAACACATACCTATAAATTGTAAAACCAGAGAAAGTGATCATTTGCAGTGGTTTCTTAATATTTTCCAGAGCTGTATATTACCTATGCCTATCCTGCCATTCATTGTAATTAGACTGGTATAGGATTCATCCCTGACCAAGATGGCTGCCGTGTTTGCCCAATTATGGATATTGGAGGGTTTATTGTCACATGTGCTCCTGCTACACCCCCTAGTGGACATTCAGTGTCTCCTTGACCTGCAGCCATTTCCCCAGTTCTCTCCCTCTCGCTCTTCTTCTATCTCTCTCTCTCTGTGATTTTGTGGTTGGAGACAGGTGTGCTGGAGTCAGAGCAGTTCCCCACCAGCTGCAACCCGTTCCATAATCAAGATCTCTACAAATACTCAATCCTGCCACTTCCACTCTGCCAGATCGTAATCTCCATTCATTTTGTCGCTCTGACTCTGGGTCCTGTCTCCTGTTCCACATTTCACCACCCTGCTACCCTGTTCTGAATTCAGCTCATCATCACTCCCTTGGATTCCCCTCCAGACCTGTTTGCCCTGTCCCAACCCAGCTCACTCCAACCTCAGCCTCCACGTCGGGTTTCCTACAACTCATCCAAGCTTCCCTGGATCTGTACTTCATCTCTCCCTGTGTTGCAATAAATATCTTGGTTCATTCATCCCTGTTTCCTGGTCTGAGTCTGCTCTTGGGTTCTCCTGTGCTGCTCCGCTTAACATTTGACAATGTCCCTCTAGTAATTCAATAGGCTCTCTATGGGTTTACAGCAGCCCGCAGGACACATGGCAAATTCAATTGTATGATGACAAAAACATCGCTTGACATTGAGCGCCATCAAGTGACGTCACTGTGTAAAACACCTCAATATTAGTTCATGAAGACAAATCACTTTATAACCTATATCTGGCGTTGTGGCATACACATCTCTCTCCATTTTGTTTGACTACACAGGAAGTGATAAATAACAGGTCAAACGTGGCCCGTCATATCCCTTATAAGTTTGTATGAGTTCAAATGAATGGCCAGTTAGAGCTCTGCTCACTAGTTCCAGAGCTAATGATGGCCTGTCTTACAGAGAAGCTCATCAGAGAGTTCCTGACCCTTCAGGGGCAGGCAGCACTGTCAACCGACATCACTGTCAATCACATGAGGGGATGGATCATCTTCAATGTTCAGAAAGCCTTCCTGAAAAAGTGAGAGCAACCTCAAGGTCCACAGGCAGTCAACCTGTCCAACACTTTCCTGTTTAGCTAATAATGAAGCTAAATAGTCTCTTTGCCGAATATATGACACAAAGTGACTGATATGCGTTCTGTGTTTCATTTGTAGATTTCAGGAAGAGAGAGGGGAGAAAACCCTGCCTCGTTGAGCTGGTAAGAAATATACTTCACTTTATAACCAGCGAGATGTGAAAGATCCATAACAGCCTGATCAAAATGACATTGTCAAGTGTGTCAGGTGTTCAAAATGAGTTGTAAATGCTTTCATTCGTATAAACATTTGCCACTGCTAATATGAAACTCAATATTCCACTAAATTCAAACTCACGGACAGACATTGAAGGTGAGGAGTCGGCACAGGCTCGTTAACATCAAGCAGGATGTTTGGAGAGAGCTCAATGTGGAACGATGCCCGTCTCTCCGGTCTACTGGAAAGGAATGACCAGCTTCTCTTATCCCTGTTTGTGACTATGTTCAGTGTAATACTGTAGTAATAGAGGCATGCTGTGTGTTTCATAAGAAATACATGCAGTGCATTCAGAAAGTATTCATACCCCTTGACTTATTCCACATTTTGTTGCGTTAAAGCCCGAAATTCTAAATTGATTAAATTGGGGTTTTTTTTCACCCATCTACACACAATACTCCATAATGACGAAGTCAAAACAGGATTGTTGACATGTATTGAAAATGTAATATATAAATATCTTATTATAGACTGCTGTTTTAACCTCTATCCATAGTCATAAGAGGAGCATTCAGAGATCACATGGAAAAGAGAGACATTTTCCACATGGAAAAGTTCATTGTGGAGCAGCAGCAGCTCTTCATTGACAACGCAGAGAAACATGCCCAACCTGACATCAGGTCAGAGGAGATGCTCCAGGTGGAGATTCCACAGGAAGTCAGGGAGGTCGTGGGGAGAGCCTGGTGGACATGGCAGCAGGAAGAGACAGCACAAGGGACATCGTTCAAAGAGCCCTCACTGAAATCGGGACCAAGGTGACGAGCTGCCTCCAAGACCTTCTCGAAGCAGGTCGTGGTGCTCAGTTAAACCGTCAGGACATTATCTCCCAGGTAATTCTTCAAGTGACTTACAAACTCTTTCGGAACTGACTTTCTCTGAAGGTCACCCCTCTTTTGAAGGATGCAGAAGCTCTCCTATGGTCCTTGTTATGGGCCAGGCCACGGGGGGGGGGGGGGGGGGGGGGGGCAGCTGGTCAACCCTCTTCAGCAGTCCACAGATCCACAGGTGGTGATAAACCAAGGCCTTATACCTTTTAAAGGGTTAATACATTGTGTTATGATAAACTGTAAGGGTCTCCTCGTCAGGAGACCTCTGTGTGTGTGTTAACCTGTTTTGAGTGTTGTGACCTTCAGACACTATCAGAAGGTGTCTACGTTCAGACTCCTCCTGTCTGGATCCCACCGTGGTTGTCTGGTTGTCCGACAACACAAGGCTGGCACAGACCTGATGAAACCAGCCACCTGTCAGAAGATACTTACACTCGTTCACCTTGTCATGACCCTGTACTTGTGATGAAAGGTCACGTTTTGGTCCAACCCACTTCTGAGCTTTTAATTGCTGATAAGATGGTTACTGCTGTCAGGGGAGGTTAGATTTATTAAAATGTTGTTGCCAGGGAAACTCATGCAAGGAGGACTGTGAGAGGCTATATGAGTTACAGGAGGTCTTAGACATTTTGCAGAACTTGGGGAGAAACAATCATATACTGTGATATTGTTCTCCGTACCAACATCTGCCTAGAAATTATATTAGTAAAGGAGTATTTTTTGATGCTTAAACAGAGTCTGTGTTTCCTTTCCATTACTAATGTATGTTTGATAATTATATAGACTTGATCATTTGTTGAAGAAATTGACCAACAGTGGCCACGAACATCATGGAGAACCTGGAGGAGATACTAGGCCCCAGAACGGTGCTGGCGAGAGCACTTGGACTGGGATCAAAGATCTTCAACTTCTACGTGGTTTGCCTTGTAGCTCTGTGGATTGCTAAGAGTGTACCTGATCGGTTTGCTGCTAACAAGGAGAAGGGACATATTACCCAGAGTATGATGGAGAACCATGCTCTAAGTTCTTGTTCAAAGAAGACATAGAGCTGAAGAAGCAAGGTAAAAGCAACGCTGCTGTGTCAGACTCTGAGCCACTGACCTCTAGCTCGGCACCTGACCAAGGAGACATTAGAGCAGAAACACAGCAGAATGAGGAAGTTAGTGACCCTTTCCCCCGGAATCGGAACCCTCCCAAGCTGTTTCCGACTGGCATTTAGACCTGGAGCCCATCCTACCACAGAACTATCTACAGCTGGTATAGGAGGCTGAGGCTAGAGAAGCACCTCGTTCTGCCACCAGCACCACATTCCAGACCACCATAGAAGATGACCAGCCTTCTCAGTCTTCGAGGACTGCGCTGGACAGGAAGTGGAGCATGACAAGCCAAAGAAGATGAGGAGGATTCGCAACATCTTCAGAAGGAAATGTAATGAAGGGGCTTCTAAAGCCTATTATCACCACAAGACTCGTATACTAGAAGAGAATTCTAACAGCCTGACATTGTTATCTAATTTGTCTGTTATTATTTGGGAAATAGAATGATGGGATGTGGGCCTTAGCATTTCTGATTAGAAACCCCACAAGACTCCTACTAGAACAGAACAGCCTGATATTTATATATTTTTTGTTCCTATTTTGTTGTTTTCTTCATTTTAAAGTACAGTCATTTAACTTTTTTATGCACACTGATTGAGATAAAACTATATGTTCAATCTACATTGTTACTCTGTGGTTGGATGTTGATAGAGGAAAGGATTTGAAATAATGTAGACGATGAAGAAATGATCTGTGTATTTTATACCCCACATGGTATACTCTTTTTATTAAAAAAAATGTACAAATATATACAATATATACAAATATTTTTGTTGAACAAATTTCAAACAGTATAACTGACTTTACAAAAATGGATTTGACAGGTAGAAATATGACAGTAGTAATGGCTAAATCTTGAGATTGTAAATGAAAAAGGATAGATTTCATTTTGCTCTCATTTTCACAGTGACATTGATAAATGATTCAGAAATGTTGCTAAATGTTCAGGAGTACTAGTCTATTTCTAGTGTACTAGTGATTTTATACTGGTGAACATTGAGCCAGTCAGACACATGGACATGTATCAATATCATACACATCCTAACTCATAGTTTAATGTGGCTACATACAACACAGGAACTATGAGAATTTATATTACTAAGTTATTACTTACTTCTGTACAGTATTTAGTTTTTTTTAACAACTTTTAAAACTATTTAGGATCAACAACATCCTAAACATCCTTCATCCTCTTTAAGGTCTTTAAAGTACAAAAATACTGCCACCATCATCTAGGTCCAGGGTAATCTTCTGTTATGGACGGATACAACTTTGCTGAAAACACTTCTTTACAACTTTAAAAAGCATAGATTCCCATGCCAACCGTTGCCAGGGCGACACAGATCCCCAGCACCATTCTGAAGAGGGGTGATGCGTTGACCAGACTGGTCTGGATCTGAAGGGATCTAACTGTCAGTTTCTCTCCTGAGAAAAGAGGAATTATGAGTATTATCTAACACACTAACTGCATAAGTACTAAATATCACCGTCATCATATTCAGTCGTGTGTGTGTGTCCGTGCGTGTGGTGTGTGTGTGTCCGTGCGTGTGGTGTGTGTCCGTGCGTGTGGTGTGTGTGTGCGTGCATGCGTGCGTTCGCACATACGTGTGCCTATGCATGTGTGTGTGTGTGTCTATGCCTATGCGTGTGTGTGTGTGTCTGTGTGTGCGCGTAACTTACCATCAGCCAGTTTGGAATGTGTCGACGTGTGTCTTGTGCATCTATTTCTGGTTGTCGTATGCATGAGCTCACTTTCCCTCTCTGTCACAGACACCATCTTCTGAAGATCGTCAAAGACCTGCATCACAGACAGAGGCAAGACAACATCAGTCAAAAGTCAGTCGTCTTATGTACGAAGAGCCAAGAAGCTCATAAAAAAAACTAAATGGCACTCACTTAGCTTATAGTTGAACACCAACCCTAATATCTAACCTTATATCACCCCTAAACCATGGCTGTCCAGTTTCCCTATTCCTCGTCACACCCCCCCCCCAACCCATCCTCCACTCCACTCCTCCATCCTCCACTCCTCTCCTCCATCCTCCTCACCTGGATGTTCAACTCGAAGGCTCTGACAGCCTCCTCCAGCATTCCTTTCCTCTCCTCTTCCTCCAGCTCGATGCTGTTCATTCTACTCCTGTACAGCTGTTTGAACAGGTTGGGGCTGCTCACGCCCGGGAAGGAAAAGAACGACAGACCCTCGCCACCCTTCAGCCCCAGAGACTTCTGGGTAATGCGGCCAAGGACTTGTCCGCCAGATAGGTCGCCGAGGTAGCGGGTGTACGCGTGGGCCACTAGGTACTCAGGGTTGTCTTTGCCGATCTGTGGAGGGAAGGAGAGAGAGTCAGTACAGTCACTGGTGTGAATGCACTATAAACCCATTCCAAGTAACCCATTTTTTACATTTTTTTTTTTATTATCTCAACTTCTAACGTTTGGCTGAATTTACATTGGATTTTTGAAAACCTCATTTGCCCCCTTCATGGTTACATAAGGCAGGTTTCCTAAACTCGGTCTTGGGGCCCATTCTGGGTGCACGTTTAGTTTTTACCCTAGCACTAAACAGATGATTCAAATAATCAAAGGTTGATGATGAGGTAGTTATTTGAATCAGCTGGGTGGTGCTGGGGCAAAAACTAAAATGTGCACCCAGAGGAGGCCCCTGGACCGAGTTTGGGAAACACTGTTATAAAGCATTATGGTACGATTCAACTTCCACAGAGCAGTCCAGTTTAATACACACCTGTCTGAGTCTATGGGCATATATTTTAGTGGCAGCCGGTACAACAATCTTCTCTCTCCAGTCCTGCCCATAGAAATGCTCCAGGTCTCTCTCCACTGACTCCAGCCGTGCTAGTTCCAGGGGGAAGTATATAGGCGCGACACTCGGGTGGTTGGAGTTGTTGTCCAGAGCTTCCTCTAGTGCTTGATAGATCTCATAGAGGGAGCACAGGAGAAGCTGAGGAAAGGAGACAAGGAAAGGATATAAACTAGGGTTAGTCTCAATACTTCCATTATACATAACACATAACACAGCACCTTGACCCACAACAGTTGATAGCAGCACATGATAGAATGAAGGAGCATGATGATGCATGGCGCTCCAGCTCGGAAAATGTTGCATGTCCACACGGGACATTCGGATCAACTGATGGGAATTACAGTGTAGATAAGGAATCACAAGACTAATTGCGTTGTACTTGCTAGTATCTCCATTTACTAACATGCAGCAGAGGTTTAAACAGAGAGATGAATCTTTGCCTTTGTTAATGATATGTTAATGATTGATTACCTTGTACTGTGTCAGACTGACGTTTCCTCTCTGGTAGGCCAGCATCAGCTCAGTGTTCTCTGCTCTGACATGGCTGTCCTTGGTCACAGCCTTAATCTGCTCAGACAGATCACTGTGGGAGAGAGAGAGGAAAACACATTAACCCCTGTATTCAACCTGTAAAGTTACAGCATTACTGTACTGTTCACACACACAGAGACAGAGACAGAGACAGAGACAGAGACAGAGACAGAGACAGAGAGAGAGAGAGAGAGAGAGAGATGGGGGGGGGTCATGTTAACTTCTGTTTTCAACCTGTGATAAAGACTGTCTTACACACTGAGTGATGATTGACATATGGATGAGAGGGGGAATGCCCACTGACATATAGGACAGCTGGGTGACATATCACTTTAAGGTGGAAAACCAACACGGGTCTATCAATGGAGGCTAACTGCTAATGGGGATAAGATACTGCAGGTGATGGCAAGTAGATCAGAGCAATAGACACCTACTCAGAAGAACACCCCATGAAACGCTGCCTCATGCAAAAGCAGCATGTTTCTGAGACACTTACTAACACAAGAAACAGTTTGGTTTGTCTGAGATCTTCATATGCTTGGTAGAGACCAGCACAGAGACAGCGTATGTTAACTGTCTGCTAAGTTCAATCAAAACACAGAAATCAGTAGCATGTACACTGCTGGCTGTAACAACAGCCTTACCTGTCTGTGAGCTCCACTTGTGTCTGCATCTTCTTGTCTGTCTCCATATCTGTATTCACAACAGAGAAAACCATCAATATGACTGAGATAACACGGTGTCATACCGTCTGATCTATAACAGAGTACACCGTATAAACATGATATGTTGACAATAAGCCTTTACAATGATCACACATCAGATACTTGCATGTTGCTATTTGACCCAAACAGGAATTGCAATGTCAGTTGCTATAGAAAGTTATGACTGAAAGCTATGACCCAGAAATGGCACAAAAGTCAAATTGTTAATCAGTTTTTTCACTCACCAGTTCACAAGTTAAACAATAGTTGGTCCTTTCTTTGTTGTTATATTCCCACAATGAGAGACTGTCTTCTCCTTCTCTCTCTCTCTCTCTCTCTCTCTCTCTCTCTTTCTTTCTTTCTTTCTTTCTTTCTTTCTTTCTTTCTTCCTAAGTGTACAATCCTTATTTTGTGTGCCTCCTCTCCGGTCTCTACCTCTCTTTATACTGTCCTCCCCTCCTCCCTCCCTCCCTCCTTTCTTCTCTTTCACGAGTTAGCTGAGCTGAGAGAAACAGGAAGCAGTAAACCTGACTCATCAACAGCTCTGCTAGGAACAGCTACGGGAACATTGTGGAGGGAGGGACTAGGACTAAACATGACAGGGCAACTTTAGGAATTCTAGTAATGGAAAACTGGGGGAGGAGGGACCCACGCTTAACATGACAGGGCAACTTTAGGAACATAAATCGAAAACTGGAGGGAGGGACCAGCGCTTAACATGACAGCGCAACTTTAGGAATATAAATGGAAAACTGGAGGGAGAGTAAACATGACTAACTTTTTTACCACCCTGGAAAGAAGAGGGAGGAGTGAGGGAATAGCAATGGACAACTGGGGAGTATGGAGGGACTAGGACTAATCATGACAGAGCAACTTTAGGAACAACATGGAATGGTGACAGGAATGTCGGCTAGGAGGAGGGATCAGAAGTCAGCACTAACTAAACATGACAGTGTAACTTCAGCACTCTGGGGAGCAGAGGGAGGAGTGTTGAAATCCAGACTGTGTAAACGACACAGCACAATCACATGACTATGGTGTGTTTTGTCAAGAAGTGGTAGTAATCTCATGTTTGATGATTCAAGTTTGCTACTTGAAGTTTGCTAGTTGGCTCTTTGTGTTAGGTTTACTGTCCATTATATATATATATATATATACAATCATATATATACAGTGCCTTGCGAAAGTATTCGGCCCCCTTGAACTTTGCGACCTTTTGCCACATTTCAGGCTTCAAACATAAAGATATAAAACTGTATTTTTTGTGAAGAATCAACAACAAGTGGGACACAATCATGAAGTGGAACGACATTTATTGGATATTTCAAACTTTTTTAACAAATCAAAAACTGAAAAATTGGGCGTGCAAAATTATTCAGCCCCTTTACTTTCAGTGCAGCAAACTCTCTCCAGAAGTTCAGTGAGGATCTCTGAATGATCCAATGTTGACCTAAATGACTAATGATGATAAATACAATCCACCTGTGTGTAATCAAGTCTCCGTATAAATGCACCTGCACTGTGATAGTCTCAGAGGTCCGTCAAAAGCGCAGAGAGCATCATGAAGAACAAGGAACACACCAGGCAGGTCCGAGATACTGTTGTGAAGAAGTTTAAAGCCGGATTTGGATACAAAAAGATTTCCCAAGCTTTAAACATCCCAAGGAGCACTGTGCAAGCGATAATATTGAAATGGAAGGAGTATCAGACCACTGCAAATCTACCAAGACCTGGCCGTCCCTCTAAACTTTCAGCTCATACAAGGAGAAGACTGATCAGAGATGCAGCCAAGAGGCCCATGATCACTCTGGATGAACTGCAGAGATCTACAGCTGAAGTGGGAGACTCTGTCCATAGGACAACAATCAGTCGTATATTGCACAAATCTGGCCTTTATGGAAGAGTGGCAAGAAGAAAGCCATTTCTTAAAGATATCCATAAAAAGTGTTGTTTAAAGTTTGCCACAAGCCACCTGGGAGACACACCTTACATGTGGAAGAAGGTGCTCTGGTTAGATGAAACCAAAATTGAACTTTTTGGCAACAATGCAAAACGTTATGTTTGGCGTAAAAGCAACACAGCTCATCACACTGAACACACCATCCCCACTGTCAAACATGGTGGTGGCAGCATCATGGTTTGGGCCTGCTTTTCTTCAGCAGGGACAGGGAAGATGGTTAAAATTGATGGGAAGATGGATGGAGCCAAATACAGGACCATTCTGGAAGAAAACCTGATGGAGTCTGCAAAAGACCTGAGACTGGGACGGAGATTTGTCTTCCAACAAGACAATGATCCAAAACATGATGCAAAATCTACAATGGAATGGTTCAAAAATAAACATATCCAGGTGTTAGAATGGCCAAGTCAAAGTCCAGACCTGAATCCAATCGAGAATCTGTGGAAAGAACTGAAAACTGCTGTTCACAAATGCTCTCCATCCAACCTCACTGAGCTCGAGCTGTTTTGCAAGGAGGAATGGGAAAAAATTTCAGTCTCTCGATGTGCAAAACTGATAGAGACATACCCCAAGCGACTTACAGCTGTAATCGCAGCAAAAGGTGGCGCTACAAAGTATTAACTTAAGGGGGCTGAATAATTTTGCACGCCCAATTTTTCCGTTTTTGATATGTTAAAAAAGTTTGAAATATCCAATAAATGTCGTTCCACTTCATGAATGTGTCCCACTTGTTGTTGATTCTTCACAAAAAAATACAGTTTTATATCTTTATGTTTGAAGCCTGAAATGTGGCAAAAGGTTGCAAAGTTCAAGGGGGCCGAATACTTTCGCAAGGCACTGTATATATATATATGGGTATTGGGTATATGGGGCGGCAGGGTAGCGTAGTGGTTAGAGCGTTAGACTAGTAACCGAAAGGTTCCAAGTTCATATCCCGAGCTGACAAGGTACAAATCTGTCGTTCTGCCCCTGAACAGGCACTGTTCCTAGGCCGTCATTGAAAATAAGAATTTGTTCTTAACTGACTTGCCTAGTTAAATAAAGGTAAAAATATATATACATACATATTAAAAAAAGGTAATGAAATACATGTGATTGAATACATTTTCCATAAACTCGTGAAATACTGTAAATTCCCTAACACTAAATGCAGAAGAGGTAAGAACAATTACCCAATGTACAAGTCACATTGTGGTTTATGTGTCATTCATTTTCTGATACATAGCAACATTTCATAATGGACTCGCTGACATTGCACTCTCCTGATGTTCAAGTGCAATGTCTAGCTCAAATAAGACAGAGTCACAGACACAGTGAACTCGAAGTCCACTGTCCAAATACACACTTAGAACAAAGGGTTCCAAAAGGGTTCTTTGGCTCCTATGGGGACAGCTGAAGAACCATTTAAGGTTATAGCACCTTGTACTGTACTTTATAGTTGAGTATTATTTTGTTGAACTCCTCACCCTCCTCCCACTAGACTAACGTTAGTCTCTGTGGATGTACTGTACAGTACATTCAATTAGCATGGGTAAAGAAAGATGAATAGACCTGTTGGTTTAATTGTTAACAGTGTAACCTAAATACTCTCTACTGTTTCTGTACACACAGTGTGCTGCAATGCTGTTTGACTTCATCTCTGACTGCCAAGTTCAACCTCCCTCTCTCTGTCACAACAAAGCTCTCAATCATGCCTGGAAATGGCAGTGGCAATTTGGCAATGATGTATCACTGAGAAGTAAACAACTATTACTATTTAATTCCCTCTTAGGTCTAATATCAGTTGATGATTCATATATGATATTGTTAATATGGGTATGCATTATAAGGGTATAATTATTCGATTTTGATGCCATAATATTTGAATTAAAGATTCATTTATTTAATGGAGAATAATCCATAACTGTAACTTTGTTGCAACCTGCAAGTCTGCAACAATGCAGCCAAATATATAGATTGCGTATGCTAAATTGTAGCAATAAAATAATTGGTCATGAAGTTTTAGGATGTGATTTTCATGCGGAAGCATTCAGCGATAAGAATATTGCTTTGACCGCTTACCGTGATTCAGCGACTATGTGGACGTGAGGGAAGGGGGAGCAAATGGGGTGAGAACGATTCGACCATTTCCTAAACATGAGTCCGCGGAATTTGTCCCAGCAGGGACTCGCATTCCAATGGTGTTGAAATCATCCCACCAGCGAAGGAGACTTCAAATTCAGGAAATTATGGAGCAACGATTTACCACCCATAAATTGAGTAGAGTAGGCTAGCCTGATAGTCTGTGAGTAAAAACACATGCATTTAATCACACGGCTAAATTGTAACATACATTGCAATGTTTTGCAAATAATACTTTCACAAATAATACTGATTTTGTTACCCTTTGAAAAGTATAGGCCAATGTCTCATTTTACGTAAGCCATGCGCCTCCACCCACGGGGTGCGTTATCCTGCGCTTATGAGCGCAGCAAACTTTGAACTCTTCAAAGATGGCGACAAGCGGTGGGTGAAGTTTGGAGATGGTCCATCAGTTCTTTGTCGACACATCGGAAAGCCAAAACGGAGCTCTTTTGATCAGCTACCAATTCGTTGTTGAAAAACACATAACTATTTCATAATCGAAATTACCGCGAGTGGTTGAGCAACAGAGCCACCTCCGTACTGCGTTTACATTTGTGCGGAGCAGGTAGGCAGAGTGTTTGTTTAGAGGTGGTAGAATGCACCTGTTAGGAGGTTCAAATGCATATTCTTGTCAGTGTGCCCAGCTTCTTTGCAATAGTAGCCTATTCAGTATATTTGAACCTATACATTGTATCATGTTATGTGCATCGATTTTAATGTCTATATTACTGCCTCTCATTCCCAGGTGTAGAAGATGGAGGGAGAGGTGGGCCTTGTGACCAGTCGCAGTCAGAGAGAGAAGAAAAGATCCTACAAAGATTTCCTGAGAGAGGAGGAGGATGAGGATGATGACCTAGTGGCGGATGAGGAACAACTTGTTGTCAAAGAACGCAAATGCAAGAAGTCATATAAGAAGAAGAGGAGACATTCAGGTTTGGAACGCGGATACATCGTGAGCGTGACTATGACATTTGGAGCAATGGCACCCTGTTCCCTACATAGTGCACTACTTTTGACCATGGTCAGTTCTAGTGCACTATGTAAGGAATAGGGTGCCATTTGGGACACATATCTCCATGTAATTTTGGCTCAATCTCATAGGTGCTTCATCCTTTCTGTACTCTTTACAGGTGACCACACCCACCCCCACAGTTGGACCAATGGCAGTGCAGGACCGGAGTTGTATGTTCTCTCCCATCACCAGTACGACCACCAGACCTGTGAATCACCAGACGAATGGTTGACAGAAGGGGAGAGATTTGAGGAAGTGAGTGAGCAGGTGGGGTGAGTCTCCATTTTATGTCCTTGATTCCTTGCAGCCTCAGACTTTCTCCTCTAATGAGGTTTAAGAAGGAGTCAAGGAGAGAGGAATTGAGATTCATCTGGGGACTAAGGCCTCTTTCTGGAGATGGTTAGTAAGAGGAAGACCAAGTTGCCCTCTAGACACTGATCTAAGTTATGTCTAGCATTTCCCCACTAGTGATTAATGTTAAGGATATAGGGAGGGTGTACTGATCCTAGATCTGTGTCTAAAATAGCAGCTTCTAGGTGTTATTGTGTAAAATGGACAGCAGAGGGCAGTGCTTGGTAAGTTTCCTTCCACTGATCTTCTTTTCTGCTTCTTACTCATCCCTTGTTTTCCCCCTGCTCCTCTCCCAGAGTAGGGAGGAGTCTACCATGCCTTCGTTCTGGATGTACCTGGACGACCAGCAGAACGAGATAAGAGCGGAGGCCTCTACAGCTAGTTGCAGTCTCATGACCCCTGATACCACAGACTCACCCATGTTGACAGGGCCTGAGGTAGACCCAGTGAACGCAGCGGCCCACCTACAGCTGCTGGGGGAATCGCTGTCTCACATTGGCCACCGGCTTCAGGGAACTAAGGTGGGCTGGTTGAACACTGTTGGCTTCATTGTCCTCACACTGAAAGGCTACTGAATACGGACATGTCATGCAAGCATTGTTTGATTGAAGTTGCTGATAGTTTGATGAATCTCGCTCTCTTTCGCCCTGACCCTCCCTTTATTTCTGTCTCTTTCCCTGTCGGTGTCTCTTTCTGTCTCTCTCTAGGAGATGATGGCAGTGTCAGGTAGTCTGTCTGTGTTACTGGACTCTCTACTGTGTGCCCTGGCTCCCCTGGCCTGTCTCACCTCTCTGGTCCCCGAGCTACGCAGCTGCCCTTCACACTCACACACACTGGTGAGGCTTACACACACACACACACACACACACACACACACACACACACACACACACACACACACACTCACACACACTGGTGAGGCTTACACACACACACACATTCAGTAGCTGTCAAATGATTAGGACCCTCACCACCCTCTTCTATTATCCCCATCTTTCTTCTAGGCAGAGACTCTGGACAACATTGCCTATGTGATGCCTGGTTTGTGAAGTCTGTCTGATGAGGAGAAGAGCCTTAACCAGGGCAAACAGGACGTTGTCATACTTTGAAGATGTTCCTTCCTGTCTGTTTGGGGCCTTTTGAAGGGATGGGGGATAAGTACGCCGTTTGTTTTCAGAGGGGCTTTTAAGCGAACGTCCCAATCTGTACGTCCCGCTCTACTTTACCTCCGAAGTTATCTGGGTTCATATTGAATTTGAAAGATCAACCATTTGTTTTTAGTTTCATTTGTTCAATTAAAACGTGTTTTGTTCATGCACTCGTTTTGATATTTATCCAACTTGGCAAGAGCTTCTAATCAACGGTTCATGGATTATTGTTCCAGATGAAATACTTTGACTATTTAAGAGAATCATTTCCACTTGTTGAGCTCTGACTCATCACGTAAGACTGTCAGTGTCTGTTCTCACAACAGCCACATGTTTTTAGACTGTCAGTGTCTGTTCTCACAGCAGCCACATGTTTTTAGACTGACGGTGTCTGTTCTCACAACAGCCACATGTTTTTAGACTGTCAGTGTCTGTTCTCACAACAGCCACATGTTTTTAGACTGACAGGATGTCAGACAATACCGGAGGCGCTAGAGTGCTTCTTCTGGTTCTATAACTGTAAAACACTGCAGTGGGTCTGGTTCTATAACTGTAAAACACTGCAGTGGGTCTGGTTCTATAACTGTAAAACACTGCAGTGGGTATCTTGCTACTTGGGTATAATTTTCCAGGGTCACGTTCATTTGCCAGAAGTTGTTGAACGTTGCAGATCGACTAGAAGTGCCATGAATAGAGCCAATGTGATTCCTTGTTCTACATGTCAAAGAGGCATGTTTGTTCTACGTAGCCTATTTCTCTGAACATTCCAAAACGTTGCGTCCTGCTGTACAGATATTCAACCACACCTGTAGAACTAATGTAGCTCATAATGTACCATCACATATACAGTACCAGTCAAACGTTTGGACTCATTCCTGGCTTTTTCTTTACTTTTACTATTTTCTATACTGTGGAATAATAGTGAAGACTAAACTGAAATAACACATGGAATCATGTAGTAACCCAAAAAGTTAAGTCAAAATATATTTTATATTTGAGATTCTTCAAGGTATCCACCCTTTGCCTTGATTAACAGAATGTGACTGGCGGAACGGGTGTTGTATGTGGAGGATGAGGGCTGCAGTAGATATCTCAGATAGGGGGGAGCGAGGCCTAAGAGGGTTTTATAAATAAGCATCAAACAGTGGGTCTTGCGACGGGTATATAGAGATGACCAGTTTACAGAGGAGTATAGAGTGCAGTGATGTGTCCTATAAGGAGCATTGGTGGAAAATCTGATGGCCGAATGGTAAAGAACCTCTAGCCGCACCCTTTCCTGCCTTGTTAAAAGGTCATTTCTGTAATTTCTTTCCTTATTGCCTTTGAGGCAATCAGTTGTGTTGTGACAAGGTAGGGATGGTATACAGAAGATAGCCCAAGTCCATATTATGGCAAGAACAGCTCAAATAAGCAAAGAGAAACGACAGTCCGTCACTACTTTGGCTGACCTGCTTGTCTTAATCTGGAACATTTCAACAGCTTTGAAAGTTTCTTCAAGTGCAGTCGCAAAAACCAAGTGCTATGATGAAACTGGCTCTCATGAGGACCGCCACAGGAATGGAAGACCCAGAGTTACCTCTGCTGCAGAGGATAAGTTCATTAGAGTTACCAGCCTCAGAAACTGCAGCGCAAATAAAGGCTTCAGAGTTCAAGTAACAGACACATAATATCAACTGTTCAGAGGAGCTGTGTCTATCAGGCCTTCATGGTTGAATTGCTGCAAAGAAACCACTACTAAAGGACACAAATAAGAAGAGGAGACTTGCTTGGGCCAAGAAACACGAGCAATGGACATTGGACCGGTGGAAACATCCGCATGTGTGGTTCCCACAGTGAAGCAACAGGACAATGACCGTGAACACACCTCCAGGCTGTGTAAGGGCTATTTGACCAAGAAGGAGAGTGATGGAGTGCTGCATCAGATGACCTGACCTCCACAAACACCCAACCTCAAACCAACTGAGATGGTTTGGAATGCAGAGTGAAGAAAAAGCAGCCAACAAATGCTCAGCATATGTGGGAACTCCTTCAAGACTGTTGGAAAAGCATTCCTCATGAAGCCGGTTGAGAGAATGCCAAGAGTGCAAAGCTGTCATCAAGGCATAGGATATGTTTTGATCTGTTAAACACTTTTTTGGTTACTACATTATTCTGTATGTGTTACTTGGTAGTTTTGATGTCCACTATTATTCTACATTGTAGAAAATAGTAAAAATAAAGAAAAACTCTTGAATGAGAAGGTAGATTGGTACCCACTCTCTCCAGCGTAGGCCATCGCCCCCCATGTACCCCTCATTGGCTGTGGTGAACGTTTGGCGTGAGTGTCACTGTTTACCACTCCGCCTCTCCACGGAATACCTGGTGGCCTCTGAACAATAGAGCCAGAGAATGTTGGTGTGTTTCAGCGTGCGTGTGACCGAGAAAGGGAGGGTGCACCTAGGTAGACCGGTGACTCACTAATACCGACACTCCTTAATCCATGTAGTTTGGCCGTATTTAGAGGTTGATGAGCAAGGATAGGTGTTGCCATAACAGACTGATAGAGGTGAGGAGGGTTACACAGGAGAGACAAGCCGGTTCAGAGCGACTGGGTTCATCCGAGAGAAGGAAGGAGAAGACACACAGGGATACAGACAGAAAACCCAGCGACCCGTTCCAACAAACTCCTACCTGGGTAAGGGGGATACCTCAGTAGATTTTAGGTGGTTGATGTGTGTACCGTGTATGTC
The DNA here is from genome assembly GCF_013265735.2 of Oncorhynchus mykiss. Classification (NCBI taxonomy): domain Eukaryota; kingdom Metazoa; phylum Chordata; class Actinopteri; order Salmoniformes; family Salmonidae; genus Oncorhynchus; species Oncorhynchus mykiss. Next base: position 12,878,388 of record NC_048577.1, on the reverse strand, counting down.
AGCCAGGAGGGTTCTTAAAACGGACCATAGACTGTAAGGTATTTAAAAGCTTTGAATTTCTTCATATTTCACATGATCTAATCTAAATCAAAGACGCCTGTGAAAGGGAAGCTGTTGCTACAGTACTGTTTCTCCTACACCTCGCGGAGGTCTTCATTTGACCTCAACCCCTGATGCAATGCCACCCCGCCATGTGTAGGCAGTAAACAATATGGTTGTTTAAACTGATCATAATGCACAGGATCAGGTCTGTTCCAGTTTCGCTGCTAGGAGAACAGGAGTGTTAAGAGTTGACAGGACATGTTCGTCTGTGGTTAGAAACACGGGATATTAACAACAGGTCGTCAGGGCATATCTAACTGAAGTAGGCCTACATATGCTGCATGTGTCGTACTGTTTGTGCGGTTTCTATGTTCTGGTGCTATGAGCTTGCAGTGTACATTGTGTGTTTGAGTATTACTCCACACGTTGTTCTGAACAGAATGTCGTTGGACAGGCCTGGCAGGGGTATGTCGTTGGACAGGCCTGGCAGGCGTGTGGGGGTGTGGCTGGAAATTGGTCACCCGTGCACATGATGCATGCACACACACACAAGGAAAGAGAGATGGGGGGGGGGGAGTTTGACACTACACAGGCAGATCAGTGAACACAGACAATACCTCACCTGTAACTTGAATCTTTGCATCTCTGATACACACACATTCCAATTGAAAGATAGATACGCACACACCAGACACACTGTAACACCTCTTCTGGATTATTCTTTGAATGATAATTGCCACAGGATGACTGACCCAGGTTAGATGATAAAACAAGAGGCAACCCAGCCCACATTTCCAGTTGAACTTTCAGGTGTGTTCATCATGGCAGTTAGACAGACTGGGTGTGAGAGAGAAGCCTGCGGCTACACACAAAGACACACGCCCTTACATGTTATTCCCACGCTGATAACTAGTGGTATGGAGAACAAAGTCATTTATTTACGCGAATGAACATCATCTTGACCATCAGGCATACTGTAAGTAATACCTCTTCAGTATCTGTAACTAATCTCTCTCTCTTTCAGCTATGACTGACGTCCTCCCCGACAGCCATGCCAGAACTCCAGAGCCAGAGCTCCGCCTGGTCCTCCTAGGGACCATCGGCTGTGGCAAGACCCTGTCAGGAGACACCCTCCTGGGCCAGTCCTCCTCCGGCTCTCCTTCCTCCTCTGGTTCTTCGCCCAGGCTTTGCCAGCTGAGGCCTGGGGCCTCCGAGGGCCGGAGGTTGACTGTGGTGGAGGCCCCTCGCTGGTACTGGAGCGGGGGCCACATGGAGGCTGGGGTGAGGAAGGAGACAGAGAGGGCACTTGAGCTGGCTGCCCCGGGGCCACACGCCTTCCTGCTGCTGGTTCCTGTCGGCCAGTTCACCGAGGTGGGTCTGATAGTTCTCTAATCGTTCAGAGAAGTTCTATGTTTCTTTGTTATTGCGTCTCTGGTGTTTTGTCATGTAGTTTTACCACGGTGTTGTGAGTCCTGAACAGTCTCTATGTTCTGTGTTATTTCCTTTTGTTTGACTTAATGATGCACATTGTGCTTATGAATACCATGTATTTGCATCGTTCTAATTGATCCAGGTGGAGCACAGAGTGCCCGCTGAGCTGGAGGAGGTGTTTGGGGAGGGGGTGTTGAAACACACCCTGGTACTGTTCACCTGTGGAGACTACCTGATGGGCCAGGGGGCGGGACAGTACCTGGAGGGAGAGGACCCTGGGCTCAGGGAGGTGATTGACAGGTGTGGGGGCCAATACCACGTCCTCAACAACCGCCGACCGCAGGACAGGGAGCAGGTCAGGGAGCTGCTGGAGAAGGTAACCATGACAACCATCCCATCTTATAATGATAGTGATGACAGTGGATCCAATTGATGTAGTGCCTGTATGTGCTTCTACTGTCAATTTGTAGGACCCGCCCACTTTATTGACACATCACTTTATTGACACATCACTTTCAAATACTTTATTACTATGTCCAGGGAATGTTGCAAATACGTATAACCACCCTGTTGGTATTTTATATTTGAGGCACTGTGCTTTATTGCAGGTGGAGAACATGGTACAAAAGAACAGAGGATGCTACATACGACAAAACACCCTGCAGAGAGAGATGGAAGAACAAGCGAGGGGGAGAGAGAGGGAACTGAAGGAGAAGGTGGAAGAACAAGCGAGGGAGAGAGAGAGGGAACTGAAGAGGTACAAAGTGAAGGAGGAGAAAGAGACTGTGCTGGAATCTAGACATGTCACAAACACAGAGACACCCAGATATTGTGGAAGCCGGAAAAGAGAGGTTACACCTAACTCTGCTATAGAGAGGAGAAGAGAGGAAGAGAGGGAAGAGATCAAGAGAGGGGAAGAGAGTGAGGAGATGGAAAACTGGAAGGAAGAGATGGAGAAGATAAAGAAAGAGAGGGATGAGATAATGAAGAGCAGGAAAGAGAAGGAAGAGATGGAGAGAAAAATAGAGGAAGAGTGGGAGAAGAGAAGAAAATATGAGATGGAGAAGAGAAGGGGGAGAGAGAGGGAACTGAAAGAGAAGGTGGAAGAACAAGCGAGGGAGAGAGAGAGGGAACTGAAGGAGAAGGTGGAAGAACAAGCGAGGGAGAGAGAGAGGGAAATGAAGGAGAAGGTGGAAGAACAAGCGAGGGGGAGAGAGAGGGAACTGAAGGAGAAGGTGGAAGAACAAGCGAGGGGGAGAGAGAGGGAACTGAAGGAGAAGGTGGAAGAACAAGCGAGGGAGAGAGAGAGGGAAATGAAGGAGAAGGTGGAAGAACAAGCGAGGGGGAGAGAGAGGGAACTGAAGGAGAAGGTGGAAGAACAAGCGAGGGGGAGAGAGAGGGAACTGAAGGAGAAGGTGGAAGAACAAGCGAGGGGGAGAGAGAGGGAACTGAAGGAGAAGGTGGAAGAACAAGCGAGGGGGAGAGAGAGGGAACTGAAGGAGAAGGTGGAAGAACAAGCGAGGGGGAGAGAGAGGGAACTGAAGGAGAAGGTGGAAGAACAAGCGAGGGGGAGAGAGAGGGAACTGGAATCTAGACACGTCACCAACACAGAGACACGCAGATATTGGGGAAACAGGAAAAGAGAGGTTACACCTAACTCTGCTATAGAGAGGAGAAGAGAGGAAGAGAGGGAAGAGATCAAGAGGAGAAGGGAAGAGATGGAGAGGAAAAGAGAAGAAGAGATTGAGAGGAGAAGAAGGGAAGATATGGAAGAGAAAGTGACTGTGAAACCCTTGGTTAACTGTCTTCAATCAACACCAACACAACAGCAGCAGCCAAAAAAGCCCCAGAATGGTGGTCCAGCACTGTTCACAAGGATCCCTAGTTTCCATCTGACTGAAGGTAAAGACCCATTTTGTATGGAAACTGTCCGCTAGCCACACTTCGGTATGGATATATATGTCCATTACTCAAACCAAGCTCAAACAAACTACTTTGACACTGAAAGTAATGTGTGGCAATGAAGGGTTGTTCACTAGACTGTTCCTTTGTTGTAATTCTGTCTTTTTGTCTCTAGAGGGCGCTATACTCTCACAGCTGTCCGAACTCGAAGCAAAACCAGCCCAGAAAGTTGTTAATACCTGTAAGTCACATACTTCTCAGTGTAACACGACAATGTCAATTGTGGTGTTCTTTAACTTTCCCCCATTTCATCTAAATGTGAGAGAGATCTAAAAATACTGTCTGTCCTTGTCAGTCTGCCACAGAATCAACAGCTTTGGAGTGATCTAAACATACTGTCTGTCCTTGTCAGTCTGCCACAGAATCAACAGCATTGGAGAGAAGACAACCACCTCCTCCTCCTCCTACACCTCCTCCTCCTCCTCCCAGTCAGAGTTGCGTGTGGTTCTGCTGGGTAGGTCAGGGTCAGGGAAGAGTGCAGCAGGTAATATCATACTGGGGCGGGAGGAGTTTGTGTCTCGACCAGACATTACCACAGCCGTCACTCAGGACTGTCAGAAGAGCAGGGCCCTCGTTGCCGGGAGACGGGTTAGTGATTGATTAACCGTTATTACAGCTTTATTGGGTTTCTATTTTCTTAATCATTGAATAATATGAGGTCTATTGACTTCTATTGAGGTCTATTGACTTCTATTGAGGTCTATTGACTTCTATTGAGTTCTATTGACTTCTATTGAGGTGTATTGAGGTCTGCAGTTTGACCTGTTTCAAACTGAAACCCATCAAGTATTGTCTAAGAATGTTATAGTGTTAATGACTGTAAACACTTTCACAGTAAATGTGGGGGGGGGGGTCAAGTTGAACTTTTGCGTCAGTAAAATCAATATAGTAGTGACCTCAAATGACAAGCTACATGCCAGTAATTTCAGACCTCAACAAATCCTCTTCTCCTCTTCTTTATCCTCCCTCTCCCTCCAGGTGGCAGTGGTGGACACTCCAGACTGGTTCCGCTCCGAGCACCCTCCCAATGTGGTCCGTTCCCAGCTGTCGTCCTGTGTGGCCCTCTCGGCCCCTGGCCCCCACGCCTTCATCCTCTGTGTCCCCGTGGACCAACCAGCCCAGGCAGAGCTACAGGCTCTAGGGGCCCTAGAGAAAGTCTTTGGTCCTGGGGCGGTCCGGACCCACACCCTGGTCCTCTTCACTCACTCCGATCGGTTGAAGGAGAGCGGGAAAGTGGGAGTGGAAGGAGTGGAGAAGTATATCTCCAGCCAGAGGAGAGATTTGTTGGAGTTGGTTAAACGATGTGGGGATCGGTATCATGTGATGGAGAGAGGGAGCGGAGGAAAAGAGGAGGAGGAGAGGAAGAGGAGGAGTGTGGGGGAGTTATTGGAGAAGGTGGAGCAGACAGTGAGAGAGGGAGGAGGAGAGTGTTTCTCCTGTCCGCTCTTCCAGGAGGCGGAGGATAGGGTGAGACAGAGACAGGAAGAGATAGTGAGGGAGAGGAGGGGAAGAGGAGAGGAGGTGAAGAGACACGCGCTTCATTCCTACTCCATGCAGCCCTTGAGAGAGACAGAGGAAGATGTGGATGAGGAGGAGAACGAGAGAACGAGAGAGGAGGCGGAGAAGAGTGTGAGCGCCCTGGAATTGGAAAATCTTCCCTCGCTCTCGTCCTCTTCTGCATGGTATTCGTCGCTCCTTCGCTCGGTGTGGGAGAAGGTGGGGGCGGGAGCGAGTAAGGTCCCCAAGCTGACGGCTGGAGGTGCGCTGCTGGGTGGGGTGGTGGGCGTGTTCTTTGGAGGGCCCATAGGGGGAGCTATAGGGGCCACTGCTGGATCTGTGGCCACTGAGGTGGGGAGAAGGAGGTTTAGCCAGACAAAGAACTCAGCAGAAGAGACAGATGCCACAGGGAGAATAGAAGGAGAAATCTTGGACAAGGTGTTGAAAACCGAGTGAGAGAGTCAGATCCACACACGTTGATATGGATGTACAGTACAGCATTTTATGAGAGATTAGAGGTTTCTACCTATGATATATATCCACAGGTGATTGCCTGTGACCGTGCAGACGTTGTACATATCTGTGATTATAAACTGGGTTGGTCGAGCCCTGAATGATGATTGGTTGACAGCCGTGGTATATCAGACAGTATACCACGGGTATGACAAACATTTCTTTTTACTGCTCTAATTATGTTGGTAACCAGTTGATAATAGCGATAAGGCACCTCGGGGGTTTGTGATATATGGCCAATATACCATGGCTATATACTACGTTGCATCGTGCCTAAGAACAGCCCTTAGCCGTGGTATATTTTCCATATACCACACCCCCTCGGGCCTTATTGCTTAAAAATAATGCTGGTAATATTGTATATCTGTGAACATAATGTTGGTAACATTGTACAACATATACTGATGTGTAAGTTGTTTTGCGGCAAATACCGGTTCTCATTGACTGCTTCAATGTTTTGTTGTATTTCTTTTCCAGCTATTACAATTATGACTTGTTAAATAACTCACATGTGCTACATCATTATTATTCAAATTACATTCAACATGGTTTCTTTAAATGTTAAACTACTATTGTGCATATAGTTAATCCGTTTCTTAATGCTAATAAAACACATTGCATGATAATATCATTCAGTTGGGTTTGAAGGCCTACAATATGTAAAGTTGGTCCTGCAAATATGTAATAAAACCCAGAGGGGAGGCAGAGGCAAGGGGGTATTATCTCCATGTCCCAGACTGCTTTGCCTCACCCTCCAGGCCTCTTGTATCAGTAGGACTGGATAGAGCAGGTCTAGGACACCAGCCCCTACCTCACCAACCACCTCTCCTCTGTGTGATCTGATCCTCAGGGGCATCCGTAGTTCACCCTACAAGCTCTCACAGTCTCACGTCAGAATTAGACGTTCATCCATGTTTCTCAAACGTCAAATTTCAAAGTGTTTGAGGTTGAGTTTAGGCGTTAACTCCAAATTCTTATGGTTAGGCATTCATCCTGAATGGTTCATGCAACGATTAAGGTTTGGCATAGGATTAAAACAAAATATCAAAAACAACTTTATATCACTGGATTCAAACATGCAACCTTTGACCCTTTGGAAGCACAGGCAGATGCTTATGCTCATCTACAATGCCCTAGAAAAGCCAAAACCTACTTTACGGTAACAGCTGTTGGGCGGCACGGAGGGAGCCGGCCGTGGAACGCACCACTGTTGGCCTGCACGGAGGGAGCCAGGGCCAGGTTGGCACGTCAGAGATGGAGGCTAGAGGCAGAGGCAATAGGGTTATGTAACCAGTCCTTCCTGTTGTGTCAGAGCGACCGGGTGTGGTGGGGGGTCTGAGAGAGAGAACGGGAGAGGGAACGAGGGCCTTTGTGGCTGATTTTCTCTTATTTCCGGCTCTTTTTTTTGCCCTTCCCTCTCTCCCCTCTTCCATGCATGTAGCGGTTGATTGCACCACAGCAACTTAATGGCTGTAGATGAGACAGCACTAACTGTAGAGCCATTTCCTGGCCACCTGATAACTGGAGACACGCAGCCAACCTGGGGGAAAGGGTTGAGGGGGACACCAACTAGGGCTGGGAGATATCGGCAACATTTTTGACGGTATGATGGTATTTGACAGTATTTTACCTTTTTTTATAATAAAAGTTCTAAATATGCTTCATGAGTAGTGCAGGACCGTAGGTAGGGTGGCAACACATACATTCTAGGTGGTTTCAACGGGGCTTTTCAATCAAACTTCATCCTAACATTATTTTCAGCATTTTCATCCATTTCTGCGTTTTCTTCATTCGTGTACCACTTTATCATCTCTCCTCGCCGTACCACTTTATCATCTCTCCTCGCTGTACCACTTTATCATCTCTCCTCGCCGTACCACTTTATCATCTCTCCTCGCTGTACCACTTTATCATCTCTCCTCGCCGTACCACTTTATCATCTCTCCTCGCTGTACCACTTTATCATCTCTCCTCGCCGTACCACTTTATCATCTCTCCTCGCTGTACCACTTTATCATCTCTCCTCGCCGTACCACTTTATCATCTCTCCTCGCTGTACCACTTTATCATCTCTCCTCGCTGTACCACTTTATAATTTCTCCTCGCTGTACCACTTTATCATCTCTCCTCGCTGTACCACTTTATCATCTCTCCTCGCTGTACCACTTTATCATCTCTCCTCGCCGTACCACTTTATCATCTCTCCTCGCTGTACCACTTTATCATCTCTCCTCGCCGTACCACTTTATCATTTCTCCTCGCTGTACCACTTTATCATCTCTCCTCGCTGTACCACTTTATCATCTCTCCTCGCTGTACCACTTTATCATCTCTCCTCGCTGTACCACCTTTGTTTTGTCTTTGTGTGCCTCCATGTTGTGAAAAAGTTACTTTTTCTTTATCAGAATAACTATTCTACTAGGTTTCCATAACTAGGTTTCCATAACTAGGTTTCCATAACTAGGTTTCTAACTAGGTTTCCATAACTAGGTTTCCATAACTAGGTTTCCATAACTAGGTTTCCATAACTAGGTTTCCATAACTAGGTTTCTAACTAGGTTTCCATAACTAGGTTTCCATAACTAGGTTTCCATAACTAGGTTTCCATAACCAGGTTTCCATAACCAGGTTTCCATAACTAGGTTTCCATAACTAGGTTTCCATAACCAGGTTTCCATAACTAGGTTTCCATAACTAGGTTTCCATAACCAGGTTTCCATAACTAGGTTTCCATAACTAGGTTTCCATAACCAGGTTTCCATAACTAGTTTTCCATAACTAGGTTTCCATAACTAGGTTTCCATAACCAGGTTTCCAATAACTAGGTTTCCATAACTAGGTTTCCATAACTAGGTTTCCATAACTAGGTTTCCATAACTAGGTTTCCATAACCAGGTTTCCATAACTAGGTTTCCATAACTAGGTTTCCATAACCAGGTTTCCATAACCAGGTTTCCATAACTAGGTTTCCATAACCAGGTTTCCATAACTAGGTTTCCATAACTAGGTTTCCATAACTAGGTTTCCATAACCAGGTTTCCATAACCAGGTTTCCATAACTAGGTTTCCATAACTAGGTTTCCATAACCAGGTTTCCATAACTAGGTTTCCATAACCAGGTTTCCATAACTAGGTTTCCATAACTAGGTTTCCATAACTAGGTTTCCATAACTAGGTTTCCATAACCAGGTTTCCATAACCAGGTTTCCATAACTAGGTTTCCATCCACTATGCACATTTTCCCACCAGTGGTGTGTTTCCACCAAACTGACTTGTTGAGGATAAAAATCAGTGTGTGATGACGTAGTGCACAAAAACATGTATTTTTCGGTTAAGGTTTCATGTACTGAATAAAAATTGAAAGTTCAACGTGTTTCCTTCGCTTTTTTACCGATAGTTGTGATACAAAAACTGTTGCATTAAATAGCATATGTGCCTACTCTGGTCGTGCGCGCCAGCCAACAACAGCTATACAGTGCAGGTAATGCAGGCGGTGCAGGTAGGCTAGTCTACATGATGAGATTATTATGGCTAAGAGAGAGAATATTTTGTCAAACAGCAGTCAAGCACCAATCATCATGTCACCAGAATAAGACATTTTTGGAAAGGTGTATCAAGAGGACCACACATCATATCATCGTGTGACTCCAAGTTTACGTCGATATGATGGTTATTATATCAATATTTACGCATAAAGGCATTTCCACCGCCATTTCACGCATAATACACCACCCCTTACCCTCCACCCCCCCCCCACCACCACCAACACCACCACCCCTTACCCTCCACCCCCCCCCACCACCACCAACACCACCACCCCTTACCCTCCACCCCCCCCCCACCACCACCAACACCACCCCTTACCCTCCACCCCCCCCCACCACCACCAACACCACCACCCCTTACCCTCCACCCCCCCCCCCCACCACCACCAACACCACCACCCCTTACCCTCCACCCCCCCCCCACCACCACCAACACCACCACCCCTTACCCTCCACCCCCCCCCACCACCACCACCACCACCACCCCTTACCCTCCACCCCCCCCACCAACACCACTACCACCACCCCTTACACCCCCCCACCACCACCACCCCTTACCCTCCACCCCCCCCACCACCACCACCCCTTACCCTCCACCCCCCCACCAACACCACTACCACCACCCCTTACACCTCCCCACCACCACCACCCCTTACCCCCCCACCACCACCCCTTATCCTCCACCTCCCCACCCCCCTTACCCTCCACCCACGCCTCCATTTCCACACCCGTTTGCAGCTGCACTGAAGGGACAGAATGGACACGTTGTCCATCGTGGACTGGAGGTTTAAGCTGCCGCCACCCGTTTTTTTCCACGTCCGGGATTCTCACGGTACTGTCATCGGTCAGCTATGTCCGGCTTGGGGACATCAGCAGGGAGCATTTTTCCACCTTTCTTTTTTCAAACCGGTACTCTCTCTCTCTCTCTCTCTCATGGTTATAAATCAGTCATGTAACTAACCAACACAAACAAACAACCATAAACAGAAGGATGGAAACCATGTATTGAACGAAGCTCATTTCCTAAATGTAATGGATGACTGATTGAGTGCAGACAAGGCATTCTCTCAGAGTGGTATTATAGGGGTAGTGTTAGGGTTGAGCTTGGATGTGGACAGGAAGTTGGTGTTAGGGTTGAGCTGGGATGTGGACAGGAAGTTGGTGTTAGGGTTGAGCTTGGATGTGGACAGGAAGTTGGTGTTAGGGTTGAGCTGGGATGTGGACAGGAAGTTGGTGTTAGGGTTGAGCTTGGATGTGGACATGAAGTTAGGGTTAGGGTTGAGCTGGGATGTGGACATGAAGCTAGGGTTAGGGTTGAGCTGGGATGTGGACATGAAGCTACCAACTGGGCACACACTGCTTGAATCAGCGTTGGTTCCACGTCATTACAATGAAATCATGTTGAACGTGGAATAGACTTTGAATCTGTGCACAGTGGGTAGGGTTAGGGTTATGGGCTATGGCTTGGGTTAGGGTTGAGCTGGGATGTGGACAGGAAGTTGGTGTTAGGGTTGAGCTGGGATGTGGACATGAAGTTGGTGTTAGGGTTGAGCTGGGATGTGGACATGAAGTTGGTGTTAGGGTTGAGCTGGGATGTGGACAGGAAGTTGGTGTTAGGGTTGAGCTGGGATGTGGACATGAAGTTGGTGTTAGGGTTGAGCTGGGATGTGGACAGGAAGTTGGTGTTAGGGTTGAGCTGGGATGTGGACATGAAGCTGGTGTTAGGGTTGAGCTGGGATGTGGACAGGAAGTTGGTGTTAGGGTTGAGCTGGGATGTGTACATGAAGTTGGTGTTAGGGTTGAGCTGGGATGTGGACAGGAAGTTGGTGTTAGGGTTGAGCTGGGATGTGGACAGGAAGTTGGTGTTAGGGTTGAGCTGGGATGTGGACAGGAAGTTGGTGTTAGGGTTGAGCTGGGATGTGGACAGGAAGTTGGTGTTAGGGTTGAGCTGGGATGTGGACATGAAGTTGGTGTTAGGGTTGAGCTGGGATGTGGACATGAAGTTAGGGTTAGGGTTGAGCTGGGATGTGGACAGGAGGTAAGGGTTGAGCTGGGCTGTGGACAGGAAGTTAGGGTTAGGGTTGAACTGGGATGTGGACATGAAGCTAGGGTTAGGGTTGAGCTGGGATGTGGACAGGAAGTTGGTGTTAGGGTTGAGCTGGGATGTGGACAGGAAGTTGGTGTTAGGGTTGAGCTGGGATGTGGACAGGAAGTTGGTGTTAGGGTTGAGCTGGGATGTGGACAGGAAGTTGGTGTTAGGGTTGAGCTGGGATGTGGACAGGAAGTTAGGGTTAGGGTTGAACTGGGATGTGGACATGAAGCTAGGGTTCATATTAATTCATTCGTATTAGATAAATAAAAATACAAAATGTTCTTATGTGCACTTTCTCACAACACACTTTTTATAGGATCACAAACCAACTTACAGCCATAAAATAAGCACGGTTGATTTTCTGAACACAAAAACACATCTTCACCCATTCACACAACAATACTTTGCCAGCGACTACACTGTCTGTTTCTCAAACTGGACACAGCAGCGAAACAATTGTATGGGTTGAGAAATTGTGCTGATAACAGGGCTGCATGTATTCTGGAGTGCAATAAGAGGATGTTGAATAAGGAAGAGAGAACTAAAACACTCTTTATTTCGGTCAGCTAGCACGGTCAATGTCCCGTATGGCACCCTATTCCCTACATAGTGCACTACTTTTGACCAGTAGTGCACTAAACAGGAAATAGGGTGCCATTTGGGACAACTGTGTCACAATGTTGTCCTCTAAGGGAGGCAGGGTGGGACCATCTTCTTCATCTGACTAAAGAAAGAAAATAGGAAACTTCAAAAATTGCCACATAAACTACTGGCTGAAGGTTACCGTCATTGATGTTTTTTGATGTCTCAAACTTCAGGAAGCAAAGCCATGAGGTCAACATGGCTCCTTCAGAGGTTTTAGGGCAACTGACACTGTGCTGACTGGATGTACAAACAGTCAAGCCTACATTTCCCAGGTAGCCCTATAGAAGCCTCAGTTCGGATGAAACAGCTTACGTTACCCAGAAAGCCTCAGTCCCACACTGCAGGACACAAGGGGCAGTTAAACACTACCACAAACTGCTACAAGAACTCAGAACTGACCTTGCAGATATACCATGTCATTGAAAGAACTACATCGATTCCAAAAGTCTCATAGATTGCTGGTAGAGTAGTAAGTATACTGTACATTTTTGTCCTTTCTGTCAGTTTGTCGGATATTATTTACTACCAGGTATTCAATTTTGTCCTCTTTGTGACGTCACATGTCATGTCACCGCTGGTCGTTGGCAAGTGTCACCGCAGTCCGAATCTGACCTTTGACCTTTCCCGGAATGCCCCGCGGCACCACCATTGAGCTCTTAGCCCCGCCCCCCAGGTTCTCCTCACTGTCTGTGTTGCTATAGCAACTGGAGGTCGGGGAGGTTGCCAAGGCGATGATCGATGAGTCTGTGGAGTCTCCTCTGTCGTGGTAGACCATAGTTGAAGAGGGAGTGTCACCCTGGAAAAGTGGGTGCATATCCTTGTTGTTCAGCCCCGCTTGGGCCCTCTCATCCTGGGTCTCCTCCTCAGGCGAGCCCCTGGCTTTGTCTTGGGACTGGTCGTTGAGCAGGGTGACAAGGAAGTCGATGTACTTCATGGCCAGTCGGAGGATCTCATTCTTGGAGAGCTTCTTGTCCGGAGGGTGGGTGGGGATGAGCCTGCGGAGGTCTGAGAAGGCCCCGTTGACGTTCTGCTGGCGCCAGCGCTCCCGGCTGTTGGTGAACACACGCCTCGCCAGCTTCTGAGGAGGGCCCGCTGGATGAGGATACACAGGCACAGTGCATTAAATACACATACCTACTAGTATGCACATGTACATGCACGCAACTGAATATCAGGAAGGGGTTCCTAATATTTGGTATACTCAGTGTATATCACAGGAGGTTGGTGGCACCTTAATTGGGGAGGACGGGCTTGTGGTAATGACTGGAGCGGAATCAGAGGACTGGTATCAAATCCATCACATACATAGTTTCCAGGATGCCATTCCATTTACTCCGTTCCGACCATTATCATGAGCTGTCCTCCCCTCAGCAGCCTCCTGTGGTGTATGTGTACATACATACACTACATAAACTGTATCTCATTGATTTGTCATATGCTGGTATTGGTCAGTAGTCCATGGACAGTCACACCAGTTTATCTTCTATTTACCATCACTGAGATCCAACTCATAGTGTGAGGAGGACCGTCTCTTGATGCTTCTACTGGAAAAGATTCCATAGTTACCAGAGGGACCAAGATGAGAACTGAGAGAGAGAAGGAGAGAATCTAATCAAATCAAATCTCATTTTAACGGTGGCTTACAAATACTTAACAGATGTTATTGCAGGTGTAGCGAAAGGCTTGTGTTACTAGCTCCAACAGTGCAGTAATATCTAACATACACAACAATACACATGAATCTTGGAATTAAGAAATATAGAAACATTAGTACAAGCAATGTTGGAGTCCGGAGTACAAATGTATATTTGCAGTTGAAGTCGGAAGTTTACATACACTTAGGTTGGAGTTATTAAAACTAGTTTTTAAACCACTCCACAAATGTCTTGTTAACAAACTATAGTTTGGCAAGTCGGTTAGGACATCTACTTTGTGCATGACACAATTCCAGTGGGTCAGAAGTTTACATACACTAAGTTGACTGTGCCTTTAAACAGATTGGAAAATTCCCAAAAATTATGTCATGGCTTTAGAAGATTCTGATAGGCTCATTGACATCATCTGAGTCAATTGGAGGTGTACCTGTGGATGTATTTCAAGGCCTACCTTCAAACTCAGTGCCTCTTTGCTTGACATCATGGGAAAATCAAAAGAAATCAGCCAAGACCTCAGAAAAGAAAATGGTAGACCTCCACAAGTCTGGTTCACCCTTGGGAGCAATTTCCAAACACCTGAAGGTACCACGTTCTGTACAAACAATAGTACGCAAGTATAAACACCATGGAACCACGCAGCCATCATACCGCTCAGGAAGGAGGCTCGTTCTGTCTCCTAGAGATGAACGTACTTTGGTGCGAAAACTGCAAATCAATCCCTGAACAACAGCAAAGAACCTTGTGAAGATGCTGGAGGAAACAGGTACAAAAGTATCTATATCCACAGTAAAACAAGTCCTATATCGACATAACCTGAAAGGCGCTCAGCAAGAAAGAAGCCACTACTCCAAAACCGCTATTAAAAAAACAGACTACGGTTTGCAACTGCACATGGGGACAAAGATCGTACTTTTTGGAGAAACGTCCTCTGGTCTGATGTAACAAAAATAGAACTGTTTGGCCATAATGACCATCGTTATGTTTGGAGGGAAAAGGGGGATGCTTGCAAGACGAAGAACACCATCCCAACCGTAAAGCACGGGGGTGGCAGCATCATGTTGTGGGGGTGCTTTGCTGCAGGAGGGACTGGTGCACTTCACAAAATAGATGTCATCATGAGGCAGGGAAATTATGTGGATATATTGAAGCAACATCTCAAGACATCAGTCAGGAAGTTAAAGCTTGGTCGCAAATGGGTCTTCCAAATGGACAATGACTCCAAGCATACTTCCAAAGTTGTGGCCAAGTGGCTTAAGGACAACAAAGTCAAGGTATTGGAGTGGCCATCACAAAGCCCTGACCTCAATTTCATAGAAAATTTGTGGGCAGAAGGAGGCCTACAAACCTGGCTCGGTTACACCAGCTCTGTCAGGAGGAATGGGCCAAAATTCACCCAACTTATTGTGGGAAGCTTGTGGAAGGCTACCCGAAATGTTTGACCCAAGTTAAACAATTTAAAGGCAATGCTAGCAAATACTAATTGAATGTATGTAAACTTCTGACCCACTGGGAATGTGATGAAAGAAATAAAAGCTGAAATAAATAATTTTCTCTACTATTATTCTGACATTTCCCATCTTAAAATAAAGTGGTGATCCTAACTGACCTAAAACAGGGAATTTTTACTATGATTAAATGTCAGGAATTGTGAAAAACTGAGTTTAAATGTATTTGGCTAAGGTGTATGTAAACTTCTGACTTCAACTGTGTTTATTCGTGGTGGGACGTGTAGACATTGTGGACAGTCTGTGGATAGAATATGTAGTATATCTGAAGAATACGTAGGATAGACTTGTATATGTATAGCAAAAGTTAAATATAATGGCCTTGACTAGACTACAGTATAACCATATGAAAGTGGGTAAAACAGTATGTAAACATTATGAAACATTATTATAGTGGCGTCCAAAGAGGGAGGAACGTGAGAGAGTTTTCATTGGAAATGAAAGATAACAAACAAAAGTATGCAAGCAATAAAATAATATAAACTGTAGAAGTACAAACGATGCTATTCAGGGGAGTAATCATATTTTAAATGGTTTTCAAATTGTTAAATGGATTTGAAATGGCAAAAAAAAACATTTCAAATTGACTGAGGGAGAGAAAGCGAGCAAAGCGATCTGTATGGTGATTATGTTTGGGATGTTGATGGAGTGTGCATGCTGTCAGCAGGCTCTCTCTCGTTAGGGCTGACACTGGCAGAGACATGCTGCTAGAATAGAACAACGTTCCTGCTGAAAATGAAGAGGAAGAAGGATATTTCATCATACTGATTCTAGGAAATGGGGCTCTATGGGGAAGTAGTAGTTCTAGTTTAATAATTGGTTAGGATTTAAGGGTTAGGAAAAGCAGAAAGAGAAATCTACGTTATAAACAGTCAGTTGTTGTAGTGAAACTGTCAGTTATAGTGAAACAGTTTGCCATACAGTATCAGCAAGCCAGTCATAACATGAAATATGATAATGCAAGTGGAGGCTGCTGAGGGGAGGACAGCTCATAATAATGGCTGGAATGGAGTCATTGGAATGACATCAAACACATGGAAAACACGTGTTTGATGTCATTCCATTGACTACATTCCAGCCATTATTATGAGCTGTCCTCCCCTCAGCAGCCTCCACTGGATAATGGAATATAATGTGAATATGAAACATTTCCCTATCACCTGCTGAAGAAGTGGTGTGATGGCAGGTACTGGTGGGGCAGCAGGGGGCCCTGGGAGGGGATGGGTGGGGCCCCTGGTCTGGTCTCTGACAGAGAGGTGAGCTGGGTGAGGCGGATGGCCCCGTGGTGGTGGGTGTGATGGTAAGGGTCATGGTGGTGGGGGTGGTTGGGGATGGGGTGCAGGGTGGTTAGAGGGGTGTTACTGGGGAGGGAGAGGGGGTGGGGGGGTTTACTGTGTCCCAGACTAATAACAGGGATGTGGGGAGGGAGGGGGGCAATAGAGGAAAAGGAGGAAGAAGAGGAGGAGGAGGATGGGGGGAGGATGGCAGGGGTAGTGGATGTAGACACTGGGGCTGGGAGGAGGGGAGGCGGAGAGGAGGAGGGGGCTTTCGGAGAGGAGCGAATGAAACCTCCTCCCTTGGTGTTGTTTGTTTCCATGGAGACCGGTGGTTCAGGTGCGATGTTGGTGGCGGCAGGGTGGTCAAGCAACTTGGTAGCGGACTCTGGAGGTGGAGGAGGGGAGGCAGGGGGGCTAGGTGGGACAAACCTGTCTCCCGGACTCCCTGCTTCATTATCCGGTGGTGGGCTGCTAGCGTCAAGTGAAGCCGGTGAGGGGGTCTGCTGAGGGCTCAGTCGTTCAGACTCCGACAGGGGGTCAGAGGGGGGGTTCAGTTTCTCCATCATGGTACCTGTGGGAAGGCACCCCACCACTGCACCCCTCACCCCTTCCGCTGTTCTGTCTCTCTCACCCAGCATAGTGTCTCGGCCACTAGCTGCTGCTGCTAGACGCCTATAGACCTCCACAGACCTCTCTCAGCCCCGGTCCTCTGCGGCTACTCCAGATAATATCTCCTTATTATGCTGTTAGTCCCCTGGTCCTCCTGAACGACGGGTTGTCTACTGCTGTTATTAATCAGTCCAGAGATGTCTGTGATGGGCTGTCTGGGTCCTGGGTTTTCAGGGGTCAGGTGTCAGTGGGTGGTGTTGAAGCTAAGGCTGATGGCCTCGGGTTTGGCTCAGTCCAGTCTTATTGTCACCTCTCATTCTGAGGGCTGTTGCATGTGTGAGAGCGAGTGTGTGTGTGAGAGCGAGTGTGTGTGTGTGAGTTTGTGTGTGTGTGAGAGAGAGAGAGAAGGAAAAAAAGGAGAGAGCGTGTGAGTGTGATCTTGCATTCATGGCCCCACTCAAGAGGCTGTGTCCAATCTACAGTGGCTGGGCAGACGATGCTAACATCAATAATCATGTGCCAGTGTTTACTAGTGGTCTGACCGAGGCGTCTCTGGATCTTCTTGGAGCTCCACAGCAGACTGGTTGGTCTGGTTTTAAGTTTAGTAGTCTAGACGTCTTTTTCCCATAGTACATCCTGAAGAATAGCCAAGTACGTTGTCTTTGAATGAGTCACCATCGGCCGACACTGTTGATTAGTCCCCCAGTCTGTCTGTCTGTCTTTTCGGATATGAATCAAACTGTCCATACAATCCACATTGTCCCAGGTGCATAAAGATTGGACGGTTTTCAAACCTGTAGAACAAAAGAGATAAGACACATTTGCTTTACATGATTTAGTGGGTCAAATACTGGAATGAATTAAATGTTATTTTCCTGTCAAATCACCAGTTGGCAACCCATCCCTTAATGGATTAATTGGCACATAAACAAACATTACAATAATTCACTTTGGCAATTCAGTGATAATTCTTCTTCTGGAAGTGGTGAATATAAAATAAAGATAGATTAAGAATTTTGAATTAATTAGGAAATTAAAATGACACATTTTTCCATATATAATCTACATCAAAGCTAAATCTAGTATCCCTGGCCCTCTCACGGGCTGATGACAGGCTCAACATGGTTGTCATGGGTGTCCATTGTTTGGTATCATACTGCGTGTGTGTTTTCCTCATTTCAAGGAAGTTCACAGTTGTCTTCTAGGTTCTGCTTCTGCAAGACTTGGATGATTCATTATTCATGGCTGGATTGTGCAACCGTCTCTTCTCCTTATGCAAAGCCTTATGTTTGGGACCAATCCAACACATCACTGAGTACCTGCCTCTGTATTACCAAGCGTGGTGGTGGCTGCATCATGGCAACGGTATGCTCGACATCATCAAAGGCTGGGGGAGTTTTTTAGGATAAAAAGAAACGGAATAGAGCTAAGCACAGGCAAAATCCTAGAGGAAAACCTGGTTCAGTCTGCTTTTCAACAGACACTGGGAGACAAATTCACCTTTCTGCAGGACAGTAACCTAAAACACGAGGCCAAATCTACACGGGAGTTGATTACCAGGAAGACGGCGAATGTTCCTGAGCGGTGAAGCTACAGTTTTGACTTAAATCTGCATGAAAATTGCTGTCTAGCCTTGATCCCCAACACCTCGACAGAGATTGAAGAATTTTAAAAATGATAATGGGCAAATATTGCACAATTCAGGTGTGTAAAGAAACGTACCCAAGAAGCCTCACAGCTGTCATCGCTGCTAAAGGTGTTACTAGCGTGTAGTGACTCAGGGAGGTGAATACTTATCTAATCAAGAAATATTACTGTTTACTTTTTCATTCATCTAACAACACATGTTGGTATTTCGTGTAGATCATTGGTAAGAAATGACATATATCTTGAGAGAGAGAACAGGCAAGGTGAGCTTTCAATATAAACATTTGATTCATAGAAAAGTTGAATAATAAAAAACGACAATGGAAGAAATACTCCCAAAGATGTGTTGAAGTCTTTCTTTTTGTTACGTGTTTTTTTGTAATATTTTATTATTTGCAATCAAATTATCATGTTTAATTAATGTTCGTAATGATTCAGAATTGTTTTTTGATATTCCTTGTTTCCTTTGACATGAGACAAAAATCATATTGTATTTTTGTGTAAACTCAATGCACTCATTTGTTGTTCATTTCAAGTCATAAATTATGAATATAATTTGGTGGTCTTATATCTGTATGGCTGCAAAGATATATGTATTTTTATGTATATGATGTTATGTTTATTATAGCTGTGGTAAATACAAAAAACATGTATTTTATTGTAATGTTTTCTACATTATTTATTTGATCAAAGAACAGGCAAAAACACATAACAGGTTTTCCTCCATTTGCACAAAGAAAAATGAACTATAGCTTCAGGCAATAAATTAACAACAATAACTTACGATAAATGGCTTTGAACTCAATAGCATTTATCCTATACAGTAATATTTAAATTGACCAGTGCAGACCTACTCACCTACGCAGCATGAAAACCAGC
Source organism: Oncorhynchus mykiss (assembly GCF_013265735.2). Classification (NCBI taxonomy): domain Eukaryota; kingdom Metazoa; phylum Chordata; class Actinopteri; order Salmoniformes; family Salmonidae; genus Oncorhynchus; species Oncorhynchus mykiss. The sequence goes on along the minus strand of NC_048577.1, from coordinate 12,859,089 downwards.
GTGCTCTGTCAGTACAGTTGTTTACCCACAGGACCCTACAGTACCATAGGTAAGGTAGCACATGGCACATCTACTTTCCGTCCTCCTTAAATAAATTGGGAACTCCAGTAATGTTAAAAAAAATATGTAATATCAAAAATCCAAAAGACCAAGAGATGAAGTCAAAAATTGGTCAAGGAATAACAAAATTAACATAATGCCCTTTTGAGTCCTTTGTGGTGATTCTGTTGAACGAAGGCGCACAAGCTGACAAGGTGATGCTGACCATGTCGTACTCGTGTTCTTATGTCATTCTCTAGTTCCCAATCTCTCTTTCTTTACTTTCTTCCCTCCTCTCCCTCCATGCCAGGAAGAGACAGAGCTCTAGTTGGATGGCGAGAGAGAGAGGTGAGAGAGAGTGAGAGAGAGAGAGAGAGAGAGAGAGAGAGAGAGAGAGAGAGAGAGAGAGAAAGAGGGGGCAAGAGAGAGAGAGGGAGCAAGAGAGAGAGGGAGCGAGAGAGAGAGGGAGAGAGAGCGAAGGGATAGACTGAGAGACACAGAAGACAGAAAGAGAGAGAAAGAGAGAGAGACAGAGAGAGAGAACTTCGTTGCAAGGAGAGTTTTTCCGCTCCCCACTGGACAAGAGGATGTGCTAGTACAATGTGGTGGCTACTGATAACGCTCTCAAAGCCGCCTGTGGCCCGCAGATAAGGAAATGTACCCCCCTCCTCTCCTCTCCTCTCCCCCTCCCCCCAACCCCAATACCAACACACGCTCGCGCATACATGCGCATGCACACGTACGCATGCGCATACAATCTCACTCTGTATAGACATACACTCATGGGTTCACACACACACAGGCACGCGTCGTTCCACCAGGGCAGCCAATCCTAGAATATGAAGGGACTTGGATGGTAACCATAATGGAGGGAATGTGTTTGCATCACAATAGAATAACACCACAAAGGAAGCCATGCAGACACCTACAGACAATAGATCTTATTGGGGAAACCTAATATATCCATGTCCTATTTAAACTACTTCCCTGTCTGCAGCACTTGCAGCACCCTGGCTCTGACAAGTGTTTACCATAGGATCAACAGAGGTGGGAAAAGGTAGACAGAGAGAGAAAGAAAAGGATAGAGAGAAAAAGATAGAAATGGAGACCGTCTTGGTTGTTTCTGTGATTACATCATCACACCTGTGGCACTGCACTGCATGGTGGCCAATACTGTCATCTCAGTAACTTTCCTCAAGACTCTGCTTCCTCTCTCTCTCTTTCTCTCTCTCAAGGTCAATTCCTCTTTTTTATTGTCTCCGTCATTTCCTACCCAGACAGTCTGAAAGACAAACATTGCAAAGGCCCCAGAGAATGATGACCATTCGGGACCTGTGATGGCATAGTCTAAGTATCACTGTTCGTTTACATATTAAACCAATCATCATGAGTTTAGCTCCTATGAGTATAGCTCCTATGAGTTAAGCTACTATGGGTATAGCTACTATGAGTTTAGCTACTATGAGTTAAGCTACTATGGGTATAGCTACTATGAGTTTAGCTACTATGAGTTTAGCTCCTATGAGTATAGCTCCTATGGGTATAGCTACTATGAGTATAGCTCCTATGAGTTTAGCTACTATGAGTTTAGCTACTATGAGTATAGCTACTATGAGTTTAGCTACTATGACTTTAGCTACTATGAGTATAGCTCCTATGAGTTTAGCTACTATGAGTATAGCTCCTATGAGTTTAGCTCCTATGAGTATAGCTCCTATGAGTATAGCTCCTATGAGTTTAGCTACTATGAGTTTAGCTACTATGAGTTTAGCTCCTATGAGTATAGCTCCTATGAGTATAGCTCCTATGAGTTTAGCTACTATGAGTTTAGCTCCTATGAGTTTAGCTCCTATGAGTATAGCTCCTATGAGTTTAGCTACTATGAGTATAGCTACTATGAGTTTAGCTACTATGAGTTTAGCTCCTATGAGTTTAGCTCCTATGAGTATAGCTCCTATGAGTTTAGCTACTATGAGTATAGCTACTATGAGTTTAGCTACTATGAGTTTAGCTCCTATGAGTTTAGCTCCTATGAGTATAGCTCCTATGAGTATAGCTCCTATGAGTTTAGCTACTATGGGTATAGCTACTATGAGTATAGCTCCTATGAGTATAGCTCCTATGAGTATAGCTCCTATGAGTTTAGCTACTATGAGTTTAGCTCCTATGAGTTTAGCTCCTATGAGTATAGCTCCTATGAGTTTAGCTACTATGAGTATAGCTACTATGGGTATAGCTACTATGGGTATAGCTACTATGGGTATTGCTACTATGGGTTTAGCTACTATGGGTATAGCTCCTATGAGTATAGCTACTATGGGTATAGCTCCTATGAGTATAGCTACTATGAGTATAGCTCCTATGGGTATAGCTCCTATGAGTTTAGCTACTATGAGTATAGCTACTATGGGTATAGCTACTATGAGTATAGCTACTATGGGTATAGCTACTATGAGTATAGCTACTATGGGTATTGCTACTATGAGTTTAGCTCCTATGAGTATAGCTACTATGAGTATAGCTCCTATGGGTATAGCTCCTATGAGTTTAGCTACTATGAGTATAGCTACTATGGGTATAGCTACTATGAGTATAGCTCCTATGGGTATAGCTACTATGAGTATAGCTACTATGGGTATTGCTACTATGAGTTTAGCTCCTATGAGTATAGCTACTATGAGTATAGCTCCTATGGGTATAGTTCCTATGAGTTTAGCTACTATGAGTATAGCTACTATGGGTATAGCTACTATGAGTATAGCTCCTATGGGTATAGCTCCTATGAGTATAGCTCCTATGAGTATAGCTACTATGAGTATAGCTCCTATGAGTTTAGCTACTATGAGTATAGCTACTATGGGTATAGCTACTATGGGTATAGCTACTATGGGTATAGCTACTATGAGTTTAGCTACTATGGGTATAGCTACTATGGGTATAGCTACTATGAGTTTAGCTACTATGGGTATAGCTCCTATGAGTTTAGCTACTATGGGTTTAGCTACTATGGGTATAGCTACTAGGAGTTTAGCTACTATGGGTATAGCTACTATGGGTATAGCTCCTATGAGTTTAGCTACTATGAGTATAGCTACTATGGGTATAGCTACTATGAGTATAGCTACTATGGGTATAGCTACTATGAGTATAGCTCCTATGAGTATAGCTACTATGAGTATAGCTCCTATGAGTTTAGCTACTATGAGTATAGCTACTATGGGTATAGCTACTATGGGTATAGCTACTATGGGTATAGCTACTATGAGTTTAGCTACTATGGGTATAGCTACTATGGGTATAGCTCCTATGAGTTTAGCTACTATGGGTATAGCTACTATGAGTTTAGCTACTATGGGTATAGCTACTATGAGTTTAGCTACTATGGGTATAGCTACTATGAGTTTAGCTACTATGGGTATAGCTACTATGAGTTTAGCTACTATGGGTATAGCTACTATGAGTTTAGCTACTATGAGTATAGCTACTATGGGTATAGCTACTATGAGTTTAGCTACTATGAGTATAGCTACTATGGGTATAGCTACTATGAGTATAGCTACTATGAGTTTAGCTACTATGAGTTTAGCTACTATGAGTTAAGCTCCTATGAGTATAGCTACTATGGGTATAGCTACTATGAGTTTAGCTACTATGAGTATAGCTACTATGGGTATAGCTACTATGAGTATAGCTACTATGAGTTTAGCTACTATGAGTATAGCTACTATGAGTATAGCTACTATGAGTTTAGCTACTATGAGTTTAGCTACTATGAGTATAGCTACTATGGGTATAGCTACTATGAGTTTAGCTACTATGAGTTTAGCTACTATGAGTTTAGCTACTATGGGTATAGCTACTATGGGTATAGCTACTATGGGTATTGCTACTATGAGTTTAGCTACTATGAGTTTAGCTACTATGAGTATAGCTACTATGAGTTTAGCTACTATGGGTATAGCTACTATGAGTTTAGCTACTATGGGTATAGCTACTATGAGTTTAGCTACTATGAGTTTAGCTACTATGAGTATAGCTACTATGAGTTTAGCTACTATGGGTATAGCTACTATGAGTTTAGCTACTATGGGTATAGCTACTATGAGTTTAGCTACTATGAGTTTAGCTACTATGAGTTTAGCTACTATGAGTTTAGCTACTATGAGTTTAGCTACTATGAGTTAAGCACCTGCAGTTTCAGTTGAAAGCACTCAAATAAATATAACTACATCTAATATTGTAGCAAGGCTGTATCTATCTGAGTGGATTTGCGTGTAACGTATAAAAAGCAACACGCGGTCTGAAGACAATTCCCCTGAGTCAGGCTTTTTGCCTGCTACCAGATATATATTCTGTTCCATGACCCGTGAGTCCCCAGGCAATAACTTAACCTTGTGCTTCTGCATTAAATTGGTAGTAATATACTTCGAATAAGTATTAAACAAAATGTACATTACACATACAGTGCAATATACATGTAAGAGAGCGTGAGCTGAAGGTAGACCCTTCAGAGCAGAGGCAAGTGTTTAACAAACTTCATCACAAATACATGTACATATATATGATCATTTATATTGCTCTGTCTGTAAAGCCTTTATCCGTTCTTAAAGCTGACATCAAAAGAGTGCACGGCAGCCCAGTCCAGTTGAACACAAAACATCCCCAGTCAGATTGGGCCTCCGTCTTCAAAGACTGCATGCCTAACTGACCTCAGAGTTCACAGACAATCAACTCTTTTATGCTCTCTCACCCGTGACAAAAAGAGAGAAGAAACTAGACAAATTGTTGACATTTTCATTTGGGCTCCTGCGGTACTGTGTGAAACCCGAACTGTAGATCAGGAATAATAATAGCAACAAAACCCTAACAGACCACTTCCGCTTCACCCCTGACCGAGGAAGAAAGCAGAGGGGATTTGTTTTAATGTCAGGCCGACAACGTTTTCTCATGCAAAACACTAAACAATCAGCTCAATATAAATGTCCCGAGGAAGAAATCAGAGTTGTTTCGGCTCGGTTTTAATGTTAGATTGTTTTCATGTCAGAGCGACAACGTTCTCTCACGTTCTCTCAACGTTCTTCTTAATAAAAATGTCCTGAGACATTGTCAGGAGCCTGTATAGTGTAATTACAGCTTCGGTTAATGGGGAGGATTTGCAGGTAATTGGTGTGTGTGTGTGTGCATCAGTGTTTGCATGCGTGTGTTTGTTTGTGCGTGTGCAGTGGTGTAAAGTACTTGAGTTAAAAAAAAGTCTGATCATTCCTACTGCCTCTGATCTGGCAGACTCACTAAACACAAATGCTTAGTTTGAAAATAATATCTGAGTGTTGGACTGTGGTCCTGGCTATGCGGAAATTAAACAAACAAGAACATTGTGCCGTCTGGTTTTCTTAATTTAAGGATTTAAAAATGATTTATACTTTCACTTTTGATACGTAAGTATATTTGAGCAATTACATTTACCTTTAATACAAATAGCATTTTACTGGGTAACTTTTATTTTCTGTTACGGTGTCTTTACTTTTACTAAAGTATGACAAATGGATACTTTTTACACCACTGTGTGTGTGTGTGTGTGTGTGTGTGTGTGTGTGTGTGTGTGTGTGTGTGTGTGTGTGTGTGTGTGTGTGTGTCACTGTAACAATATTGATCACAGCTGTTTTGTACAACATGTCCTAACGATGAGTGAAGAGCAAGGTGAAATGGAAAAAGTCATCACTGTACAGGAACAGTAAAGTAATCACTGTACAGGATCACCAAAGTAATCACTGTACAGGACCACCAAGGTCATCACTGTACAGGATCACCAAAGTAATCACTGTACAGGATCACCAAAGTAATCACTGTACAGGATCACCAAAGTAATCACTGTACAGGATCACCAAAGTAATCACTGTACAGGACCACCAAAGTAATCACTGTACAGGATCACCAAGGCAATCACTGTACAGGACCACCAAAGTCATCACTGTACAGGACCACCAAAGTCATCACTGTACAGGATCACCAAAGTAATCACTGTACAGGACCACCAAAGTAATCACTGTACAGGATCACCAAAGTAATCACTGTACAGGACCACCAAAGTCATCACTGTACAGGACCACCAAAGTAATCACTGTACAGGACCACCAAAGTCATCACTGTACAGGATCACCAAAGTCATCAATGTACAGGATCACCAAGGCAATCACTGTACAGGACCACCATATACCAATGTGAGTACTCATGATATACAGATATTCGTCTATGTCTGTACATCTTAACTCCATTAAGTCCACATCATTTAACAAACTAACAAATGACTACATGCTTCATAACATACATACACACACACACGCAAACACACACATTCACACAATCACGTACATGAGCACTCAAGCACACACACACACACACACATTCACGCACACCAAGACACATACATAAGCGTTCAAGCGCACACACAGACGGGCTCCATGGCCACGTTTCCTCAGCCTCATGTAAACACTATTGTGTGTCTGGTGATAGGAATCAGTACGGCCTAATTGTTTGAGGCAATACTCGCAGTGCTATAGATGGAGAAAGTGACAAACAATACAGTACAGCGTGTGTGTGTGTGTGTGTGTGTGTGTGTGTGTGTGTGTGTGTGTGTGTGTGTGTGTGTGTGTGTGTGTGTGTGTGTGTGTGTGTGTGCGTGTGTGTGTGTGTACGTGTGTGACGGCCAGTGGGACAGACTACAGACACGTCTAAGCTCATAACCACAGATGTATTTGGGTGTTATTTCTCCTGGTTGTCTTGGAGTCTGGCTATTCTTCTTCAAACAGAACAAAATGCATTAGTTTTGACGGGGTGAACTCCCATTAGGTGAGCGTCCATTTAGCACTGGAATCTAGGCCAATACATAGAAAGACTAAGGCAATCTGAGAGCTGGGTGAATGTGCCAAATGCTATGATTTTGATTAGATAAGACTTTTATAGGAGATGGAGCCCAGAACAATTACTCATACAGGTAGACTGTAGTATTTACAATTGTATTTCTATCTTGTCTCTGTGATCGTCAGGGAGAATCTAAACGATTATTGCACTTACTAAATGTTGGTTAGCATTATCAATAGAATTGCAGTACAGGGAAATATGTCAATCTACACAATTATGTCTAAACTCAGTCATAATAGTGATTTGGCTGGGTTGTAACGACACCATAGAAGAGCTGAACGTCAGTCGACAGTCACACATCACTTCTTTCCCAGGATGCACCTGGCCGGAAGGGGGTCGAACGGACGCAGGGGACAGCTGTTTCCTGTGCACACTTCCTGGCAGCAGAGGAGGTGAGATGGTGTGTGTGTGTGTGTGTGTGTGTGTGTGTGTAGGGGGGCGGGGGGGGGGGGGTCGTAAGGGCGTTGGTGAGGCCTTCGGTCCTTTCCAAACAGGATATATCTGCCACAGCCACAGGTGTGAAAGCAGCGGACCACCAACGCCCATCACTCACACACACCACGCATGCAGCGGAATCTCACTGCACTAGAACCCCATGTTTCTGACTGGCTGGGAAGGGCAGCGGGGGAGGGGGCAGAGTTAGAGGGTGAAGTACTATAGCAACTCAGTTATGGACAGAGGCTTGACCCGCTGGGAAAGAGAGGGAGAATGGCTGTTGGAATGATACAAGAGGATTGTTTCCTTTAACAGCAGATACCACGGTTAACACAAAGTTCAAGTTCACAGCCACAAAGAAAAATCTGTCCCCACAGTTGAAGCATTAACTACTGGGTAATGCAATTTCAACCCACCAATTGGTAAGTGGTACATGGGACCTATCCTCACAGCCACGGTCTCTGCTACAATCACCTTCCCTATATGACCCTTGACCCCCGGCAAGTCCTCATCCTCATTCTATCACGTGCTCATCCCACTTCCCCTTTTGGCAAAGCCACCACAGATACTTCCAAAAGGAGAAACTACAATGGCTGAGTGGGTTAGGGGTTGTGTGTGTGTGTGTGTGTGTGTGTGTGTGTGTGTGTGTGTGTGTGTGTGTGTGTGTGTGTGTGTGCATACATGCGTCCGTGCTTGTCAGTGTGTGAATGTGTGTGTGTGTCTGTATTCTTGCGAGCAAGTTTTCCGTCTGCGTGCACGTGTGTTAGTGCGTGTGCAAGCACGTCTGTGTGTGTGAGCGGCACGTCAGTGTGTGTGCGCGTGTATCCGTTTGAGTGTGTGTATGTATCCGTGTGAGTGTGTGTATGTATCCGTGTGAGTGTGTAATCCCCCAGGATCACAATGACACTGTGTACCACAACAGAGTATCTTCTTCCTCTCTCCACTCATATTCCCCATCAACAGCACGGGCACTGTCCAAATTCCACTCTAAATGGGTTCCGGCGTTCCGGGTTCATTCAGCGTGACCGACGATGAAGCCGCGGGCGGTGAGCCATGTTGGTCGAAAGCTCTGCAAAATAGGAAATACCGCGACATCACTTTTCCACTTTCACTCACTCACACAATTTTCCCAAATAACTTGTTCCCATGTGATGGTTAACCTACATGACTCAACTCGTGTTCAGTCTCTGTACACGTCCCTCTAGGTGGAGACATAGGCCTGCGGTAGCCTACAGACAAAGCTGGCACCACTACAGTTGAAGTCCTCCTGGTAATTCCCGGTGCAGTTCTCCAAGTTCACCACATGGTGGTGCTGTTCTGGTATTCCCCCAGCCTCTGCTCTGCCTCTCTGCTGGTGGGCTGCTGGCTCAGTTCTATAGTGCTGTGAGAGAGTGGGTGGTCCAGGCCAGGTGGAAGAGAGGAGGATTATCACCATGCCTGCCTGCACTCACAAAAAGAGAGGGAGGGAGGGAAAAGAGAATGAACTGAGAGAGAGAGAGAGAGAGAGAGAGAGAGAGAGAGAGAGAGAGAGAGAGAGAGAGAGAGAGAGAGAGAGAAAGAGAAAGAGAGAGAGAGACAGAGGGAGGAAAGAAGGAGGGAGAGAGAACTAATATGTTCTGCCTGAGATAGACATCTGCCATCCAGATGTGAACTTCATGGAATGAAATGAAAAGTAAAAAGGATGAGAGAAAGAGAGTGGGGGGGGGGGGGTGTTGGCTATGATGTTGAAGAACTGGAGTTCAGTCTTTCTCTCTCTATCCCTTCTTCCACCCACCTCCCAAGGGTTCATAGATCTACTTGAATGTGATGAATAAGGAAGACCACCTGTCTAAACAGGGAGATGGTGATGACAAGGGAGAATGTACAGTATGTGCCATGGGGATAGATGTGATGGTGATGAAGAGGGGGAATGTACAGTATGTACCATGGGGATAGACGTGATGGTGATGAAGAGGGGGAATGTACAGTATGTACCATGGGGATAGATGTGATGGTGATGAAGAGGGAGAATGTACAGTATGTACCATGGGGATAGATGTGATGGTGATGAAGAGGGAGAATGTACAGTATGTGCCATGGGGATAGATGTGATGGTGATGAAGAGGGGGAATGTACAGTATGTACCATGGGGATAGACGTGATGGTGATGAAGAGGGGGAATGTACAGTATGTAACATGGGGATAGATGTGATGGTGATGACAAGGGAGAATGTACAGTATGTGCCATGGGGATAGATGTGATGGTGATGAAGAGGGGGAATGTACAGTATGTGCCATGGGGATAGATGTGATGGTGATGACAAGGGAGAATGTACAGTATGTACCATGGGGATAGATGTGATGGTGATGACAAGGGAGAATGTACAGTATGTACCATGGGGATAGATGTGATGGTGATGAAGAGGGGGAATGTACAGTATGTACCATGGGGATAGATGTGATGGCGATGAAGAGGGAGAATGTATGTACCATGGGGATAGATGTGATGGTGATGACAAGGGAGAATGTACAGTATGTATCATGGGGATAGATGTGATGGTGATGAAGAGGGGGAATGTATGTACCATGGGGATAGACGTGATGGTGATGAAGAGGGGGAATGTACAGTATGTACCATGGGGATAGATGTGATGGTGATGAAGAGGGGGAATGTATGTACCATGGGGATAGATGTGATGGTGATGAAGAGGGGGAATGTACAGTATGTACCATGGGGATAGATGTGATGGTGATGACAAGGGAGAATGTACAGTATGTACCATGGGGATAGATGTGATGGTGATGAAGAGGGGGAATGTATGTACCATGGGGATAGACATGATGGTGATGAAGAGGGGGAATGTACAGTATGTACCATGGGGATAGATGTGATGGTGATGAAGAGGGGGAATGTACAGTATGTATCATGGGGATAGACGTGATGGTGATGACAAGGGAGAATGTACAGTATGTACCATGGGGATAGATGTGATGGTGATGAAGAGGGGGAATGTACAGTATGTACCATGGGGATAGATGTGATGGTGATAAAGAGGGAGAATGTACAGTATGTACCATGGGTATAGACGTGATGGTGATGAAGAGGGGGAATGTACAGTATGTACCATGGGGATAGATGTGATGGTGATGAAGAGGGGGAATGTACAGTATGTATCATGGGGATAGATGTGATGGTGATGAAGAGGGAGAATGTATGTACCATGGGGATAGACGTGATGGTGATGAAGAGGGGGAATGTACAGTATGTGCCATGGGGATAGATGTGATGGTGATGAAGAGGGGGAATGTACAGTATGTACCATGGGGATAGATGTGATGGTGATGAAGAGGGAGAATGTATGTACCATGGGGATAGATGTGATGGTGATGACAAGGGAGAATGTACAGTATGTGCCATGGGGATAGATGTGATGGTGATGAAGAGGGGGAATGTACAGTATGTACCATGGGGATAGATGTGATGGTGATGAAGAGGGGGAATGTACAGTATGTATCATGGGGATAGACGTGATGGTGATGAAGAGGGGGAATGTACAGTATGTACCATGGGGATAGATGTGATGGTGATGAAGAGGGAGAATGTACAGTATGTACCATGGGGATAGATGTGATGGTGATGACAAGGGAGAATGTACAGTATGTACCATGGGGATAGACGTGATGGTGATTAAGAGGGGGAATGTATGTACCATGGGGATAGACGTGATGGTGATGAAGAGGGGGAATGTATGTACCATGGGGATAGATGTGATGGTGATGAAGAGGGGGGGTGTATGTACCATGGGGATAGACATGATGGTGCTGAAGAGGGGGAATGTATGTACCATGGGGATAGATGTGATGGTGATGAAGAGGGGGAATGTATGTACCATGGGGATAGATGTGATGGTGATGAAGAGGGGGAATGTATGTGCCATGGGGATAGACGTGATGGTGATGAAGAGGGGGAATGTATGTACCATGGGGATAGATGTTATGGTGATGAAGAGGGGGATTGTACAGTATGTACCATGGGGATAGACGTGATGGTGATGAAGAGGGGGAATGTACAGTATGTACCATGGGGATAGACGTGATGGTGATGAAGAGGGGGAATGTATGTACCATGGGGATAGATGTGATGGTGATGAAGAGGGGGAATGTACAGTATGTACCATGGGGATAGATGTGATGGTGATGACAAGGGATAATGTACAGTATGTACCATGGGGATAGATGTGATGGTGATGAAGAGGGGGAATGTATGTACCATGGGGATAGACGTGATGGTGATGACAAGGGAGAATGTACAGTATGTACCATGGGGATAGATGTGATGGTGATGAAGAGGGGGAATGTACAGTATGTACCATGGGGATAGATGTGATGGTGATAAAGAGGGAGAATGTACAGTATGTACCATGGGTATAGACGTGATGGTGATGAAGAGGGGGAATGTACAGTATGTACCATGGGGATAGATGTGATGGTGATGAAGAGGGGGAATGTACAGTATGTATCATGGGGATAGATGTGATGGTGATGAAGAGGGAGAATGTATGTACCATGGGGATAGACGTGATGGTGATGAAGAGGGGGAATGTACAGTATGTGCCATGGGGATAGATGTGATGGTGATGAAGAGGGGGAATGTACAGTATGTACCATGGGGATATATGTGATGGTGATGACAAGGGAGAATGTACAGTATGTACCATGGGGATAGATGTGATGGTGATTAAGAGGGGGAATGTACAGTATGTGCCATGGGGATAGATGTGATGGTGATGAAGAGGGGGAATGTACAGTATGTACCATGGGGATAGATGTGATGGTGATGAAGAGGGAGAATGTATGTACCATGGGGATAGATGTGATGGTGATGACAAGGGAGAATGTACAGTATGTACCATGGGGATAGATGTGATGGTGATGAAGAGGGGGAATGTACAGTATGTACCATGGGGATAGATGTGATGGTGATGAAGAGGGGGAATGTACAGTATGTATCATGGGGATAGACGTGATGGTGATGAAGAGGGGGAATGTACAGTATGTACCATGGGGATAGATGTGATGGTGATGAAGAGGGAGAATGTACAGTATGTACCATGGGGATAGATGTGATGGTGATGACAAGGGAGAATGTACAGTATGTACCATGGGGATATATGTGATGGTGATTAAGAGGGGGAATGTATGTACCATGGGGATAGATGTGATGGTGATGAAGAGGGGGAATGTATGTACCATGGGGATAGATGTGATGGTGATGAAGAGGGGGAATGTATGTACCATGGGGATAGATGTGATGGTGATGAAGAGGGGGAATGTATGTGCCATGGGGATAGACGTGATGGTGATGAAGAGGGGGAATGTATGTACCATGGGGATAGATGTTATGGTGATGAAGAGGGGGAATGTACAGTATGTACCATGGGGATAGACGTGATGGTGATGAAGAGGGGGGATGTATGTACCATGGGGATAGATGTGATGGTGATGAAGAGGGGGAATGTATGTACCATGGGGATAGACGTGATGGTGATTAAGAGGGGGAATGTATGTACCATGGGGATAGATGTGATGGTGATGAAGAGGGGGAATGTATGTACCATGGGGATAGACGTGATGGTGATGAAGAGGGGGAATGTATGTACCATGGGGATAGACTTGATGGTGATGAAGAGGGGGAATGTATGTGCAATGGGGATAGATGTGATGGTGATGAAGAGGGGGAATGTACAGTATGTACCATGGGGATAGACGTGATGGTGATGAAGAGGGGGAATGTATGTGCAATGGGGATAGATGTGATACACTGTAGAAGAACAGGACTATCGATACTGTAATCACCAAGGACGACCACAATTTTCACTCTGTCCTGCCCAGTCACCACACATACCCATGTGTCTGCATTCTGCTGTCTAGCTGTTGACGTATCTTACAGTGGGTGAACCCTGTGTTTAACATGCTCTACATGGGTGGTTCAGGGCTCTTAGCCTTGTAAACCCAGGATGAAAGCTGCAGCCAAATTTATCAAATAAAGCCTAACAGGGAAAGAAGTGGCCTGTAACACAGCATTAGATTGTAATTGCACTTTTCAATGATAAAAAACAATCTCTGTTTTGATGGTCCTGGCTATCGTGCAATTTATAAAACAAAACGGTCAGTCTGTGTGTGTGTGTGTGTGTGTGTGTGTGTGTGTGTGTGTGTGTGTGTGTGTGCAGGCAGGGCAGCGGCCCATACAAGGCTCTGGCATGCATTGAGACAAAGGTTAATAACTTTATTTATTAAACATTTTTCGATTCCACATGTTTCTCATAGTTGGCTGAAACAACCCAATAAATAACTTGTACTCATAATGAGATTTAGTTCAACCGTTATGCAGAGAAAATAAAACATCATGGATTACCCTCTAACCCCATACACTATCCCTCTTCATATCTCTCTACATGTACACATACACACATGTACACACACACACACACGTACACACACACGTCCATACACATACGCACACGCGCGCACACACACACAGCCAGGAAGGTGTGTGTGTTACCTGTAACTATTAAAGGTTATATGTGGTAACGTTCTTGGTTATAGGGTGCTATTAGTTTTATTCACGTTGGCCTCGTAATGGGGTGTTGTTTCTGCTCCGGCTGTATAAAAGGGCTGTAAAACAACACCTTTCCATCCCCTTTTTGAGTGACTAACCAGGGAAGAGAACAGACCTCCACAAAGCAGAGTTGAATGTGTTAGATGAATGGTGGCTAGGAAAAACTAGGGACTTTTTCATAGCCACCGTGCTTCTACATCTGCATGCTTGCTGATCAGGGTTTTAGGCTGGGTTTCTGTACAGCACTTTGTGACATCTGCTGATGTAAATGTAAATGTAAATATGATGTAAATAAAACATATGGAGTCTGTGATACATTATATAAATGACTTTACTCAAGCACAGCATAAACTCAGCTCAGTAGACCACTGTCAGTCAGCAACCAGACAGAGCTGGGATGCACTTCACACACTAGGAAATACAAGAGAAGGGGGAAACCAGAGAGAGAGAGAAAAGCCTGACTCTTTCACAAAACACAACACATGAGCCGAGTTGAAAGACATAAGAGCCTGAATGGATTTGTATTGAATGACCATATGGAGACCAGACTTGTAGCAGGGTTATAATCACATGAGTCAAATTACAATGTGGTGCAAGTGGTTTCATTTCAGGGTTGTTGTGTGTGTGTGTGTGTGTGTGTGTGTGTGTGTGTGTGTGTGTGTGTGTGTGTGTGTGTGTGTGTGTGTGTGTGTGTGTGTGTGTGTGTGTGTGTGTGTGTGTGTGTGTGTGTGTGTGTGTGTAAGATTCCTAGTCATGACTTTTGATTGACAGATGGATTGGCGGTGCGTGGGGGAGTTCTGCATGACTTATAATGTGGCAACTTTTCTTATAACGTAGCAACACTTCTTATGATGTAGCAACACTTCTTATGATGTAGCAACACTTCTTATAACGTAGCAACACTTCTTATAACGTAGCAACACTTCTTATGATGTAGCAACACTTCTTATGATGAAGCAACACTTCTTATGATGAAGCAACACTTCTTATAACGTAGCAACACTTCTTATAACGTAGCAACACTTCTTATGATGTAGCAACACTTCTTATGATGTAGCAACACTTCTTATGATGTAGCAACACTTCTTATAACGTAGCAACACTTCTTATAACGTAGCAACACTTCTTATAACGTAGCAACACTTCTTATAACGTAGCAACACTTCTTATAACGTAGCAACACTTCTTATGATGTAGCAACACTTCTTATGATGTAGCAACACTTCTTATGATGTAGCAACACTTCTTATAACGTAGCAACACTTCTTATAACGTAGCAACACTTCTTATGATGTAGCAACACTTCTTATGATGTAGCAACACTTCTTATGATGTAGCAACACTTCTTATAACGTAGCAACACTTCTTATAACGTAGCAGCACTTCTTATGATGTAGCAACACTTCTTATAACGTAGCAACACTTCTTATAACGTAGCAACACTTCTTATGATGTAGCAACACTTCTTATGATGTAGCAACACTTCTTATGATGTAGCAACACTTCTTATAACGTAGCAACACTTCTTATAACATAGCAACACTTCTTATGATGTAGTAACACTTCTTATAATGTAGCAACACTTCTTATAACGTAGCAACAGGTCCATTATATTACCACGCTGTACATACAGGTCCATTATATTACCACGCTGTACATACAGGTCCATTATATTACCACGCTGTACATACAGGTCCATTATATTACCACGCTGTACATACAAGTCCATTATATTACCACGCTGTACATATCGGTCCAGTTTATTACCACACTATAGATACAGGTCCAGTTTATTACCACGCTGTACATATAGGTCCAGTTCATTACCACGCTGTACATACAGGTCCAGTTTATTATCACGCTGTACATACAGGTCCAGTTTATTACTACGCTGTACATACAGGTCCAGTATATTACTACGCTGTACATACAGGTCCAGTTTATTACCACGCTGTTCATACAGGTCCAGTTTATTACCACGCTGTACATACAGGTCCAGTTTATTACCACGCTGTACATACAGGTCCAGTTTATTACCACGCTGTACATTCAGGTCCAGTATATTACCACGCTGTACATACAGGTCCAGTTTATTACAACATTGTACATACAGGTCCAGCATATTACCACGCTGTACATACAGGTCCATTATATTACCACTGTGAAGGGACTGTGAAGCAACAGAAACATAGGCACAGACACATGTACACACACACACACACACACACACACGATAACATACGCACTATACACACACATACACATGGATTTAGTACTGTAGATATGTGGTAGTGGTGGAACAGGGGCCTTAGAGTACACAGTGTGTTGTGAAATCTGTGAATGTACTGTAATGTTTTTGAAATTGTATAAACTGCCTTAATTTTGCTGGACCCCAGGAAGAGTAATGGGGATCCATAATGAATACAAATTGTCACGCCTGCCCCCGCTCCCCCTCCCTGACACTCGAAGGCACCAGGCTCCCCAGCATTACGCATTCCTGCCAGCATCATTACGCACACTTGCCTTCCCCCCATCACGCGCATCAGTGATTATTGGACTCACCTGGACTCAATCACCTCTGTCATTACCTCCCATATACTGTATCTGTCTGGTTCCCCGCTCTGTTCCCTACTTCCACATGAATTGTCGTTTGTCGTTGTTTACCCGTGTGCTGACGCTGTTCCTGTTTTGTTACCTGTCTGTACCTGAGTAAATGTTGACTCCCCGTATCTGCTTCTCATCTCCAGCGTAGGTAGTTACAGAATACAGAATCCATCATACAAAGCATCGGGGAGTGCTGGCGTTCCGGTTGGTGGTGACGTCGGGTCCGGGGCCCGCCACCGATGGAACCGGGGGTGCCTAAGCCAGCTCTTCAGGCTGCCCTAGCTGGCTTGAGAGGTTCTTGCCCCGGATTGGCTCAGAAGGTGCCCATCCCACGTCGGGCCTCAGCCGGATCATCAGGTTTTTACGCCCAGTTGGCTTGCCAGGCTGCTATGCCTCCGTTGGAGCATTGGGCTCCCACGCCTCAGTGGGATCGACCGTCTTTCACGCCGTAGCCGGATCGTCGGGCTCTTATGCCTCAGCCGGCTCGCCAGGCTCCCAGTCCAGCGCCCGTGCCTTTCCCGGCCCGTCAGGCTCGCCCGGGGGAGTACTGTCACGCCTGCTCCTGCTCCCCCTCCCTGACGCTCGAAGGTGCCAGGCTCCCCAGCATTACACACTCCTGCCACCATCATCACCCACACCTGCCTTCCCCCCATCACGCGCA
The DNA here is from genome assembly GCF_013265735.2 of Oncorhynchus mykiss. Taxonomy (NCBI): domain Eukaryota; kingdom Metazoa; phylum Chordata; class Actinopteri; order Salmoniformes; family Salmonidae; genus Oncorhynchus; species Oncorhynchus mykiss. The sequence continues at coordinate 12,841,834 of NC_048577.1, read as the reverse complement.
TCAGCGATTATTGGACTCACCTGGACTCAATCACCTCTATCATTACCTCCCCTAATACTGTCTGGTTACCCGCTCTGTTCCCTACTTCAGCATTAATTGTTGTTGTTTACCCATGTGTTGACGCAGTTCCTGTTTGTTACCTGTATGTTCCTGAATAAATGTTGACTCCCCGTACCTGCTTCTCATCTCCAGCATCGGTCATTACACAAATACAAATACCAGCAATGCATTCTGTATTCCAAAAATGATGCCACTAATTAGGCCTACTGTAACTAATGATGCTAGGCCTACTGTAACTAATGATGCTAGGCCTACTGTCGCTAATGATGCTAGGCCTACTGTAGCTAATGATGCTAGGCCTACTGTAGCTATTGATGCTAGGCCTACTGTAGCTAATGATGCTAGGCCTACTGTAGCTAATGATGCTAGGCCTACTGTAGCTAATGATGCTAGGACTACTGTAGCTAATGATGCTAGGCCTACTGTAGCTAATGATGCTAGGCCTACTGTAGCTAATGATGCTAGGCCTACTGTAGCTAATGATGTTAGGCCTACTGTAGCTAATGATGCTAGGCCTACTGTAGCTAAATGAGTGGTGTGACAGCTGTGAAACCAGGCGAACTATCAGGGAATATAATATGAACATTGGAAAGGAGAGAGAGAGAGAATCTCTTCATGCACATTTACATGACCAAATAATAATTCCACCAGGGTGGTCTGGCAGTGCGGTATGTGGGATCGTCAAAACGACCCCGGAAAACATCCTAGCAATCCCCCCGCTCCCATCTGTGTAACTGGCTGGACCCACAAGGCTGGGGAAGGGGGGAAGGAGGAGAGGGTGGGAGTAACGAGTCCTCCTTTAAAATAACAAAGCTACCATTGACACTGTCGTTCCCTCCCCCACTGGTCTGGCTGACTCGCCCTTTCTCCCCCTACCTCTCCCCCTCTCGGGGTTGAGGAAATGTGGTTCAGGTATGGAGGCGTGTTGGCTTCAGGGAATAGGTCTAAGATGCCCTGTGCTGTAAATGCTAGTCTTAGGTCAGTCTAGTCTTAGGTCAGGTTAGGACTTGGGGAGTGAAGCTGATCCTAGATCTGTAGCATTGTGTTGCCCTGTGCTGTAAATGCTAGTCTTAGGTCAGTCTAGTCTTAGGTCAGGTTAGGACTTGGGGAGTGAAGCTGATCCTAGATCTGTAGCATTGTGTTGCCCTGTGCTGTAAATGCTAGTCTTAGGTCAGTCTAGTCTTAGGTCAGGTTAGGACTTGGGGAGTGAAGCTGATCCTAGATCTGTAGCACTGTGTTGCCCTGTCTGAACGCACCCTCCACTGTAGCGTCTACAATTAAAACACTGTAAAAGCACTCCTTTTCCTTCTCTCTCTCCCCCTCAGTCCTGCTTTGGGTCTCCAGCACCTGTCAGCCCTGGTTTTATGAGCACTGGAGGCAGAGCTGGACACAGAGCAGGGAGAGGAGAAAGAGAGAGGTAGGGATGGCAGGGGTATATTTATGAATTTATGGGCTGTAGGACGACACACAGAACAGCGCTGTCTGTCCAGCCCCCAAACGCTCCGGAACATACTGTGAGAAACTCTTTATTTAGATTTTCATCCCCCTCCCCCCCTCTCTCTCCCTCCTTCCCTCCCCTCGTTCTAACCCATAACCCTAGGCACAGGAGACCACCACTAGCCTGCTTCAATCTCTGTAACAGTTTATTTGGATAGTTGAAATGTAACTGATAGTCTGTAGACTATCTATCTACTAACCCTAAGCCTAGCTCTAACCTTAACCCTTATCCTAACCCTAAACTTAACCCTAATCCTTATTCTAAACCTAACCTTAGCAAGCAGTTGCTTATCAACGGATAGTTTGTTGATAGTAAGACAACCTCTAGAGCATCGACAGAGGGACCATCTGGACGATCCAAATAAAGTGTGGACTCAATCTCATACATCAACAGGTTCCACCCAGGCAGATCACAACCACCCTTAGTGTCTGAGAACCTAATGAATTGTTCTGTACTATTCCAGATCTGGAGCGAGAGTCCTTCAGGCCACGAAGGAAGAAAAGACAACTGGAGATCCAGCAGCTTGTTCTAATTAAAAGCCTGGCTCTGCTGCCCCAGCCAAAAGCCACAAATAACAACCCTTCAGCAGCAGAGAATTAGGAACCATTTTGTGTTTGCTATATAAAAAAAAAGGAACAGGAGAGGAGGAGGATGCAGCTTACACCAGGGACCACCAACACAGTGAGCTACCTAGCACTGGGCTGAAGGAACAGCACATTCACTACACAGACGGCTGGGTGGCATAGACCTAGAATACAGATATGAACTACAGCAGGAGGGCAGACTGGCAGAGGAGAGAGAGAGAGAGAGAGAGAGAGAGAGAGAGAGAGAAGAAAGAAAGAAAGAAAGAAAGAAAGAAAGAAAGAAAGAAAGAAAGAAAGAAAGAAAGAAAGAAAGAAAGAAAGAAAGAAAGAAAGAAAGAAAGAAAGAAAGAGAGAAAGAAAGAAAGAAAGAGGGGGCTGAGCAAAGACAAGAAGGTGAGAGTTTGGATAGAAAGACAAGCAGGAGACAAGGAGAGAAGAGAGAAGAAGGAAGTGAGGAGCAGTAGGAAAGAGAAGCAGACACACAACACACACATACACACCAGTCCACCCTGCCTCGTACACCAAGGTGGCACAAGGAGAGCAGCATAGTTGTGTGTGTGTTTCTAACACCAAGTCAACAGTTTTTTCTATCAGAGGCTAATCCGAACTAAATACCCCTCCATCTACAAATCACACTAGACCTGGGTAGTATCTGGGGTTTTTTCCTACATTTTTCTTTCCTACAGTTCTGTCAATCTGTCTTTCCTCTAAGAAGTAAATGGCTGGTGCTGTTTGTTGACCTGGAAACTGGGGTTTGTGACTGATGTGTGGTACAGATGTGTACGTGCACGTGCGTGCGCACACACACACACAGATTGATATGTGTTGGATCGGTTAAGGGGTGAGTGAGGGTGAAGTCATGACATCTGGCTGTCTTCTCTGACATCACGTAGCGAGGCTAAACATAGCAGAGAAAATAGGGCTATTTGGACTTTTATTTTTTCCTGCTTTTGTTGTGGTCCTATTTCTAGCTATTAGATAATTGGAAACATTCGGTGCATCACATCTCTAAAAGTAATAGAAAAGAATCTGGGACCATATTCATAAAATGTTTCTGAGTGCTGATGTAGGATCAGTTTTGCCGTGGCAACACGCCTTTTATATCATAATGAATAAGATTATATGGACAAGGGGGACCTGATCCTAGATCAGCACTTCTATTCTGAGATGCTTTTTGAATACAGGTCCTGGGGTAAGAACATTGCGGTTAAAGTTATTTCTTCAGAATAGGATGGAAGGATTTTACTTGACAGTCCCTATTTACACTTCTGTGGTAAGAATGGAATTGTTGCGCTTACTTCAAAGAGTTCTAAACTACCTGGTACTTAACGGCACATAGGAGTGGTTGTTTCAGTAAAACACAAAGATCCAAATGTAATTATAGGTAATTATGATGTCATTTCTCAGTAACCGGGTAAATACCGGACTGTAAAATCAAAGCCACTCTTTGTCACCACCATCACCATTGTTAAACTCTCTTTCTCTCTGTTACTCTTCAGATGTTCCCCTTTTCAAACACATCTCTTTCTCCTTCACTTGAGTCCCTGTCCTCTACTAAACTCCTTTCTGGCACCATCATCTGTATCCTTGTTCTCCTGAAACTCAGAAGCTCCACACAAACACTTGTGCACGTGCACACACTTTCTCTCTCTCTCTCTCTCTCTCTCTCTCTCTCTCCATCTATCCCTTCCTCCCTTCATCTCTCTCATTCTCTGTGGATGCATGGCTGAAGTGTGAGCTCATAGGCCTTCTGGGTGGCACTCCTGCTATATGTCACTGTCATCTGCTGCCACGAGGGGGGTCCCCTTTTCCAAATACACACTCCTTCATATCGCCCGCCATGCTCGCACACGGGCCTTTAAAACACAGTGCAGAGTTGAGTTTTAATGGGGCGCACGGGTGCCGCGCGCACACACACACACACACACACAGAGAGAACAGTTAAACAGAGGCAAGGGAACGGGGGAAGGAGAAAAAGGTATAATTGATTAAAAGCCAGGAAAAACAAACTGCTCAAAGAGATGACCAACGGTGGAAAGTGGAGAGGTTTTGTGTTCCGACGCTCAGCAATCCAATAACACTAGGATTTATAGCAGGAGATCAAATGCTCCAAAACACATGTCCATCCATCCCCAAAACTCAATAATGACTCCCATCCACAAATGTATGTATTAATAGTATCCCTATGCTGTATCCACTGATGGTTTCAACTAAAGTGAGTAATATGAGTGTGTTAAAGCTGTGTAGTAATGCTGACATGGGTCTTTCTGAAACGGAGAGGCAGGCATATGGTAAACACTATAGCCCAAGTCCAAGACAGCACACATAATCTATAGACACAGACAAATATAGGCTACATTGAAGTAAACAACTGCACATTACACTCAATATAACAATGTGATGTTTAATGTAGGCTGGATCTCTCTAGATGCGTCTGATTAATCGTGTAGCAACATCACAGAACAAGCAGATGTTTCATAACTTATTTAGCGTGCCGGATTTGGAACTGTAGGCCTTTATAATACCAAGGCGTTCGTTTTGACTGTGGAATGCCTTCTAACACATGTAGGGGTGCAGGACACGCACCGATTCACACACACACGCATACAGAGAAACTCGAGCGAGAGATGAAGAATGGGCAGATGTGTGTGTGCACTGTGAGATCTCGCATATACATTACACATTTAAAACAAATTTACATTTTTTTTGGAAATCAATCACACGTTGACACGAAGAGTAAAATAAAAATAAACTCAATGATGTCGTCACATTTAAACGGTTTCCACTCGCGTACCCAAGCAGGTGAAGCTCATGTTTTCTGCCAGGCAGGCATGTCCAAATGTAGCAGAAATTAAGCTACTGAATGAAACATTTTCAAATTATAATTTGTAAAATTATAACGCCAGTCAATCAAACAAAATATTGTCAACTTTAACAAAAATAAGACCAGGCACCTTTCAAAATAAAAGGCTATTGAAAACTTGTGGTTTTATGTTTCAGGGCTCCACATTGTTTGCGCTCCAAATATGTTGTGTGTTTTTGATTCCACCGTGTAGGAAAACACACTTCGCCTTAAAGATAAATAAGGCAAAATATAACATTGTCAAAGTATAGAGATTACATTTGCCACTGGCAAGATTGGCACATTTGGGAGATTAGGCTAATTCGGAGAGGTTCTGCGTTAGTGAATCAAGAGAAGTTGTATAATAAATCTGACATGTTCAATTTGATTTAAAAAAAAATCAGTGTTGTTTTCAACATTACAATTAATGATGTTGCCAAATGTCGTTATAAATTAAATGAAAACATTTAATTATAAAGTGCTTATTTACACAAAATATAGGCCTCAAACATTTATATTGCAAAACATATTTTTTGGGTTGGCCACTAACATTGTTAAAAATGTTGACTCAATTGACACATCTTCAAAACATATATTTTTTTCATTTGAAGCATTTGTTTAATTGAATAAATACAAATCTATGAAAGGTGGTTTTCCCTAATGAATCCTCGTCAATACAGAAAACACTATTGATTAAGCTATTTGTCACCAAGTTGCTGCAAGAGTTCATTTGCTATACGGCTGGAGTTGGGGAGAGAGCGTAGTTTGTGGTACTCGGGATGAAAGCTCCAGAGATGCGGAGCGCCCATTGAATGGAGCGAGGCCGGGGACAGAAATGAAGATCCGGGGACCAAAGCTTGGGCCACTGTGGAGGCTGAGCGGCGCGTCGTTTCGAAATTCTCAAAGCTAAGAGACGGATGTGGAAGAAATGTATTTTGGACAACGTTCGAATTCCTTGATAAAAGTGAGGAGAGCGCGGGCAAGATGCTGCTCACTGGTGGGATGCTTTGGTTAGAAACAGAATGATGTTCGATGCCCAAGTGATGGTACAATTCCAAACCGGGTACCTGAAAATGACACGGCCCTATTCCGTTTGTCCCGTAGAAGGAAAATCCAGGGAGCACGCTGCTGCGCTCGAGCGGGCACCGGGTGTCCATCATCCCAAATCGGTAATTCTGCCGTTTGAAACGTTTCCTCCGCCGTAGGAAGCTCCCGTTCTCGAACATATGAGACGACATAGGGTCTAACGTCCAGTAGTTCCCCTTCCCGGGGTTACCGGGCTCCCGGGGCATTTTGACGAAGCAGTCGTTGAGGGACAAGTTGTGACGAATGGAGTTCTGCCACGCGGGGAACTTCTCCCCGTAATACGTGAAGCGCTGGCTGATGAAGTCACATATCTCCGAGAGAGTCAGTCTTTTCTTCGGGCTCTGGAGGATTGCCATGGTGATAAGAGCGATGTAGGAGTACGGAGGTTTCACCGAGGCAGCGATTCTCTCTGTGCAGTTCGGCGTAAAGTCACCCTCATCCTCCGTATCCTTCGCTGGCTGTTTTGGAGACAAGGACGCAGCGCTTTGCTGCTCCAAATCGGCCCCGTCTTCTTTGGTTAAAGATACATACCCCTGGTTCCGTGTAGCTTTGTTCCCTTTTCCATCCACGTCGGCATCTGCCCTCTCCATGAGTTCGAGCTCTCCTTCCAGGGTCATAATCCTCTCGCGGGTCCGGTGCCACCTGCATGCGCCAACAGGCGAGATGATGAGCCTCGGGTCGGACACCAGCCAGAGCCGACACACGCGACGGGCCTGCCTCCTGCCTTTTTGCTTTTCATTAACAACAAAAAAAAGAAAACCCAGCTGCCCCAAAATACTTTTCACCCCCCTCCTCCTGCTGCTCTTCCTCTTCAGTCCTGAAAATAATTACGACAAAGACTTACTAACGTAAACATCCATCACAAGCAGTCACAACAATCATTAGGCCTACAAACGTGTTTTTGATCATGGGGAGAACTAACGTATGGAATAAAGCATAGGCCATTAGACAACTTTATGTCCAACACACAATGGCACATTAGAACAGTCTTTGGGGCTTGTTGTCATACACTCGATACAAATTCACTTTGTACTCAAATCAGAAGCCTGATTGTAATCATTTGATGGGTGAACTATTGTCAGTTTTCTTCGACACGTTTAACAGATAACAGGACTCAAGAATATATCCCGTTTTCCCATTTGTAAAACCATTGAATACCTACAGCCTTTTATTTGAATATAATCGGTCTCCCACAACAAATGCCTATCCTACCCAGTTCTCGATCCAGAGCATCCTTTTATGATGGCTTTTATTTCACTTAAGTCAAATATGGTTAAAAATGTATTGTTTTCTGAAAGGAGAAATTAATGAAGAAGCACTGAACTAGAGAGCTAGGACAAAATGATTTCGGTGCCAGAGCACACGCACACCTGCTGCGCTTTTACGTGTGGTCTCTTTGCAGTAATGCATAAACATTGTAAGGGTGTTAAAGACACTAGCTAGCTCGATATTGTACAATCAATTAAAATTCATCATGTATTAGCCATTCTTTCCATGGCCAGCTATAACGAATAATATATGATTTAACTAAATGTTATTAGGTTAGGCCACTTATGTGAAAGACAAGCTAGCAGTAGACATATTTTAATTTAAAACTGGTCTATACTAAATACTTCATGAGAATTCCAATATTTCCAGCAGATAACGCAAGTGGGTGGCCAAGCACATGGCTAATACTGTGTAGTTATTATTTCAGAATGGATTTGGCACTTTTCTGATTTGAAAAAGACATCGGCAAAAGAAAAGAGCCGTTTCACTACAGGCACAAAATACTGCACAGGCCAGGTCATGTATTCAATCCTGCTGCAGCAGTGTCTGATATTAAACTGTCATCTTTCTTATTTTGATACATTTTAAAGTCCCACTAATTGCATTTAATTTAAGCATAGAAACATCCCTGGAGCAATTCTCACAAATCAGTTTGAATATGGTTCCGCATCAATTCATATTCCTCATTCTAGACCAAGTCGTAGGCACACACATTCAGAGGGTTGAGAGATGAAATGAAAACAAACCGAATAAGATATGTTAACATGAATTTTATGCACACCAAACCCAAAAGTGTAGTACACACTAACACAAACGTTTATTTTTTATTTGTTTACAGGAAACAGTCAAGATAAGGAATTGCTTCATCTCTAATCCAGCCAGTTAATGCTAAGGGCAGTCCAGAAACAACCAAATAGAAAAACAAATTTTAAAAAACAATTACAAACTAAACAAGAACAGATAATATATCACTCAAATTAATTGAACTTAATGTAACATACAAACTGGATAGCACCAAGGTCAAGCCTAGTAAACAAGGGGAGTAAACAGTCCAAAATGGCTACCTATTCCCAGTAAAGCAGGGCACTGTCTTTGGCCAAAAGTGCACTACCTTTGGCCAGAGACTCCCAATTCCCTGTATAGTGCACTACTTGTGTCAGGGTCATTTCAGACAGACAGTCTATTGTCAGACACAGCCTCCAAGCAGGAGACTGTTCTTCATTTGAACTCTTTCTTCCTAAAGTGACAAGCGCATGCTACAGTGCTAAAAGCAGCCAGACCCGTCAGACTGTGACTCACCATGGCTCAGCCAACACCGTGACACACTATGACAGTATGTGATGTAATAAATGATCAAATAACTCCAAGAGTCAAAGTCAGGAGGTGTGGCCAATTACCATGTACCTGGAGGGGGACTGTCTGTGGTATCAGTGTCTAGGACCTCATGCCAAGGCTTAAGTGTGTTCCCTTCCCCTACAAGGCATAGTGCTTGCGTTGGGACGTAGCCAGCCGTGATAAGTTTCCACATTTGAAGCAGCGCGAGTTGGAGTTGCCCTCCTTCCTAGGGATGTGCCAACACTGCAGACAGCGTACCTTGTACTTCTTATACCTGAGGAGTAAGTAGACATGGAGGAGAATAACAGGGGATATACATTAGAGGTCAGAAGTTTACCTATACCTTAGCCAAAAAAAATTAAAAACTCAGTTTCACAATTCCTTGCATTTAATCCTAGTAAAAATTCCCTGTCTTAGGTCAGTTAGGATCACCACTTTATTTTAAGAATGTGAAATGTCGGAATAATAGAAGAGAGAATGATTTCAGATTTTATTTCTTTCATCACATTCCCAGTGGGTCAGAAGTTTACATACACTCAATTAGTATTTGGTAGCATTGCCTTTAAATGGTTTAACTTGGGTCAAACGTGTTGGGTAGCCTTCCACAAGCTTCCCACAGTAAGATGGGTGAATTTTGGCCCATTCCTCCTGACAGAGCTGGTGTAACTGAGTCAGGTTTGTAGGCCTCCTTGCTTGCACACACTTTTTCAGTTCCGCCCACAAATTTTCTATAGGATTGAGGTCAGGGTTTTGATCTAGCCACTCCAATACCTTGACTTTGTTGTCCTTAAGCCATTTTGCCACAAATTTGGAAGTATGCTTGGGGTCAATGTCCATTTGGAAGACCCATTTGCGACCAAGCTTTAACTTCCTGACTTGATGTCTTGAGATGTTGCTTCTATATATCCAAATAATTTCCCTTCCTCATGGAGCTATCTATTTTGTGAAGTGCACCAGTCCCTCCTGCAGCAAAGCACCTCCACAACATGATGCTGCCAACTCCGTGCTTCACAGATGGGATGGTGTTCTTCGGCTTGCAAGCCTCCCCCTTTTTCCTCCAAACATAACGATGGTCATTATGGCCAAACAGTTCCATTTTTGTTTCATCAGACCAGAGGACATTTCTCCAAAAAGTACAATCTTTGTCCCCATGTGCAGTTGCAAACTGTAGTCTGGCTTTTTTAATGGCGGTTTTGGAGCAGTGGCTTCTTCCTTGCTGAGCATCCTTTCAGGTTATGCCGATATAGGATTTGTTTTACTGTGGATATAGATAATTTTGTACCTGTTTCTTCCAGCATCTTCACAGGGTCCTTTGCTGTTGTTCTGGGATTGATTTTCACTTTTCGCACCAAAGTACATTCATTTCTAGGAGACAGAACGAGTCTCCTTCCTGAGCAGTATGACGGCTGTGTGGTCCCATGATGTTTAGATTTGCGTACTGTTGTTTGTACAGATGAACGTGGTACCTTCAGGCGTTTGGAAATTGCTCCCAAGGGTGAACCAGATTTGTGGAGGTCTACACTTTTTGTGTAGACCTGATTTCTTTTGATTTTCCCATGATGTCAAGCAAAGAGGCACTGAGTTTGAAGGTAGGCCTTTGAAATACATCCACAGGTACACCTCCAATTGACTCAAATTATGCCAATTAACCTATCAGAAGCTTCTAAAAACATGACGTCATTTTCTGGAATTTTCCAATCTGTTTAAAGGCAGTCAATTTAGTGTATGTAAACTTCTGACCAACTGGAATTGTGATACAGTGAATGATAAATGAAATAATCTGTAAACAATTGTTGGAAAAACTACTTGTGTCATGCACAAAGTAGATGTCCTAACATACTTGCCAAATCTTTAGTTTGTTAACAAGACATTTGTGGGGTGGTTGAAAAACACGTTTTAATGACTCCAACCTAAGTTATAGTAAACATCCGACTTCAACTGTAGGTCACAGTGATTGATGGCCTTACGTGTCCTTCAAGTTCTAATTCTGCTCACATACAGGGTTATGCAATATTGTGGTAATCAAACCATCTATGTCACTGTCACCATTTACTATAACCACAGGGTCAGAGTTCATGGCCACGTGACCTGACCAGGAGAAACTCTGGGCCGTGACGATGTGCTTGATAATGCACTGTATTTAACGCAACTCACCTTATTCCACAGGCGTTACACAGCGGGGTACCGTCCTCAGCATCTCGCCACAGAGGAGTCTTCATGGTGCAGCAAGAGGCACAGATCTTATTCTCTGATGGGGAGGAGAAAGGAGTGGCTATCAGTACAAACAAACAAACAGGCCTTGTGCCCTAATCCTCCTAAATATATGTTGTAGAATAATGAAATGACATGTTTCCATGACTCAGTATGCGGCTTCTCTCTCATTCGGTTTTCTTTCTAGGTGCACGGTGAGTGGGAGTGCCAAAGCACAACCTGATCTCGCAACCCTGCCCTCAACACTGTACACTACGTTACTCATTAAAGTCTTAGGATGTTTACACAGCCGTTTCCCAAAATACCTCCATTAAAACTCCCCCTCATCAAATGTATTCCACCTGTCTATGGTTCTAGTTAAAGTGTTTGGATTTGTGTCGTAATGGTACCCCCTCCTGGATTACTGGAGTAGAGATCGTTCTACACAAAACACCCAGTCCCTGCAATTAACCTCTCATGAACCCTTTTTTCTAAGAGTGTAGTGTTCTGCCTATTTCTACGGTGCTGGTATTGTTTTGTGCAGTAGTGGCGCCCCCTCCTGGTGAAGAGTGATAGAGATTGGTAGTCACTGGAGGAGGGGTCGCTCTCTTCAGAGCTGCTGGTCCTGATGGAACTCTGGGATGAACGGGACCTGCCTGCTCTCAGTGACCTCCTGGTCGGACCACTAGAGAGCTCTTCACTAGGACACACACACAAGTTTGTAGAGAACATTGTGAGATATTTTACAAGAATATACCGCATAAGGAAATTTGTGACATACAAATTTAATTTCATATAATACGGTTTATTACGGCAGCGCTAAATAATATAATATACGTTTTTGAGTTATGGGGAGAAAGAGCAAAGCACTCTGACATCAACCATACCTGTACTTCTTGGAGGTGATGAGAAGGCGACACTGCTCCCTGCTGTCGTCCAGCTCCGTCTGCATCCGGAACGTCACTCCCTGGAAGTCTGGGTCTCCAACATCCACACTCCGGCTGGGACGGAGCTGCTTCCTGGGGGCCTTGGTGGACCTACACATGGGGTCAGACGGAGAGGGAGACTGGGGGGCTGCGGGGATAGTGTCCATGTCGTCCTCCAAGTCCTTGCACCTTTGGGTGAGGTCCAACGGAGAGTCTGTAATAATACTGGTATCTTGTACTGTGTCTGTGTCCTCTTCCATGGAGCTTTCGTTGAGCTCTGCTTTGACGCCTGCAAAACTGCCATCTTGTGCTGATTTTGCGTTCACAATCACAGACCCTGCTTCACTGTTCAATATGAGCAACATAGTATTATAAGGGGAGTTCAGGGCTGGTGGCATGTCTTCCTTGGGGTCAAAGGTAAAACATATGTTTGAGTTGAAGTCCAGGGTCATGTTAAGGTTCAGCTCTTCTGGGCCTGGATGTAAGCATGTCATGGGGTCTACGGAGGGAGACGACAGACTTGCTGCATCCTTAATTGTAGCTACTTTGTGGACAAGCGTTTGCTCAAACAGGTTTATATATGACACAGACGGATGTTTAACTGACAGCCCATCTTTTGCCTCAGGACGGACCTCCTTCACTGTGTTGTCGTCTTGGACTAAGGCACAGGGGACCTTTCTGCTTTCTTCACTCACAGACAATCCATCACCGTTAAGACAAAATGTGGCTCCTGTTTCTTTGTTCGTTACAACGTCAGAGTCTGAAGCTCCCACACCAGGTTTAGTTTTGTAGCTGCCATTGACATCCGGTGAGGTCTGAGAACTGGTACCTGGACATGTGGGTGAGCAATAACCACCTCCACCCAACTCCCCCATCTCTCCCCTGGACCCGACATGCGGATGGGGAGAATCCCCTCTGGTACTGACTAGAGTGGGGCAGACAGGGACAGTGTTCTTACTGTACCCCACACCTTCAGGAGGATGATTGTCAGAGTCAATAAGAACCAACTGAGCCCTAGATGAGGTTCCCTCTTGGTCATCTGATTGGAGGAGTCTCTCACACTGCATGTTGATCAGGCTCATCAACTCCCACGGACTGCTGCTACTATGACGGCTGGGCAGGACTGAGTTTGTATGTCTCCTAGATTGTTCTAAGTCATCTTTTGGCTGGTTATGAAGGCTCATGAGAGAGGAATTGTGCTGAGGAGGAGAAGGTCTAGAAGGTCTATGATGATTCTTTTTAGACCTTTCATTTGATACAGGTAAAGTCTTAGGCTTTGAGTCTATGGAGCGGTTGTGGTCAGGGGTGGGAGTTGCTAGCTTGGAGGCTTCTTGGATGAGGTAGAGGATAGTGGACTGGGTCACCTGAAGAAAAATAAAAGAAGACTCAACCACACACTGAGATAATATTGACCCACCTCAAGCACAGCACACACACCTGCAGGCCCTCCTGGGTGTCCGGATCTTCCATGGTCCCTTGGCTGCCTGGTCTGTAAATGGCTCCTGTGCTCATGTTGATGTGCCCATATTGTGGAAAGAAAACAATTGGAAAGTGGATCAGCTGAATACAGTACCAGTCAAAAGTTTGGACACACCTACTCATTCAAGAATTTTTCTTGATTTTTAATATTTTCTACATCGTAGAATAATAGTGAAGACATCAAAACTATGAAATAACACATATGGAATCATGTAGTAACCAAAAAAGGGTTAAACATATCAAAATATATTTTATATTTGAGATTCTTCAAATAGCCACCCTTTGCCTTGATGACAGCTTTGCACACTATTGGCAGTCTCTCAACCAGCTTCACGATGTAGTCACCTGGAATGCATTTCAATTAAGAGGTGTGCCTTAAAAAGTTTGTTCTTAATGCTTTTGAGCCAATCAGTTGTGTTGTGACAAGGTAGGGTTGGTATACAGAAGCTTGCACTATTTGGAAAAAAAACAAGTCCATTTATGGAAAAACAGCTCAAATAAGCAAAGAGGAACGACAGTCCATCATTACTTGAAGACATGAAGGCCAATATGGAAATGTTCAAGAACTTTGAAAGTTTCTTCAAGTGCAGTCACAAAAACCATCAAGCATTATAATGAAACTGGCTCTCATGAGGACCGCCACATGAAAGGAAGACCCAGAGTTACCTCTGCTGCAGAGGACAAGTTCATTAGAGTTAACTGTCTCTCATGAGGACCGCCACATGAAAGGAAGACCCAGAGTTACCTCTGCTGCAGAGGACAAGTTCATTAGAGTTAACTGTCTCTCATGAGGACCGCCACAGGAAAGGAAGACCCAGAGTTACCTCTGCTGCAGAGGACAAGTTCATTAGAGTTAACTGTCTCTCATGAGGACCGCCACAGGAAAGGAAGACCCAGAGTTACCTCTGCTGCAGAGGACAAGTTCATTAGAGTTAACTGTCTCTCATGAGGACCGCTACAGGAAAGGAAGACCCAGAGTTACCTCTGCTGCAGAGGACAAGTTCATTAGAGTTAACTGTCTCTCATGAGGACCGCCACAGGAAAGGAAGACCCAGAGTTACCTCTGCTGCAGAGGACAAGTTCATTAGAGTTAACTGTCTCTCATGAGGACCGCCACAGGAAAGGAAGACCCAGAGTTACCTCTGCTGCAGAGGACAAGTTCATTAGAGTTAACTGCACCTCAGATTGCAGCCCAAATAAATGCTTCACAGTGTTCAAGTAACAGACACATCTCAACATCAACTGTTCAGAGGAGGCTGTGAAAATCAGGCCTTCATGGTTGAATTGCTGCAAAGAAACCACTACTAAAGGCCAACAATAATAAGAAGACTTGCTTGGGCCAAGAAACACGAGCAATTGACATTAGACCGGTGGAAATCTGTCCTTAGGGCTGATGATTCCAAATTTTAGTTTTTTGGTTCCAAATGCCGTGTCTTTGTGACATAGACTAGGTTAACAGGATGATCTCCGCTTGTGTGGTTCCCAACGTGAAGCATGGAGAAATAGGTGCTATGCTGGTGACACTGTCTGTGATTTATTCAGAATTCACGGCACACTTAACCAGCATGGCTACCACAGCATTCTGCAGTGATACACCATCCCATCTGGTTTGCACTTAGGGGGTCTATTGTTTGTTTTTCAACAGGACAACGACACCCACCTCCAGGGTGTTTAAGGGCTATTTAACCAAGAAGTAGAGTGATGGAGTTCTGCGTCACCCGACCTCAACCAAATTGAGACGTTTTGGGATGAGTCGGACTGCAGAGTGAAGGAAAAGCAGCCAACAAGTGCTCAACATATGTGGGAACTCCTTCAAGACTGTTGGAAAAGCATTCCTCATGAAGCCGGTTGAGAGAAGGCCAAGAGTGCAAAGCTGTCATCAAGGCAAAGGGTGGCTATTTGAAGAATTTCAAAAATATTTTGATTTGTTTAGGACTTTTTGGGTTACTACATGATTCAATGTGTCATTTCCTAGTTTTGATGTCTTCACTTTATTCTACAATGTAGAAAATAGTAAAAAATAAAGAACACTTGAATGACTAGGTGTTTAAATATTTTTACCGGTATACACACACTTCCTAAATAAAAACAAAATACTTACAAATTACAATAAATTATTACACATGAGTTGATTTCATTATACTATAATAATTCAATCCAAAAATATTGTAAAGTAGCCTATTAGTACCCTACTACTCTTAACTTCTAGAACAGTCTGAATTAGCTGTCAAATCAAATTAGCTTCGTGAGCAGAGCTTAGAATTAATGGCCCAACAAACCTTTAGCAAATAATGAGTAAGCCTACAATGACATTCTAACTAACACGATATAGCCCATTGATACACACTTACTTTGTCAAATTGTATGAATTTCTCCTCAAAACGTAATCATCTGCATTCTACTATTTGATTAACGTCCTGAATAAGGATGAGACATCTTGCTCGAGCTCACTGCTCAGTCTGAGGGCACACTGAGGCCGTGCGTTTGAATACGAACTTTTCTGCCACACAATATCTCCACATCCTACCTTAGAAAATATCAAGTATTTAAATGTTAAAAATCGAATTATGAGATCCCTGTGATCGATCGGATTAAATAGTTATTGAAACTATCGAGTTCAATCGTTTGATTATGTAATGCCCTGATCACGTTGGTGATCACGGTTGTCTCTTACCAAGGCGATCAGGGCCAACATGCAGAATCACCCTTGGTTTTCTCACTGAATCTGTCTTGAGAGAGATGACAAGTTATTTCCCCCAATTTGATCACGAGCTTCAGGAAATTGATAGTCACGTCGCCGCAATGCATTTGTTGTTGGGCCTACAGGATGCCACAGATGTCTGTGATTGAAGTTGATTGGCCTGCATAAACACATAAAAGTGTGGGTTGAGTGATTTGCGTTCTGGATTTTCCCGAATTGTCGGCCTTGTGGCGCCTCGGTTTCTTCTGTATATAAAACGTTTTTACATACAGGTAAATAGGCTACTAATGTTTTGTACGAATAGTCATCCATTACAAAACACGTGAAGTGAGGTTCTTGGTATAAATTGTAGGTCTACTGTTGAGTTTGACTTGCGATGCTTTATCTTGAACCATTTAAAATGATCTCCCACACAAAACAAATACAATGTATCAGTATTTAGCAGTGACACATTGGCTGTTTAGAAAGGCAGCTCAATTATGACCATTTTTCGCTAATTGGTGTTTTGACCCATCAGATCAGCTCGGGAAAAGATTTGTGATGGGTCAAAAGACCAATTATCTGAATTGGGCTGCCTAAACGCAGCCATTTTAGCAGTGGTATTCAAAGTCAGTCCTCAAAGGACCTGAGGTGGTTTTCTTGACCCTTGTATGATATTGCTAATTGGTCGATTATGCAATTGGTTTCCATTTCCTGGGTTTTGAGGATTTAAACTGCTCTCAAGGACTGGTGTTGAATACTGCACTTGTGGTGTTCAATTGCCTTCATTGTGGTTTTTAAAAAGCATAGGGCTTAAGACAGACTAGTACAAACTTTTGGTATTTTTATTGCACAAATCTAAAATAGACTTGCAAATTTGAGATATACCATATATACATAATACACCTACCTACACGTTTTGTGCGTATGACAGACACATTCATTACAGTACAAGTGAAAGCATTCCAGGTTCGTAAAGGAGCCAACTAATACTGGATACAGGTGTTTTTTGATGGACAGTTATGAGACTAACGGTGAATTGACAAGGCAAATCATTACTGGGTATGGATGGACAGAAACAGAAATGACTTGGGAATTGGACAAAATGCATGTCAGTTTAAAATGGTTTAGGCTGCATTTTGACCAATCAGATCAGCTTTGATGTGCAAAGATCTGTGATTGGAAAAAAAATATCAAAATGAGGCTGCCTGTGTGAATGCAGCCCAAGTATCTCCTTGGCATCATTAGTTATCTAACAGATTCAACCCTTTCCATTCCAATCGATCTCAAGCTGCCCTCTGCTTACAAAACACACTGCAAAAGTGCTACATCAGAGACGGTTAATGATTCCTGACAGGCTTGATGTAGGGAAAGGGCTTTCAGTGTTGTGGATGGGCTTGTTACGGTCTTGACTAGTCACCACACACCCACAACAGTAAAATTCCTAGAAACTGGCCATAAGTAGATATAATGGTGAAAGCTATGTATACATAACATCCTGTTCATTAGCTGTATGCGAGTGCCGTTATTGTAGAGACAAGACTATTTGGAAGCTCCACCTGAGATGTGTGTATGTTGACCTTTGTAAATGAGTTGTAACATGGAATGTTCTATTCAAGGACACAAACTTATTTGCGTAGCAATGACAACAGGCCTTTCTGAAATGCTGACTCAGGTTACTATGAAACAAACAGCTGTCTGTGACATTGAACGGTTTGATAGACATCTCAATCTTGGCCTGAGAACTCTTCTATACACATGACATATTTATACATGAATGCTGAAAACCATCTAACTCTTCTTCCACAATCAGCATTACTTTCAGTGTGAGCCAAATACAACACATTTCAGAGGCTGCATTTACACAGGCAGCCCGATTCTGATATTTTTTCCACTAATTGGTCTTTTGACCAATCCCATCAGGGGCGCTGTCTAAATGCAGCCAGTGACTGGTATATAGCTTTTGTCTTCGGTCACACAGTCATGTGGATATGTAAGAGCATTCTTGACTTGGGAGGGATCCTTCAAGCGACTCTCTCTCTCTCTCTTATGACTCAGTCCTGAGGGGCCGTGTTCCAACATCCATACTAGCATACTACTTAGAATGCATGCCCAATACGTTGCTTCACACTAAGTAGGGTGCTAGTGTGGAGTGTAAACATCCATACTACTTAAGCATCCATGCCCAATACATTGCTTCACACTAAGTAGGGTGCTAGTGTGGAGTGTAAACATCCATACTACTTAAGCATCCATGCCCAATACATTGCTTCACACTAAGTAGGGTGCTAGTGTGGAGTGTAGTGTCCTCAGTGTGGTTTGGGAACATGGCCGTCCACGTAGAAGTTCCTGGTGACCTTAGGCAGGGTAAGCTCTATGCCCTCCAGCTCCTGGGTGAGGATGATCTGACAGCCAAGTCTGGAGTTCTCCTGTAGCGCTGGGGCCATGTCCAGCATGTCATCCTCTCTGGGATGAGAAGAATCAAATTGAAGCCATTGATTTGCATTGCATTATAAGAGTCTTGTTGACAATGAAAAAAGTTTTGTTTTTCATAGTATGCGTTTGACAGGGGCAATGTACAACCATAAGACGTGCAATGACATGAGCTCTCATAGACTATGGCATATCTTATAATAAAACAATCTCGTACCTTTCGTCAGGCTCTGGTAGCTTGTCGACATGGTCTCTGTTCACATACACGTGGCACGTTGAGCAAGCTAGTGATGCCTCGCAAGCTCCTTAAAATCACACATGGACAGGAAGAAAGAAACCAGATGTAAGTGTGGCTCCCGGGCGCAGTGGTCTAAGACAGTGCGTCTCAGTGATAGAGGCGTCACTACAGACACCCTGGTTTGAATCCAGGCTGTATCACAACCGGCCGTGATTGGGAATCCTATAGAGCAGTGCACAATTGGCCCAGCGCCGTCCGGGTTTGGCCATCATTGTAAAATAAGAATTTGACTTGCCTAGTTAAATAAAATAAATAGTTTTCATGAATACAATAATGGAGAAATCAATCACCAACTTTTGACCTGAATTCTCTCAGGACGTCATCACAAACCCTATTAGCACTCACCTTCCAGTTCAATGTTGTGCCTATGGGCCAGGTACATTGCATTGTCTCCCACTTTAGCCTTCACTGGAATCCTCTGTCCTGATCTATCTATGTACACCACATTCACCCTAAGAGCAGACCAAAAAAACAACAATATTAAAAACTCAGTTCACAAATGACAATGCAAGTGATAAATGCATGATGCCCTCAATTGACATTAAGGAAAATTGGTAACAAAGTATGTCTATATCCCCTTGAGTTTGTCTGCATAAGGGTTAGGGTTACTAACCTGACCATGTATGTACTGTAATGGAGTGAAAATTGCAAATACATAAATAGCTAACAATCAATTAGCTAAATGATGCACTGGCAAAATGGTTACTTACACATCTTCTTGGGGGTCTTCTGCACTTGCACCCGCCTCACTTTGGTACAGACCTTCACAAAAAAAATAAAGACATCGTTGACGTTCAGTTCCATATCCTCTTACGGATTGTCTGACTTTGAGACCAACTTAGTTACAGGGAATTTGCAGCTTTGGAGATTTGTGTAACTACTTATCAAACATTCTTAGCAACAGATGCCAATGTGGGTGTGATTTTATGTAACCTTTATTTAGCTAGGCAAGTAAGTTACAAAAACAACTGATTATTTACAATGACGGCCAACACCGGACGACCCGGGGCCAATTGTTCGCAGCCCTATGGGACTCCCAATTCCCAGTCAAGGCCGGTTGTGATACAGCCTGGAATCGAACCAGGATGTCTGTAGTGACGCCTCAAGCATCGAAATGCAGATCCTTACCAATTGTACCTAGTTACGATGTTCGTAGACATAACTAACTAACTTGTTAGCAGCTGTCTAGCACTAAATTTATATAAATTAATTGGTTTCATGGAAGCTGAACAATTAGCTAACGTTAGATAACAATCCAAGTGTAGCTGCGATAGTTAGCAACCGATCAACTCACCTTTGGATGTCTGCAAGTGTCGGTTCAACGTCCGAAAACGATCAACATTCGACGAACTAGCTATACCATTCAAATAACTATTCAACCTGTTGAAAGGACATGTGCTACAATCTGGTATAACTCTCGAAAGTCTCAAAGTCAGCCCCACGCTCGACCGAACTCCAGCGGAGACCGCCATGATTATGTTTTGATCACGTGAATGAAAGCAGCCAATAAAAAAGTAGCAATGACATACGCATGTTTGGACTGTCTTCGGTTATTTGAGCGGCAGAGGGCGCTGTTGCAACACACATTTATCGAACAAATTCTAAAGAGAACGTAATTCTGGTGCTCGCATATATATATTAATGTTTTTTTATTTTGTATTTTTTAAATCTCAGTCTTTGTGTACCAACAACCCTCGTCTGCAATGTCTGTATATCTGTGATGTCTGTATATAGTTAAATAAAGGTTAAATAAATAAAAAAAAATATCAAAGAACAACTAGGTTACTTTATCCTATGTGGATGTACCCCCAAGGAGTGCGCGTACTGATACCTTAATTAATGTTAACGAATGAAATATGAAATACTGCAAGCCTCAAATTCGAGCTCTATTGTTTTATGTAGTTGGGGTTTTATGGGTACAACCAACATTATCCTTTGCCTTTTCAGTTCAGGTTGAATATATATTTATATTTTTAATTAAACATACGTTGAGTTAGGCCTAGCCATGCGTGTGTAGGGGTGGTCAGAGACACATATTAGAGACACATATTTCCCTCAGATAACACAGATCCACAAAGAATTTGAAAACAAACCAAATTTTCATAAACTCCCATGTCTACCGGGTGAAACACCACAGTGTGCCATCACAGCAGCAATATTTGTGACCTGTTACCACAAGAAAAGGGCGACCAGTGAAGAACAAACACCATTGTAAATACAACCCAGGTGTATGTTCATTTATTTTTCCTTTTGTTCTTTAACTATTAGCACATCGTTACAACACTGTATACACAGATAATATGACATTTGAAATGTCTTGATTCTTTTGGAACTTCTGTGAGTGTAATGTTAACTGTACATTTTATTGTTTATTTCACTTTTGTTTATTATATATTTCACTTGCTCTGGCAATGTTAGCATATGCTTCCCATGCCAATGAAGCCCTTGAATTGAATTGATACTTTTAAGGAAATGGGAAACTCGATTGGAATCGTATTAATGACCATTGTGTACAGTGCCCATACATCGTCAATGGGCTGCCCGGTGCATTCTGGGACAGGGAAATCAAACCAAATCAAATTTTATTTGTCACATTCACATGGTTAGCAGATGTTAATGCGAGTGTAGCGAAATGCTTGTGCTTATAGTTCCGGCCATGCAGTAATATCTAACAAGTAATCTAACCTAAAAATTTCACAACAACTACCTTGTACAAGTGTAAAGGAATCAATAAGAATATGTACATAAAAATATATGAATGAGTGATGGCCGAACAGCATAGGCAAGATGCAGTAGATGGTATAGAGTACAGTATATACATATGAGATGAGTAATGTAGGGTATGTAAACATTAAATAAAGTGGCATTGTTTAAAGTGGCTAGTGATACATTTATTAAATCAAGATGGTAAGATGCAGTAGATGGTATAGAGTACAGTATATACATATGAGACGAGTAATGTAGGGTATGTAAACATTAAATAAAGTGGCATTGTTTAAAGTGGCTAGTGATACATTTTTTACATACATTTTTCCATTATTAAAGTGGCTAGGGTTGAGTCAGTATGTTGGCAGGAGCCACTCAATGTTAGTGATGGCTGTTTAACAGTCTGATGTCTTTGAGATAGAAGCTGTTTTTCAGTCTCTCGGTCCCCGCTTTGATGCACCTGTACTGACCTCGCCTTCTGGATGATAGCAGGGTGAACAGGCAGTGGCTCGGGTGGTTGTTGTCCTTGATGATCTTTTTGGCCTTCATGTGACATTGGGTGGTGTAGGTGTCCTGGAGGGCAGGTAGTTTGCCCCGGGTGATGCGTTGTGCAGACCTCACTACCCTCTGGAGAGCCTAACGGTTATGGGCGGAGCAGTTTCCGTACCAGGCAGGGATCGTACAGTGATCGTACCAGTGATCGAAGCAATCTTGGAAGCGTGGAATCCGATTGGTCGGACCAGCGTTGAACAGACCTGAGCTCGGGTGCTTACTGTTTTAGTTTCTGTCTATAGGCAGGGGGCAACAACATGGAGTCGACAGGATGCTCTTTATTGTGCATCTGTAAATGTTTGTGAGTGTTTTTGGTGACAAGCCACATTTCTTCAGCCTCCTGAGATTGAAGAGGCGCTGCTGCGCCTTCTTCACCACGTTGTCTGTGAGGGTGGACCATTTCAGTTTGTCCGTTGAAGTCCACGATCATCTCCTTTGTTTTGTTGACATTGAGTGTGAGGTTATTTTCCTGACACCACACTCCCAGGGCCCTCACCTCCTCCCTGTAGGCCGTCTCGTCGTTGTTGGTAATCAAGCCTATCACTGTAGTGTCGTCTGCAAACTTGATGATTGAGTTGGAGGCGTGCATGGCCAGGCAGTCGTGGGTGAACAGGGAGTACAGGAGAGGGCTGAGAACGCACCCTTGTGGGGCCCCAGTGTTGAGGGTCAGCGGGGTGGAGATCACCACCTGGGGCGGCACTTCAGGAAGTCCAGGACCCAGTTGCACAGGGCGGGGTCAAGACCCAGGGTCTCGAGCTTAATGAGGAGTTTGGAGGGTACTATGGTGTTAAATACTGAGCTGTAGTCAATGAACAGCATTCTTACATAGGTATTCCTCTTGTCCAGATGGGTTAGGTCAGTGTGCAGTGTGATTGCGATTGCGTCGTCTGTGGACCTATTTAGGGACGTAAGCAAATTGGAGTGGGTCTAGGGTGTCAGGAAGGGTGGAGGTGATATGGTCCTTGACTAGTCTTTCAAAGCACTGCATGATGACGGAAGTGAGTGCTACGGGGCGGTAGTCATTTAGCTCAGTTACCTTAGCTTTCTTGGCTGCAGTGAAGGAGAGCCCGCAGGTTTTGGTAGTGGGCTGTGTCAGTGGCACTGTATTGTCCTCAAAGCGGGCAAAGAAGTTGTTTAGTCTGTCTGGGAGCAAGACATCGTGGTCCGCGACTGGGCTGGTTTTTCTTTTGTAGGCCGTGATTGACTGTAGACCCTGCCACATCACTCTCGTTTCTGAGCCGCTGAATTGCGACTCTACTTTGTCTCTATACTTTGTCTCTATACTTGTTAGCTTGTTTGATTGCCTTGGGGAGGGAATAGCTACACTGTTGGATTTGGTCATGTTTCCGGTCACCTTGCCCTGATTAAAAGCAGTGGTTCACGCTTTCAGATTTGCGTGAATGCTGCCATCAATCCACGGTTTCTGGTTGGGGAATGTTTTAATAGATGCTGTGGGTACAACATCACCAACGCACTTGCTAATAAACTCGCTCACTGAATCAGCGTATTCATCAATGTTGTTGTTCGACACTATGCGGAACATATCCCAGTCCACGTGATCGAAGCAATCTTGGAAGCGTGGAATCCAATTGGTCAGACCAGCGTTGAACAGACCTGAGCTCGGGTGCTTCCTGTTTTAGTTTCTGTCTATAGGCAGGGGGCAACAAAATGGAGTCGTGGTCAGCTTTTCCGAAATGAGGGCAGGGGAGGGCCTTATGTGAGTTGTGGAAGTTAGAACAACAATGATCCAGGGTTTTGCCAGCCCAGGTTGCGCAATCAATATGCTGATAGAATTTAGGAAGCCTTGTCTTCAGATTAGCCTTGTTAAAATCCCCAGCTACAATAAATGTGGCCGTCGATGTGTCTGCTTGGGGCGGAATATACGCGACTGTGATTATGATTGAAGAGAATTCTCTTGGTAGATAATGCGGTCGGCATTTGATTGTGAGGAAGTCAAGTGAACAAAAGGACTTGAGTTCCTGTATGTTGTTATGAGATCACACCACATCTCGTTAATCATAAGGCATACACCCCCGCCCTTCTTCTTACCAGAGAGATGCTTGTTTCTGTCGGCGCGATATGTGAAGAAACCAGGTGGCTGTACCGACTCCGATAACATCTCGAGTGAGCCATGTTTCTGTGATACAGAGAATGATACAATCTCTGATGTCTCTCTGGAAGGCAACCCTTGCTCGGATTTCATCTACCTTGTTGTCAAGAGACTGGACATTGGCGAGTAGTATGCTCGGGAGCGGTGGGCGATGTACCCGTCTACGGAGCCTGACCAGAGGGCCGCGCCGTCTGCTCCTTCTACGGCGCCGTTGTTTTGGGTTGCCGGCTGGGATCCGATCCATTGCCCTGGGTGGTGGGCCAAACAGAGGATCCGCTTCGGGAAAGTCGTATTTCTGGTCGTAATGTTGGTGAGTTGACTTTGCTCTTATATCCAATAGTTCCTCCTGACTGTATGTAATAAAACCTAAGATTTCCTGGGGTAACAATGTAAGAAATAACACATTAAAAAAACAAAATACTGCATAGTTTCCTAGGAACGCGAAGCGAGGTGGCCATCTCTGTCGGCACCGGAAGTTTGGAGACCTCTCCTTCAAGGAGTGAGTAGGAGGCTGTCAACCGGCGACTGAAACTAGGTGGTGAAGTTGGATTGTTGGCTAAAATGGATGACGAGGAGGAGACCTGGCTGGCGACTGTGGCAAGTTTTGGGAGCATGGCGAGGCCAGAGATGGAACAGAAGAATAAGGCCATCAGTGGGTGTTCTGCAAGCAGTACAGCAGATGAAGGAGTGGTATGAGCGTGGTGAACAGATAGACGTGGTTTTTGACAGAGAGGAAGAAGGAGAAGAGCCCAGTGCAGTGGGAAGATGTGTGTTGAGGAAGAATGGCGCCAAGTACAAACCCTATTCTGCTGTCTGTGATAGCTCTGATGGCTCAGAAATTTAACCTGATGATTTCCCAGCAAGCACAGTGGATCTGGGACGATTTCGGCTGAGAGTCAGACTCGGCCGTCGTCTGGGCCGCCTTCGACAGTAATACTTATGGCTAGGTTGCGGGAATTGAGTTCGGGCCGATTCTGGTGTGAGTTATCTGCCCCAAATGTATTACTTGGGGCTCCGGCAGATTGGGGCTACTCTCTCTTTATATATTTTTCCATATTTTGTTATTGTTTCTGTGATCCAAAAATACAATTAACATTTAAATAAAATTCTTTAAGAGTCCTGTTTAAGTAATATTTTAGAATTTTGATACTTTGTGCAAGGCAATTGATAAGCATTAAAACTTTGTGGATGAAGCCTCCCGAGTGGCGCAGTGTTCTAAGACACTGCATCGCAGTGCAAACTGTGTTACTACAGATGCTGTTTCAATGCCCGTGCCGGTCGCAACCCGAGAGACCCATGAGGTGACGAGCAATTGGCCTAGCATCATCCGAGTTAGGGGAGGGTTTGGCTGGCCGGGATGTCCTTGTCCCATCGCACTGTAGCAACTCCTGTGGTGGGCTAGGCGCATGGTTCCTCTGACACAATTATTTTGGGTAATAATTTGTATGTATAATAGTAATATTTAAAATTACTAAATTGGGTCATTTTGTATACATTTATTTAATTTTGCATCAGGCCGCTTCTGGGGGATTCTGGTAAGATGCTGGCAAAGTCGTCTGAATTCCGGTAGATGGAAACGGATTGATGTACTTGGGCCGATTCTGGGCAGTGATTCATTTTGATTCCGGGCCGAGTCCGACACCCGATTCTGGGCCGATTCAATCAGTTTCGGCCCCCCGGAAGAGGGCCGCTTCCTCATTGCTAGCTGGGTTGGGCCCAGTGGGAGTGACGCTTCTTTTTATTTATTTTTATTTTACCCCTTTTTCTCCCTAATTTCGTGGTATCCAATTGTTTAGTAGCTACTATCTTGTCTCATCGCTACAACTCCCGTACGGGCTCGGGAGAGACGAAGGTTGAAAGTAATGCGTCCTCCGATACACAACCCAACCAAGTCGCACTGCTTCTTAACACAGCGCACATCCAACCCGGAAGCCAGCCGCACCAATGTGTTGGAGGAAACACCGTGCACCTGGCAACCTTGGTTGGCGCGCACTTCGCACGGCCCGCCACAGGAGTCGCTGGTGCGCGATGAGACAAGGATATCCCTACCGGCCAAGCCATCCCTAACCCGGATGACGCTAGGCCAATTGTGCGGGGAGTGACACTTCTGGAGAAATTGGATACCTACCTTTTGGCTGATCCATGTGTAGTCTCGTGCTGGGTAGAAATTAAGTTTGGTACTGTTAAATCGGTGAAGGTAGCACAAAGTGGACTTGTGATGATTTTTATGTTTTTTCCGTGTGACCTTTTCTCTCCGGAACAGGGTGCCTTTGAACAGAGTGATTACTGGGGTGGCTTTAAGTGTTGAGGTGTAGCAACTGAAATAGAAGATTCCTTGTCTGTGACTCCCGCTGTTTGGTGCCAATTTAGCTGGGGATCAGAAGTGCCCAGTGTGAGACAGGTTGAGGTTGCCAGGGTCAGAGTAGAACAGAAGGTGTCGTATGCTATGGCAGTGAAGAGAATAGAGGATGATGGGTCAAGGCTGAGTAGTAGGCCGAGGCCTATAGAGAGTGATACGGATTTGTGCTTCAGTGAGGTTGGCTTCTTAGCATTCATTACCATGGTTATCAACTGTACCACACAAATTGTACGTAAATCACAGACAACAGATGGTGGCAGCTGCAGAGAAGTACTTGGACATACAAGGTTTTACAAGGTGTGTTGAACGAAAGAAAACCTACACCAGGATCAGTTAGGGTCAAAGTAGTGGAATGGGGTGGTTATTTAATTTCTTTATGACATATTGGTATATAGTTGGAAGGTTAGTTGGTGGTATGTAATAGTGGTATATACAGTGGCAAGAAAAGTATGCGAATCCTTTGGAATTATCTGGATTTCTGCATAAATTGGTCATAAAATTAGATCTGATCTTCATCTAAATCACAACAGACAAACACAGTGTGCCTAAACTAATAACACACAAAGTACTGTATTTTTCTTGTCTATATTGAATACATCATTTAAACATTCACAGTGTAGGTTGGGAAAAGTATGCAAACCCCTAAGCTAATGACTTCTCCGAAACCTAATTGGAATCAGGAGTCAGCTAATGTGGAGTCCAATCAACAGGGCGAGATTGGAGATGTTGGTTGGAGCTGCCCTGCCCTTTAAAAACACTAACAAAATGTGAGTTTGCTATTCACAAGAAACATTGCCTGATGTGAACCATGCTTTGAACAAAAGAGATCTCAGAAGACCCAAGATTAAGAAATGTTGACTTGCATAAAGCTGGAAAGGGTTACAAAAGTATTGCTAAAAGCCTTGATGTTCATCAGTCCATGGTAAGACAAATTGTCTATAAATGGAGAAAGTTCAGCACTGTTGCTACTCTCCCTAGGAGTGTCCGTCCTGCGAAGATGACTGCAAGAGCACAGAGCAGAATGCTCATTGAGGTTAAGAAGAATGGGACATGCTAACATCTCTGTTGACGAGTCTACGATACGTAAAACACTAAACAAGAATGGTGTTATTGGGAGGACACCACGGAAAAAGCCACTGCTGTCCAAAAAAAACATTGCTGCACGTCTGAAGTTTGCAAAAGAGCATCTGGATGTTCCACAGTGTTACTGGCAAAATATTATGTGGACAGATGAAACTAAAGTTGAGTTGTTTGGAGGGAACACACAACACTATGTGTAGAGAAAAAAAGGGACAGCACACCAACATCAAAACCTCATCCCAACCGTAAAGTATAGTGAAGGGAGCATCATAATTTGGGGCTGCTTTGCTGCCTCAGGGCCTGGACAGCTGACTATCATCAATGGAAAAATGAATTCCCAAGTTTATCAAGACATTTTGCAGGAGAATGTTAGGCTATCTGTCCGCCAATTGAAACTCAACAGAAGTTGGGTGATGCAACAGGACAACGACCCAAAACACAGAAGTAAATCAACAACAGAAGGGTTTCAACAGAAGAACATAAGCCTTCTGGAGTGGTCCAGTCAGAGTCCTGACCTCGACCCGATAGAGATTCCGGTGCATGACATCAAGAGAGCGGTTCACACCAGACATCCCAAGAATATTGCTGAACTGAAACAGTTTTGTAAAGAGGAATGGTCCAAAATTCCTCCTGACCGTTGTGCAGGTCTGATCCGCAACTACAAAAAACATTTTGGTTGAGGATATTATTGCCAACGGAGGGTCAACCAGTTATTAAATCCAAGGGTTCACATACTTTTCCCACCCTGCACTGTGAATGTTTACACGGTGTGTTCAATAAAGACATGAAAATGTCAAATTGTTTGTTGGTTATTAGTTTAAGCAGACTGTGTTTGTCTATTGTTGTGATGAAGATCAGATTAGATGAAGATCAGATCACATTTTTTTGACCAGTTTATGCAGAAGTACGGGTAATTCCAAAGGGTTCACATACTTTTTCTTGCCACTGTAGATGTTAGTTGGTGGTGCATTTTTTTATTTTTGTATCACAAAATGTAGGCTACGTGATCGACCACACACTACAACACAGTAGGTGGCGGCATGCACAAACAAAATGTGCAAACGCCATGATACCAAATAAGAAGAAAAGTGACTGGGAGTCAATTGGGCGCTGGCTCATAAAAACAACATTAGCATGAATTTTGTGAACAAGAAGATGTGAGATAATTAACTTGTTCTATGTAATATCGTATAGCTTTGGAATCATGATATTATGTACTTTCAAGGAAAATAGACTCATACCCTGACTTTGAGAAGGGATTGCATGATGATTAGCTTACCAACTACGTGACGCAGCATGACAACGCGCACACACACACACACACACACACACACACACACACACACACACACACACACACACACACACACACACACACACACACACACACACACACACACACACACACACACACACACACACACACACACACACACACACACACACACACACACACTCCTCTTCTGCGCCCTGGGCCAATTCAACAGTCTCAGGGGTAAACATCCTCAGCCTTGAAATGTCCATTCGAGACATGACTAACAAATAATGCTAAAGCTTTCATGGCAGTAAAAACTCCACAGTGGGGCGTTCTTGTTGACATGTGAGATGTGATATACAACCCCATAAAATGAGTCATTCCTCTAGTGTAAGAAGTCTGGTGCTTTATCATGATCTGTCCATAGGCCTCAAGACGGCCTTAAACGTAGAGTAATATACATTACAGGCCCCAAGTCAGTCTTAAACCTAGAGTAATATACATTACAGGCCTCAAGACGGCCTTAAACCTAGAGTAATATACATTACAGGCCCCAAGTCAGTCTTAAACCTAGAGTAATACACATTACAGGCCCCAAGTCAGTCTTAAACCTAGAGTAATATACATTACAGGCCTCAAGACGGCCTTAAACGTAGAGTAATATACAGCACAGGCCCCAAGTCAGTCTTAAACCTAGAATAATATACAGTACAGACCCCAAGTCAGTCTTAAACGTAGAGTAATATACAGTACAGGCCCCAAGTCAGTCTTAAACGTAGAGTAATATACAGCACAGACCTCAAGTCAGTCTTAAACCTAGAGTAATATACATTACAGGTCCCAAGTCAGTCTTATAAGTAGAGTAATATACAGCACAGGCCCCATGTCAGTCTTAAACCTCACATAATATACATTACAGGCCCCAAGTCAGTCTTAAACCAAGAGTAATATACAGTACAGACCTCAAGTCAGTATTAAACCTCGAGTAATATACATTACAGGCCCCAAGTCAGTCTTAAATCTAGAGTAATATACAGTACCAGCCCCAATATGGCTGTATAGAGTTCCTCTACTGTGAGTCCTTCGGGTCACTATAAAATATCATAGAGGTAATTCTTTCTTCTTCTATGAGTCTTCAGGGAAGGTCTTTAGTCAGTCAAGGTCGCCGGGGCCTAAGTAAGAGTGGGCGACTTCAGCTCTGATGGCTAGCTTGGTTCCTCTTCCTGTTCATTCATCCTTCAACCACATAGAGCAGGCCCAAAAGTAGAGGCCCAAAAAATGGTCAAAGACTCCAGTCACCCAAGTAATAGACTGTTCTCTCTGCTACCGCACGGCAAGCGGTACTGGAGCGCCAAGTCTTGGACCAAAAGGCTCCTTAACAGCGTCTACCCACAAGCCATAAGACCGCTGAACAATTAATCAAATGGCCATCCGGACTATTTACATTGAACCCCCCCCCCCCCCCCCCCCCCCCCCCCTCGACTAACCTGTACCCCCTCACTTTGACTCGGTACTGGTACCCCCTGTATATAGCCTCGTTATTGTTATGTCATTTTCTTGTGTTTGTTTTTTTTGTGATTTTTTTTACTTTAGTAAACTCTATTTCTTGAACTGCATTGTTGGTTGAGGGCTTGTCAGTAACACACACTGATCCTGAAGGTTGTGTGTGTGTGTGTGTTTGAGTGAGTGCCAAAAGTCCTCACAAGAATAGTAAACCGTAAAAATTAGGGGGATGAACATTAACTGTCTCTCAGTTAATGTTAGGATCCAGGGAGTCTTCACCTGTGTGCCTGTGGATTCCATTAGGGACCAGGAAGTGTCCCATCCCGGTGCATCCTTGAGCCCTTGGGTCGTCAGCTGCGGCTCTGTAAGGGTGTGGTGGGTGGAAGACTGTTAAACTGTTACACACATGACCTACAGATGAAATGGTCTCTAGCTGCGAGCCTGTCCCCTCTTGCCATTTTTGTGGTGACTTGAGTGTGTGTGTGTGTGAGCGCATAAGTGTGTCAATATTATCTCAGCTCTATCCTTGGTTTCTAAGCATTGGGTTGAATATCCTCCGATGGGAAAGCAATGCTTGTCTTACTTCAAGCTCAAACACACAAGCTCACACACAGACAAACTCACACACACACGCTCACACACAGACAAACTCAAACACACACGCTCACACACAGACAAACTCGCACACACGCTCACACACCAGTGGACATTCTCCCCCTCTCTCTCCCCAGAGGCAGGCCTGGGTTTACCTTTCCTCCTCAGCGGTGGCCTGGGCATGTTAGGTTAGTGGAGTCGTCATGCTCCTCTGGAACTCCCCTCTGAGAAGTCTCCAGTTCTGCCTATGGCTGTGTTCTGATACTCTGATATTCCCAGGTCTTTCCACCCAGGACAGGCCGTCGGGGATAGAGTTATATGTTAGCAGACTCTTCCTATGGGTTTCTCTACACGTGACCAATACAACTTGAAACGTGAAACTCTATACACTCGATCATGGTTGGTGTGTGTGTGTGTGTGTGTGTGTGTGTGTGTGTGTTGTGTGTGTGTGTGCATGTGTTTTTGAAGAATTTTAATATTCAAACATCTTCTAATGATATTATGGTCGTCCATACCACTTTGCATCATCCTGTCATCCTGGGATATTTGATGGCCTCTAAAAGAGTGTGTCGGCGAAAGGGCAGGTCAGAACACGTCTTCTGAACACCATATTTCATGTCGTCTCATCTCATCGTTATCTCATGTTTGCAGCTGCTCTGTGTCTGCCTGAGTGAATGTAGACTTGTGCAAGACAAGCAGTATCGGGACTCCTTTCTCTTTCAGGTCCTTCAGATGACACACAAACCTCAACCGGTCCAAGCTACGTAAGTAATAAAGAACAGGTTACTATGTGCCCCTATGCCCTGAAAGCCTCTGTCTGCATGGGAACGCAAGAATATCTATGAAATTAAACTGAAAATTATGGAACAGAGTTTGGTGAGTAGCCTATCGGTTAAGAACATTGGGCCAGTAACCGAAAGGTTGCTGGTTCGAATCCCAGAGCCGAGGTGAAACGTCTCACATCTGTGAGCCGAGGTGAAACATAGGTGAAACATCTGTTGATGTTCCCTTGAGCAAGGCACTTAACCCTAATATCTCCTGTAAGTCACTCTGGATAAGAGTATCTACAAAATGACAAAAAAATAAATAAATGTAAACTACATGAGAATAAAGGTTTGATAAGTTTGACTAATTGTTTCTTGATTTGTTTGATAGCTTGAGCCTAGATTTGATGATGTGTGATGTCCCTGAGACATTTGCACACTGATTGTGACATTTTGATGGTGTGTGTGAATTGTGCCTGTGCTTTCTGCAGGTTTTGATTGTTATGTCAATTAACATCTTTCTGATCTCTGTGGCATTGTGACATTGATGTGGTGATTCAGAGATATATTTACTGTATGGTTTGTGCTATACTTTCCATGCCTTATGTGTGGAATGACGTGAAAAGCTGTCACAATCATTGAGCCCATTCACTCTCCCAAA
The DNA here is from genome assembly GCF_013265735.2 of Oncorhynchus mykiss. Classification (NCBI taxonomy): domain Eukaryota; kingdom Metazoa; phylum Chordata; class Actinopteri; order Salmoniformes; family Salmonidae; genus Oncorhynchus; species Oncorhynchus mykiss. The sequence continues at coordinate 12,809,570 of NC_048577.1, read as the reverse complement.
ACTCCACAGTTTATAGCCACATTCTTACCAATGGAGGCACATGGACCACAGCTCTGCTAACCCACAGACTGCAGTAGTAAGGCTTATGCTTGGTTTGTCTGTGGTTTGTTTGTTGTTTGTGAGTCGTTGGTGTGCTACCAGTGTCTGGCCAAGCAATAGACAGTATTGACAGTATGACTGTTGACCTTTTGAAACGGTTAACCTTTGACCTTTCAACCTGAGATAGAGAAACCGAGTGGTGACAGGGTTGTATAACAAATAATTTCAAAGACCACAACACATCAAGGAAGCCATCGCTCAGTCCTGATGGTGTTTGTTTTCTATAATCTTTGGAGAAACACATTTAAAAACATATTAATCAATATCAAATTGATGAACCTTTTTGTTTCATATGTTGTTGGATTCAATTGAAGTACTTATAACTTTGCCTGAGACGGGTGTAATCATTAAACAGAACTTTAAATGAACCCTAATTAACATACCTATATCAATAAATGCATCCATTGAACAATCCTACTACAATATATTCCAACATGTCAATCACAGAAAGCCACAGCATTCCAAGTTGCCATGGTAGACTGACCTGTCAATCACTTTACCCAGTCTGACACACAGAACACAGATACACCCTGGGAGTATCAGCCAGCCCAGGGCCCTCCCCTGTTGTCATGACAGCAGGATGATTGATGGTCTCTCTGGGGAGTGGAGAGGAGCGGCTTGGGGACCGGATATCTTCGTAATGTTGAAAGGTGGGGGGGATGATAACTTAGTGGAGTTGGAGGGGTGATGAGTTGGGGTTTTGGGGGTGGTTAGGGAGTGGGGGTCTGGTCTCGATCTGTTTCAGGGACGTTTGGTGACCCCAGGTGAGCTGGTGAGTTTAAGGTGGGGAGGGGGGGGTTATATTTTGATCTGTCTCAGGGACTTTCCGTGACCCCTAGTTGAGGTGGTGAGTTTGGGGGAGTTATGGGGAGTGAGGAGGTTATGTCTTGATCTGTTTGCAGGGACGTTTGGTGACCCCAGTTAACCTAGTCTTCTGACTAGTCAAGGTTCAGACTGGAGGCCTGTGAGACATTGGATAGAAAGTTCCATAGGGATTACAAAGTGTTAACCCCATGATGAACTGGGTCCTGGTTTACTTCACATGTGGCTGTACTCCACGAATATATGGGTTCATAATGGTAGTATGGGTTCATAATGGTAGTATGGGTTCATAATGGTAGTATGGGTTCATAATGGTGGTATGGGTTCATAATGGTAGTATGGGTTCCTGTAATACCATTGAATGTTTTAAGACTCCAGTTTTTAAGCAACCTCTAAAAAGCTGCAAAGGTAACTGATTTATAAGTTGGCACACATTGATGAGGGGGAGTCATGAAAGGAGAAAAACAGACTGTAAATCATCTCTCATTTCTGTAAACTGGTTGACCCAATGAAGTGTTCGCCCCAGCAAGTGCGAACTAGAACAATTCCTCCCAACTAGAGTGTGATTTTTCAGCTGACCACCAACATTTTCCTAACCACCAGACCACATATTGCATTCAGAAGAGAGTGAGGGGAGGATATCCAACATTGACACACACAGCTAAACCAACACACACTGACTGGACCCGGTTGCTTGAGCACACTCGCCCACTTGGCAATAGTCTCCCATCTTCACATAACAACAGACTCCCTCGCTCTTTGGTGTTACGTTAGTGCGTGTGCGGTCCGCTCTGTCTGTCTCTCTTTGCTCTTTTTTTCTGACATTGTTTTATCTGCGTGCCCAACTCATTATGGATGATGGGTTTCATCCCAAATGGCGCCCTATTCCATATATAGTGCACTACTATTAACTGGGCTCTGGTCAAAATAAGTGCACTATGTAGGGAATATGGTGCCATTTGGTAGAGATCTATGGTTTCTTCCTCTCCAAACCACAGCTATGTTCCTTACTGCCGTCTCCAACAACGGGCAGTCATGCTAGACAGAGGAACAAAAGAATAATACTATTTCAATGGTAGGAACCAGCAGTAGGGAAACTATTGGTAGGCTGGACACTGACAGGCAGACAGGCTAAAGAAATGCATATTCACTTCCTACCTTTCAATTGGGTCTTCTGCTTTCCTGACAGTCATAGATGTGGAGTTTTAAGGCACAACAATGAAAGGAGCATTTCACTGCTACTTCTTCACTTTATGCATTGTCCACCATTTCACTTCTATCTATTAAATATTTATTTAACCAGGAAGTCCTGGCCAATAAGTGACTTTGACATATATTGTCCATTACGTTAAATTGGAGGACAACTTTGCTACAAAGATCTAACAAATACCAAGAAACTCCATTTATGGTAGCAATGTGGTTGTTTTCTTTAAAGCTCTTCGGTCATCATGACTTTCTAATGTGAAACCTTTTGTACTTATCTCTGTTTCTAACATCTTTGACCTGAACAAGGGGTAAGAGGAGCGTCTCAACGGGCCTGGAACTGAGGTCAGTTGTTGACCGAGTCCAAGTCAATATATCACTAGTGCTTATACTGGCAGAAGACTCCCTATCATTCACTTCTCCATCTCTCCTTTTCTGTCTCTTTCACTCCCACTCACTCGCTTCTCATCCAACCCCCAAATGAATCAAAGAACAAACTTTAATCAATTGGAGAGATACATCTTTGCCAACTGGGCTCTGATGCTACCACTTTTAGGAGAAAATGGACAGAGAAACTTCAGGCAAAACAATACTACAAGCACTGCTTTTTGATTTAGTTGGTGCCTGCTTGATCGGATCCATTGCAGCAGGCAAGCTCAAACATAGCTATTTCAAGTATTCTTTTAAGAAAACCTATACCATTGGAACCTAGGTCTATCCATAATGCTACTCCTGTTGTGTCTGACTCCCTGGGAGTGGAACGTGTGGAGTGTAACATCCGTACCTGAGCAGCAGAGTTATTGTCTGAGCCTCAAGGTCTTATCACCACACAGACAGAGATGATAAGAGAGAGGGATCTATGGCATGCCTTCCTGCCTGTGATGTGTCTGTCTACAGCAGGCAGGGTCCAGGCTGCATTTGGATTATAGATAGAGACAGAGTCCATGGTTTACCGCAATAGTGCCTTTGTGCCCTTAGATCCCAATCTAAAGGCTTACCTTTGATTCCTAGGCAGACATACAGTACCAGTCAGAAGTTTGGACACACCTACTCATTCCAGGGTTTTTCTTTATTTTTTACTATTTTCTACATTGTAGAATAATAGTGAAGATATCAAAACTATGAAATAACATAGTGCCCATAAAGCTCATCACTAAGCTAAAGACCCTGGGACTAAACACCTCCCTCTGCAACTGGATCCTGGACTTCCTGACGGGCCACCCCCAGGTGGTAAGGGTAGGTAACAACACATTAGTCACGCTGAACCTCAACACGGGGGGCCCCTCAAGGGTGCGTGCTCAGTCCCGCCCTGTACTGTCTGTTCACTCATGACTGCAAGGCAAGAATGGCAAGAATGGCAAGAACAGCACAAATAAGCAAAGAGAAACAACAGTCCATCATTACCTGAAGACATGAAGGTCAGTCAATACAGAACACTTCAGTGCAGTCGCAAAAACCATCAAGCCCTATGATGAAACAGGCTCTCATGAGGACTGCCACAGGAAAGGAAGACCCAGAGTTTATTAGAGTTAACTGCACCTCAGATTGCAGCCCAAATAAATGGTTCAAAGAGTTCAAGTAACAGAAACATCTCAACGTCAACTGTTCAGAGGAGACTGCGTGTATCAGGGCTTCATGGTCAAATTCCTGAAAAGAAACCACTACTAAAGGACAAGAATAAGAAGAAGAGACTTGCTTGGGCCAAGAAACACGAGCAATGGACATTAGACTGGTGGAAATCTGTCCTTTGGTCTGATGAGTCCAAATTTTGGGTTCCAACCGCCGTGTCTTTTTGAGACGCAGAGTAGGTGAACGGAAGATCTCTGCATGTGTGGTTCCCACAGTGAAGCATGGAGGAGGAGGTGTGATGGTGTGGGGGGGTTTTGCTGGTGACACTGTCTGTGATTTATTTAGAATTGAAGGCACACTTAACCAGCATGGCTACCACAGCATTCTGCAGCGATACGCCATCCCATCTGGTTTGCGCTTAGTGGGACTATCATTTGTTTTTCAACAGGAGAATGATCCAACACACCTCCAGGCTGTGTAAGGGTTATTTGACCAAGGAAAGTGATGGAGTGCTGCATCAGATGACCAGGCCTCAACAATCACCCGACCTCAACCCAATTGAGATGGTTTGGGATGAGTTGGCCCGCAGAGCAAAGGAAAAGCCGGCAACAAGTGCTCAGCATATGTGGAAACTCCTTCAAGACTGTTGGAAAAGCATTCCAGGTGAAGCTGGTTGAGAGAACGCCAAGAGTGTGTAAAGCTGTCATCAAGGGAAAGGGTGGATTCTTTACAGAATCTCAAATATAAAATATAATTTGATTTGTTTATTACTACATTTTTTGTTACTACATGATTCCATATGTGTTATTTCATAGTTTTGATGTCTTCACTATTATTCTACAATGTAGAAAATAGTAAAGAAGGAAAACCCTTGAACGAGGAGGTGTGTCCAAACTTTTGACTGGTACTGTAGGTGAAATTATTCCCTAAAAGTTAAACGATTCCTGGGTGAATAAGTTGAATGATTCCCTAAAAGTAATTGAACTGTTTGGTATATTACTGAAAGGATTCACTAAAAGTGAATGATTCCAAAGGCAGTTAGATGAAATGATTTCCTAAACCATGAATTGATTCCAAGACAGATTACGGCATGGGTCCACTGAAAGAGCCCACTGTTCTCTAGCAGGGATGTTACTCCTCTATTCATCAGATTTGATCTACAACTCTGACCCCATATACAGCAGGCTTTACTTCAGCATAAAACCTGGAGAGAGACATTTGTCTTCACACACTGTGAAGAGCTATCTTGATTTAGGGAAAGGACCAACAATTTAAACAAAGCATTGATTCTGTGGTTTTGGGAACTTTTCCACCCGTACTGAGATCTCGGGATAAGGTCTCGGTAGATTTGTGTGTGTGTGTGTGTGCATGCGAGCGTGTGTGTGTGTGTGCATGCGAGCGCGCGCGTGTGTGTGTGTGTGTGTGTGTGTGTGTGTGTGTGTGTGTGTGTGTCTGTGTCTGTGTGTGTGGACTCATCAGGGCCAAATTGTCCTGAAAACTAATCTCATGCAAATGAGCTATTTTAAAATCAAACTGATCAAATAAGGACTAGATATATAAATAAAAATGATTTGTAATATGTTGAATAGAATTAGAGAAGACACTTTATTGTGTGGTCAGTCACAGTCTCAGTTCAACTACACTGAGTGTACAAAACATTAGGAACACCTGCTCTTTCCATGACAGACTGACCCGGTGAATCCTGGTGAAAATGATGATCCCTTATTGAGGCCACTTGTTAAATCCACTTGAATCATTGTAGAGAGGAGACAGATTAAAGAAGGATTGTTAAACCTAGATCTAAACCACAACAGCCTTTGTGACCCTCTCCACCCCAAGCCCCCTTATAGCCAGCCCACCAGCCAACCCCCCCCCCCCCACCCTCCAACCCCTCAGGCCAGAGGGATGTTGATAAGGCCAGGCTGGGTGGGTGGCAGTTGAACGGTCTTTGCTCTGCTCTGGTTCTTCCTGGAAGAGGGGGGAAGGGGTAGTAGGGGAGGGTGGCCAGGCCCCAAGCCCAGGAGGGTGTATCAGTCCCTGGCATCATGCGGAGCCCTGTCACCCGCCTCTGTGAGTTACTGCCACAGGGTTTCCTGTTGGGTTAAAAGTAAACCTTCCCTCCACCACTTTAGATCCCCCTGTGCTTTTCCCCTAACCTCACACACACACACACACACACACACTTATGTGGCACACACTTGCAGGTTGACACACACACACAGATGTGTGTTCACACACACAAACTCAAGCACATTACATGCATGCTGGCACACAAACACACAAAGTGCACCTAAGCACAAAGTACGGAGTGTTCACTGAGTCATCTTCAGTTTTTAGGAGATGTCTCTAATAAGACTTTTTCACACACCCTGTCTTGTGTCACACAGAAATACTACTGTAACTGTGGTTACTGTCTCTCATAATATATACTGAAATCCTTGCTAATGATAGATCACTCAGTCATCTCCCTCCTCATTAAAGGGAGATCCAGACAGCCCAGAGGGTTGATGTGGGGCAAAGACACTTCAGACTGAACTACCGCTCTGTGTGACAATCAATATAAACCAGACAGACAGTGCAAGAGGGCTTACTCACATACATAGACAGACAGTGACACACAAACACACACACACACACACACATACACACACACAGGGTCCTGTACATTGCCTTGCTGGCACGCTTACCTCCTCTAGTCCCTACCCACCTGTCTACTACGGTATGACTGAGGGAACTCCACAGCATATACACACTGCAAAACCAGGCATAAACAACCAAACATTGAAACACACCCACCAGCGACACCAGACAGATAGATGACTGTGTATTTAATCGCTTTTCCCAGCATTTGGGCTTTGAATCTAGATTCTCTGCCAAGACAATGAATGTGCGAAAATGAATCCACCAAAAAACATTTGGGGTTGCGGTTTTTAATGAAATGGTAACCCACAGACTTGGAGCTGAGCGTTTTGATCTCTTATCTGGTGTAGCTGAAGGGAAAGAATCTCCACACATTCCAGTGGAACAGATATACAATGATCTCCGCCACAGTTTGGAATTCCCCCTTCGAAGAAAGACTTATATGTCTCATTTACTATGCTTAAGGCAGACTAACATCATACCCTATAGGATCAGAACTAAGTAAGCGAACAGACATTAGGCTACATTCTTTCCACTGACATGTGTTTGTTGTAGTATCACACTAATAGCACACCTGCACACTGTTGAAGGATGTTGGAAAGAATCTTGGAATGTTATGAAGTATTCCGGAGGGGTTTGGGAATGGGAAGAGCTTAGCGGAATATTGGCTCCTATTCCGGGTCCAGCTTATTGGACCAGGAATTGGATCCAGATCACGTTCCCGGGAGTTTGGCACTCTGCCATTTCAGTTGTGTTTTTACGGAGTATTTTGATGACCTCTTGACCTCCTGTCTTCCACTGCTCCTAAACATCTCAGAGTGGAAAATGTCCATGTGAGAGAGAAACCTTGGTGTTGTGGTCTTTCATTGTTATCCATTTCTGTCCAGTTCAATATACATCAACACAGGGATTTTGATTGATTTAGTTTCTTAGTTCTCAATCAAATTAGAAAAAATCGATCCGAATTGGAGGGTTGCTATGACGTCTTTGCCCAGTGGAATCACTGTCCAAAACAATATGAAAGACAACCACCAGATGTCTCTGAAAAGTGAAAACCACAGCAGCATTTCTGGGTTGCGTTTTACAAAACATTCTGTTGACATACATTTTTCCCATTGCTCATAGTAAATGAAAGGTTAGGGCTCGGTTTGGGTCTCTAGTTCTCCTGCAGTACAATATGAGGATATGAGTGTTAGATGAACACTCACGACGAGGGACGCCGAGGGAGCCGAGGGACGCCGAGGGACGCCGAGGGACACCGAGGGACGCCGAGGGACACCGAGGGACGCCGAGGGACACCGAGGGACGCCGAGGGAGCCGAGGGACGCCGAGGGAGCCGAGTGAATGGGTGTTAGGAAACGTACCCGGTTTAAATAGCAGTTCCGTTTCCAACCGCTGGACCCTTACAATAACAAGGATGGAATGGTACATTTTAAACTGACAGTTGGCTACATTCTAAAACCTGATCCAAATCTACAGGCCTCTGTAATGAGTCACACAGTACCACAAACTAGGAGGCATTGAAGATATACTGACTTTAACGTTCTATTACAACACAACTCCCATATGTATCTTAAAGGCTACGTTCAGCAGTTGAAAACAAACACTGTGTGATGGTGGAAACCCCCATGTAAGGGCCAGAGCATAGATCACTGCTAAGGAACAGTCAGGCTTCCAACTATGGTAACTGAGTCTTTCTCCCCTCCCTCTCTCCTGAATAATGGACCTGTGCCCATCAAAGAGTCCGGGGTTACATCCCAAATGGTAACTCATTCCTTACATAGTGCACTACTCTTGACCAGAACCCTATGGGCCCTGGTCAAAAGTAGTACACTATGTAGGCAATAGGGTACCATTTGGAGTGCAGCCCAGGCCTGGAGATCCAACATGGAGGTTCAGATACCATCTTCACTGTGAACATCGTCCCTCAGTGGGTTATCTTCAAGAAAGATCTGTCCATTGAGAGCAATAGGGTTCTCATTCAATCTGGGTGTTCTGGACTGGTGGTGGGGAACTCGCTTGATGAGGTGGTGGTGTGTGTGTGTGTGTGTGTGTGTGTGTGGCCCCCCAGCATACGCGCCCGTCCTCCTCCACAGCAGCCCTTATCAGCAGCTCCAGGTTTCCATCACAGTCTCTACATATCTGCCTCTGTGGGAGTCAGTTAGGGAGACCTGAGAAGTAGAACAAAATAATGTCAGCAAGACAGTGATCACGGTTTGCATGTAGTTCATGTGAATTCTCCAATGTTTTTCCTCAGTATGTTTAGTCGGCCCAGACCCTCAGCTTTCCCTGAACCGTAGAAGCAGTACTCTAGTCTAACCACATAATGCTTAGATCACATGCATCCAAATGGGACCACTGGATTGTGTTCTCCCAGGGAGGCTTCTCCTCAGTAAGCTTAGTCAGCCTAGAGACACTGAGCCAACTGCATCTAGAAGTTCCTGTGTCAGGCAATGTGGTGGCTACTAAACCCCCGTCTCCTCCTCCTCATCTGCACAGAGTTACTGTCGGTTGTGTTCTCTTGTGGTGTTGGCTTCTGTGGCTGTGCTTATTCTGCATCTCTCTGCTACCCTAAGCGGTCTCAATTTGAGTTAAATATCTGATGACGTGAAAGAACAATTATCCTGTGGACTCTTAATTGCTTTTTTACCACATTATAGACTACGCGGTTGATGATTGTACAACATATAATACCCAAATATGTTGAGCACATTATAACATATGTGCACATTTAGTGAAGATTAAAATGGGATTTGATTTTATTCACTTTTGATTTAAATGCAGTAATGAATTGCTCATGTACTATAGTGTAGTATCAAATGTTTACCATCTACTTGTGCTCTCTCTCTCTCTCTCTCTCTCTCTCTCTCTCTCTCTCTCTCTCTCTCTCTCTCTCTCTCTCTCTCTCTCTCTCTCTCTCTCTCTCTCTCTCTCTCTCTCTCTCTCTCTCTCTCTCTCTCTCTCTCTCTCTCTCTCTCTCTCTCTCTCTCTCTCTCTCTCTCTCTCTCTCTCTCTCTCTCTCTCTCTCTCTCTCTCTCTCTCTCTCTCTCTCTCTCTCTCTCTCTCTCTCTCTCTCTCTCTCTCTCTCTCTCTCTCTCTCTCTCTCTCTCTCTCTCTCTCTCTCTCTCTCTCTCTCTCTCTCTCAGATTGATTTATTGGCATGAAATACAATTTGTAGATATTGCCAAAGCAGTATAGTGGTCCAGCATGTCAGCAAATACATTACAATGCAATGACGATCATGAAAACCAGTTCATTTAATTAGTATAAATAATAGTACATGTAATCATGTTTACAGGTACAGCACTACTGCTCTCGCTCTGCTTTCTCCTTGTCTCTGCCATCTCTCAATCTCACCATGCTGTCTCCACCTTTTATCTGGTTAGACAAACATACTGTTCCTCAGTCCCCTCAGACTGAGAGTAAACACAGTGAAACGCCACTGGAAACGGCCCCTCAGTCCCCTCAGACCTAGAGTAAACACAGTGAAACGCCACTGGAGACGGCCCCTCAGTCCCCTCAGACCTAGAGTAAACACAGTGAAACGCCACTGGAGACGGCCCCTCAGTCCCCTCAGACCTAGAGTAAACACAGTGAAACGCCACTGGAGACGGCCCCTCAGTCCCCTCAGACCTAGAGTAAACACAGTGAAACCCCACTGGAAACGGCCCCTCAGTCCCCTCAGACCTAGAGTAAACACAGTGAAACGCCACTGGAGACGGCCCCTCAGTCCCCTCAGACCTAGAGTAAACACAGTGAAACGCCACTGGAGACGGCCCCTCAGTCCCCTCAGACCTAGAGTAAACACAGTGAAACGCCACTGGAGACGGCCCCTCAGTCCCCTCAGACCTAGAGTAAACACAGTGAAACCCCACTGGAAACGGCCCCTCAGTCCCCTCAGACCTAGAGTAAACACAGTGAAACGCCACTGGAGACGGCCCCTCAGTCCCAGGCAGCTAGCAGTAAGCTTACAGTAAAAACACAACCAGACAACAAATGCACAATCAGTGAGGGAGAACATTCTTTATGTAAGTGAATGTTTACCACTGGAGAGCTGAACATGTAGCCTACAGTAGAGAGAGCACCCTGATCCAAACCAAATTACTTATATAGAACATTTTGTGTTGAGCTGGAACTTTCCCTCCAAGACATTTTGTAGACAACGTTCAGGGAGTGTGAACGTGAAATTACGACAGTGTCCCTGACCATGACTAACACTAAACATTGGAAAGGGAGTAACACAGGGGTGTCTGTGGAGCTTCAACTAGTTTACATGAACCATACTTAAAGTCCTACTCCAGTCTCACTTTCAGATCATTTATCATCTGATTTACTTAACTAGATGTCCATCTCAATAGGTGGTCGAGGTATCCTCTGACATGGCACCAGTGGGAGGGGGGGGGGTTCCTCTATTGTTTCCACAAGCAAGGGGGGGAGGCCGATGACATCAGAGGGCACCATCAGACCGCATCCTCGAATGGCCTACTCCATGAAGATTTGTTTTAAACCTTTACTGTATCTGTGTGATAAAGTAACACAATCACTAGAGTGCATCTTTAAGTAATCCATCACTCCTCTAGTCACTTACACACATTATGTCAGGCAGAGTGTAGATATTAGTTAGTCCAGGCAGAGTGTAGATGTTAGTCCAGGCAGAGTGTAGATGTTAGTTAGTCCAGGCAGAGTGTAGATGTTTGTCTAGGTAGAGTGTAGATGTTTGTCCAGGCAGAGTGTAGATGTTAGTTAGTCCAGGCAGAGTGTAGATATTAGTTAGTCCAGGCAGAGTGTAGATGTTAGTCAGGCAGAGTGTAGATGTTAGTCCAGGTAGAGTGTAGATGTTAGTTAGTCCAGGCAGAGTGTAGATGTTAGTTAGTCCAGGCAGAGTGTAGATGTTAGTCCAGGCAGAGTGTAGATTAAGGACAGTAGATGGACAACCAACCCACACATGTTTTTTCAGTGATGTCACATCCTGCCACTAATGAAGGACTTCTGAGGTATGTAAGCACATTAAGGGAAAATTCCCCACATTCTTCCCCCCACAGAGTACTTGTAGAGAAGAGACATGGGTTAAGGTTAATATAAGGTTAAGAGGCTACGTGGCTAATATGCTTTGAGAATACAATACAGGCCATTATCAATCTGAGGCATGGTCTGTAGATTGTTTAGAATGTTGTCAGTCTATGGAGACCATTATAATTGATTGTAGCCATGAGAGCTGACCGGCTCTGAATGCGTGTGTGTGCGTGTGTGTGTGTGTGTGGGGGGGGGGGGGGGGGGGGGGGGGGGGGGGGACTATGGACTCGTTCACTCCTCTGGGTAAACAAACTGTTTCGTTCAACATCTCACAATATTCCTCCTAGACAACTGGTGCCGTTACCAGTAACCACAGAAACTCACATTTCCCCTTATTAAAGATTGCCTTCATCCATGGTGGTTTTCATAAACCCTCCCTCAATCCCTCTCTCATCTCCCTCGTACCCTGCCTCCATCCCCCTCTCTTTCCCGCTATTCTCCGTTCCCATTCTTTGTGGGTTTGGGGTTGGGGAGTGCAGGCAGGCGTCGCTGAGATGGTGGCCAGTCTTTCTGCCTTTTTCTTCAGGGCAGTGCGTTTACTGGAGGGAGTAAACCCTGCCAGAACACATGCTGGGCATAGTGTTGTCCAGAAACATGAAGGAAATATATTTATTAGAATAAAAACAAAGGAAGCCAACATGTATGGACTCCAGCAGTTTGAAGTTTCTACCCCAGACAGAGAGCCAGAGTACAGAGTGTGGTTAGTGGTTAGAGGGTGTGGTTCATTAGGCATTATTTTGGGCCTGGAGAGTGTGCTTTACCATACACAGTCAGAATCCACCAAGCTTTATACCAGTGGAGGCTGCTGAGGGGAGGACGGGTCATAATAATGTCTGGAACGGAGTCAATGGAATGGCATCAACCACATGGAAACCATGCGTTTGATGTGTTTGATACCATTCCACCTATTGCGCTCCAGTCATTACCACGAGCCCGTTCTCCCCAATGAAGGTTCCACCAACCTCCTGGGCTTTCATGCATGCACGCGCGAGCACACACACACCCTCTTATGACAAGGACTCTGGACTTAACACAGCAGTCAGTCCACAGCTAACAACCTACTTGACGACATACTTTCCTTCACTCTGAACACTGAACAAAACCTGTACCAGCTGCTTACGTCCAACAGGCACAAACATGGACCTTGTTTTTCCTTTCATTAAAATGAACTAATCGTCAGCCTCGAACTCAGCTTCTTTTCCGAGAACAAAACATTGTTTTTGTCTTCAATAAATATGACCAAACCATTACCATCGCCTATCTCCGAATTCAGCTTCTTTTCTTAGAAATAATCCATTATTTGTAGTCATTAAAATGACCTAACTATACCTACCACTGAGCAGATGTTTGTCTTAGAAACTGAAAATAGAGATAATGTCTAAATGAGAGAGAAGCTCTACTATCATCCAGATAGCTCTGGAAGTTCCAGTACTCCTGAGGATTCTCTAGAAAGAGCCACAGTGATTGGAAACAGCCAAATAAGCACAAGATGATACAAATAGAGTATCCTTTCACAGAGCTAGCTGTGTTGCTAGGGATCATTCTCATTCTTCTCCTGTGTCGCAAAACACACAACTTTATTCTCCGGAGCCTGTATCCTACATGGTTTGCCTTGCAGCAGGCATTCATGCTGAGGCAGGCACACACACACACATGCATGCACACGCATGCGCACACACGCACATGCATTTGCACACATACACACACATGTAATTACACACACTTACACACACACACACACACACACACAAACACACACTCACAAACCAAAGCATCTGGAGCTAGTCCCTCTATACCAGGTTCTTTAACTCCATTCCTGCAGGACCCAGTGACTGTGGGATCTCGTTCCAACCTGTTATTAGTTCAATTATACATAGGGCATATTATATCACTCTCCTGCACTTTACACGAAGAGTCATTTCCAATGACGGAGGGAGGGAGGGAGGGAGGGAGGGAGGGAGGGAGGGAGGGAGGGAGGGAGGGAGGGAGGGAGGGAGGGATCAAAAACAACTTCTCAGTCAGGAGTTGAGCTTTAGGACAGTAAGAGGGCAAAGTTGACAGACTGAAAGATACTGCTGATGAGCTGCTGTGGTGTCCCTGAGAACATGTGGTTTGTTGGTAAATTAAGCCTGCGCCTCTGCCCCCGTACGTCCATGGGTGTGTGGTGTGTGTGTCTCAGGCTGTTCTAGAGCAGAATACATATCAGAGCCTAAACCTGCTCACCCTGTTAAGACCGGGGCCATTTCCTGTGGAAACATTGGCACACACACGGAAACATGACGGTTCATCATAGTGCACCAACAAACCAGATCAATTACAGAGAAGTTGAACCTTTACCAAGAAATACAACTGAGTCATGGGGACAGAAACTAACATGGAGTTTAGATGTAATCTAGGCCGACTCGCTGCACTTGACTGGCATGCTGCTGTGTGATGGTTTATACTGTATATAAAAATGGCCACAGGGAACCATAACCGATGAACAATGGATGTTCTTCTTCTTAGTTCTTCTGGTAATCATACATAGCATATAGGAGCATATGGGAAAAGGTTTGGGAATGGGAGAGGGGCAGAAGAACACATACTGTAGAAGAGGGGAGAGTGACCATTTGGGAAAGGGGGATAATGAGTCGGAAAAGATAAATGGAGAGAGGGGGAGTGGGAAAGGGAAGTCCCGGAGTTGGAGAGTAGGGTAAAAGTGGAGAGTGGGTGAAACCATTTAAAATATATGGGAGGAAGACGTGAGTGGGAGGATGACAGAGAGAGGGAGTGGGAGAGTTAGAGGATGAGAAAGAGGGGGAATGAAACAGAGCGGGAGAAGGAGAGAGGAAAAAGAGGAGTGGAAGTGTAGTACAGTAAATAAACAGAGGCCCCCTCGAGAAAGAAAGAGCCCTCCAGCTGCTGATCCCACACACTCTCTCCCTACTTCTCTCTCCCACACACTCTCTCTTCCATACACTCTCTCCCTACCTCTCTCTTCCACACACTCTCTCTTCCATACACTCTCTCCCTACCTCTCTCTCCCACACACTCTCTCTTCCATACACTCTCCATACAATCTCCCTACTTCTCTTTCACTCTCTCTTTCTCTGTCTTTCGATCTCTTTGTCTCTCTTTTTTTCTTTGTCTCTCTCTCTGTCTATCTGTCTGTCTGTCTCTCACCCCACCTCTCTCTTTCTCTCTCACTCTCTCTTTCTCTTCCTTGCTTTCTCTCTCGACCTCGCTCTTTCTTTCTTTCACTCTATAGCCCTTGTTTTCTAACTCTCTCTCTCACACACACACACACGCATGAGCGCACGCACACACGCACACGCACACACACACACACACACACACACACACACACACACACACACACACACACACACACACACACACACACACACACACACACACACACACACACAGAGACAGGAAGGTGTGTGTGTTACCTGTAGCTACTAAAGGTTATATATGGTGATGTGTGATGCAGCAGCCAGCACAGCTCATCTTCTTGTCAATTCCCCCTTTCCTCTCCTATAACTAATGAACTGAGACCCTGCTGCTCTCAAGCTGGGGCTCCTCCATACTGAGCACATACCAAACATGTTACCCTGCAGAGTTCATAGGCTCAGTGTTGATTTATTAATAAGCACTCTCGACGACAGCTCAGATGTAGAGTGGCGAGAGCGTAAAATCGATGTACGACGGGCAATCCTGTGTGGATGACTTGTTTTCAAAGGAAGCACTATGAGTGGAACTGTTAGTCTGCATCTGAAATGACACCCTATCCCAGATATATTATCCGATGGGCCTTGATCAAAAGTAGTGCACTACATAGTGAATAGGGTGTTTTTGGGGCACACACCCTTAGTGTACAGCTGTACAGTGTTTCTGATTTGGAATGTCAACATGTTATGCTGTCACAATGAGTGACCTGTGCTGCTAATCCGCGTGCAAGATACATTCTATGCTATTATACACTATAGGGCTAGTTGAAGATAGGCTGCAGCTGATGCATAATGCTAGCTGGTTTCCATGTTATGCTATTATACACTATAGGGCTAGTTGAAGATAGGTTGCATCTGATGCATAATGCTAGCTGGTTTCCATGTTATGCTATTAAACACTATAGGGCTAGTTGAAGATAGGCTGCAGCTGATGCATAATGCTAGCTGGTTTCCATGTTATGCTATTATACACTATAGGGCTAGTAGAAGATATGATGCATAATGCTAGTTGGTTTCCCAGGGTCAAACCAAGAGCAATTATCTCAATCCAACATGGAATCAGGACCTTACGGTTTCCACTAAACATTAGCACAGATGTGTGAGTGTACACATCTCTTCTCTACTCCTGACACAAAGACACTGCGGAAACAAGACACACATGCAGTCAGTGTGGAAACAGCGGAAGGGAAGAGAGAAAGAGGGGTTCAGGAGTAGCCAGTGAGGGGTTATTGAGGGCTCTCTTCTCTCTCCAGTCTAAACACTCATGAATTAGAGAAGGATCTGTCTCTGCATACTGAAGTATTCCTGGCTCATCCATGGATCCATTATAGGCTGTCCCTTTCATACGGACATTTTCCAGCCAACTTTACCACCACCGTTTCATGATATGTGAAAGGTATTGCCTGTAGTAAAGCCAACACTTTTATTTCCGCCAAACGACCTAGTAGCCTAGTGCCTAAACATGTCGGTAAAGTTCTGCCTACAACTGATATGACACGTAGCTATAATGCTGAGGGGACTTTGCACACACTTCCCTGTTTAACTCTTGATGGTCCTCCTGGCAGTTCTAAACGTTGCGAGGGAAGTCACTCCGTCCGTCTCTTAGCATAGCCCACCACTGAGCATGCACTGTTTTCTAAACCACAACTGGATGGATCCACAAAGAATGAATTACTCTGTGACGAAAATATTGGAATAAAGTAGGCTAATGCAATTGTATCAAATTGTTGCTGACTGAAACTCCCAAAGTCATACAACCCTTTTGATGCAATAGGACCTGCGTGTGGTCAACTAGATGATCATTTCAGCTCCATTTTGATCGGGGACTTCGCCATGGTGCTGCTTTGAGACAAGCTTGGGGACGAGTCTTGTCAAATCAAAAAATGTCCGATTTTTGTTTTCAGTGAATCTCCGTTTGGATATTGGTTAGGCTACAATTAGGCCGGGAAAATGTTAGTTCCTGATCATCTTGTCTAGTTGGCTCATTTATTCGAAAATTTTGCCATGTTATGTAGTTTAGTAATTGGATTGCTTTACTCACAGTCACTTAGTAGCCGAGGCCTCAGGACCTGACTTCCCTGACTTCTCTGATAGTCAATCAATGTCATTTTGTTTCACTTAATCTTCATCTGTGTAAGCTATTTGGTTAAATGGTTTCTGTCTGGGCAAATAAGTGGAGGTGATATGGCTCATCTATTTGCTTGATCATCTATGACCAATCAGAACCATTTAGCATGCCACAATGTAGCCTAAATCAAGTTTAGGCCTATTATTTTTTTGCCAGATCGCTACTCCAAAAGCCCACGGAGGTTGTGAATATGAAGGAGAGTCACGTTTTTTAAGATTGCTATTATTTTCTATCAGTATCATGATGAAGGTAAGACCCTATGCCTGCTCCCTAATGAAGCGGATAGACGTGTATTAGTGGATGCCAAGGGAAGCCAGGCTTCCCAAAACATTTACCAAGAAACAAAATAATGTATCTTTCGTCTCTCTGTGTCTCATAAACGTCCTTCAATTCGCAAGAGGCTAAATGTATCTCACTGGAGAAAGCATCGGAGCGAAGGAAACAGCGCCCCCTGTGTCTCAGTAGCCTATGTGTCTATCTGATCCTGTGGACAAGAAGAGTATGACATTGTTGCCGCCCGTAGCATTGAATGCAAGGGAAGCCAGCGAGCATTTGGCCTCCCTTTATATATTTGTTCCTATAATAGCCAATCAGTGTTGAGCTAAACTGAGTGAGCTCAGCTGGAAATGGTCCTGGCATACCAAAACAAAGCCTGTTGTCATTGTTCCAGGTGAATGGAAAAAAGTGGAGTCAGGCACAGGACACATGTATGAGTAAAGCCACGATATTTACTCAATATCAACAATAATCCAACAAGGATAAACATGAACAATCCAGAACACGTACACGGAGCACCTTGACAAAAACAATCACGCACAAAACAAAAGGGGAAGCCAGAGGGTTAAATAAGGAACATGATTATGGAATGGAAACCAGGTGTGTACAATGAAGACAAAACAAAACGGAAATTAAACATGGATCGGTGGTGACTAGAAAGCCGGTGACGTCGACCGCCGAACGCCGCCTGAACAAGGAGAGGGACCAACTTCGGTTGTGACACCTGTTTGGATTTGGCTTCACACCAATCACATTTATCATAAGCCAAATGTCATTGAACATTTGTTGAATTTGTTGCATCTCTTGTGTCTTTGTCCTCTGGTGGCTAGCTAGCTAAAATCAACCCTCTCCTAAATTAGCCACGAACGGAGATAAGGGTTTGTACTTGTGGTTTAACTTCATTCTCTGTACTGGCCAATGATTATAATTGCGTGTCTGATCCAACCATAAATTCAAACATTGTGCCCCTGGCCTGAGAGGATGGAAGTTCAACATGTAGCTAGTAGGTTAATGTTAACTAGCTGGCCTGGCGCATCATTGCCCATGAAAGGAAGTCAGGATAGCAAGCATTTTAGCCAGGTATGCTAGGACAACAAAAAATACCATTTAATTAAGAAACATGAAGAAGAGGATAGTTTTGGCATTTCTCTACAAGTAGGGTGAGTCAACATGTTTTTATACTAACAGGTTATAGAGCAACAACGCCATTAACACATATGGCTTTTTCCCCCTGGATTCCCCAGTGATTTTACCCACACACCACTACTGTTCCCCAGTGATTTTACCCACACACTGCTACTGTTCCCCAGGGATTTTATCCACAGCCTACTACTGTTCCCCAGTGATTTTACCCACACCCTACTACTGTTCCCCAGGGATTTTATCCACACCCCACTACTGTTCCCCAGTGTTGTAATAACATATTAAAACATGTAATGACGCATTCACTGACTGTTGTTAAACACACTGATAACCCATGAATATACACTGCTCAAAACCCTTTGGGATGGGCTACAAAGACAAAGAACTCTGTCAAGAACCAATGGGATACTGACAACAGGCTGGAGAGGACTGTCTATCACCTACGAACAACCAACCAGGAGCCAGGACTACTAGAATCTACCTACGTCATTTCAATGTATAAATGTACTGCCCAAATATGTGTTACGCCCTCTTTTTCCGAAAGCTCCCTAAGAGTGGACGATAGGAGCCGTGCTGCACGTTTGCCAGATATCACTATGCTTGATTAAAAGGCCTCGAATATACCGTATCCGCCTTGTCCAGAGTCTCATCTTGGTCTTGTTTCTCCAATAACTAATCATTGACAACAGTGATTTTACCCACACCCTACTACTGTTCCCCGGTGATTTTACCCACACCCTACTACTGTTCCCCAGTGATTTTATCCACACACCACTACTGTTCCCCAGTGATTTTACCCACACCCTACTACTGTTCCCCAGTGATTTTATCCACAGCCTACTACTGTTCCCCAGTGATTTTACCCACACCCTACTACTGTTCCCCAGGGATTTTATCCACACCCCACTACTGTTCCCCAGTGATTTTACCCACACCCTACTACTGTTCCCCGGTGATTTTACCCACACCCTACTACTGTTCCCCAGTGATTTTATCCACACACCACTACTGTTCCCCAGTGATTTTACCCACACCCTACTACTGTTCCCCAGTGATTTTACCCACACCCTACTACTGTTCCCCAGTGATTTTATCCACAGCCTACTACTGTTCCCCAGTGATTTTACCCACACCCTATTACTGTTCCCCAGTGATTTTATCCACAGCCTACTACTGTTCCCCAGTGATTTTACCCACACCCTACTACTGTTCCCCAGTGATTTTATCCACACCCTACTACTGTTCCCCAGTGATTTTACCCACACCCTACTACTGTTCCCCAGTGATTTTATCCACACACCACCACTGTTCCCCAGTGATTTTACCCACACACTGCTACTGTTCCCCAGTGATTTTATCCACAGCCTACTACTGTTCCCCAGTGATTTTATCCACACACCACTACTGTTCCCCAGTGATTTTACCCACACACTGCTACTGTTCCCCAGTGATTTTATTCACAGCCTACTACTGTTCCCCAGTGATTTTACCCACACCCTACTACTGTTCCCCAGTGATTTTATCCACACCCTACTACTGTTCCCCAGTGATTTTACCCACACCCTACTACTGTTCCCCGGTGATTTTACCCACACCCTACTACTGTTCCCCAGTGATTTTATCCACACACCACTACTGTTCCCCAGTGATTTTACCCACACACTGCTACTGTTCCCCAGTGATTTTACCCACACCCTACTACTGTTCCCCAGTGATTTTATCCACACACCACTACTGTTCCCCAGTGATTTTACCCACACACTGCTACTGTTTCCCAGTGATTTTACCCACACCCTACTACTGTTCCTCAGTGATTTTACCCACACGCTGCTACTGTTCCCCAGTGATTTTACCCACACGCTGCTACTGTTCCCCAGTGATTTTACCCACACCCTACTACTGTTCCCCAGTGATTTTACCCACACACTGCTACTGTTCCCCAGTGATTTTACCCACACCCTACTACTGTTCCCCAGTGATTTTACCCACACCCTACTACTGTTCCCCAATGATTTTACCCACACGCTGCTACTGTTCCCCAGTGATTTTACCCACACCCTACTACTGTTCCCCAGTGATTTTACCCACACACTGCTACTGTTCCCCAGTGATTTTACCCACACCCTACTACTGTTCCCCAGTGATTTTATCCACACACCACTACTGTTCCCCAGTGATTTTACCCACACACTGCTACTGTTCCCCAGTGATTTTACCTACACCCCGATACTGTTTCTCAGTGATTTTACCCACACGCTGCTACTGTTCCCCAGTGATTTTACCCACATGCTGCTACTGTTCCCCAGTGATTTTACCCACACCCTACTATTGTTCCCCAGTGATTTTAACCACACCCTACTACTGTTCCCCAGTGATTTTACCCACACACTGCTACTGTTCCCCAGTGATTTTACCCACACACTGCTACTGTTCCCCGAGTGATTTTACCCACACCCTACTACTGTTCCCCAGTGATTTTACCCACACCCTACTACTGTTCCCCAGTGATTTTACCCACTCACTGCTACTGTTCCCCAGTGATTTTACCCACACCCTACTACTGTTCGCCAGTGATTTTACCCACACCCTACTACTGTTCCCCAGTGATTTTACCCACACCCTACTACTGTTCCCCAGTGATTTTACCCACACCCTACTACTGTTCCCCAATGATTTTACCCACACGCTGCTACTGTTCCCCAGTGATTTTACCCACACCCTACTACTGTTCCCCAGTGATTTTACCCACACACTGCTACTGTTCCCCAGTGATTTTACCCACACCCTACTACTGTTCCCCAGTGATTTTATCCACACACCACTACTGTTCCCCAGTGATTTTACCCACACACTGCTACTGTTCCCCAGTGATTTTACCTACACCCCGATACTGTTTCTCAGTGATTTTACCCACACGCTGCTACTGTTCCCCAGTGATTTTACCCACATGCTGCTACTGTTCCCCAGTGATTTTACCCACACCCTACTATTGTTCCCCAGTGATTTTAACCACACCCTACTACTGTTCCCCAGTGATTTTACCCACACACTGCTACTGTTCCCCAGTGATTTTACCCACACACTGCTACTGTTCCCCGAGTGATTTTACCCACACCCTACTACTGTTCCCCAGTGATTTTACCCACACCCTACTACTGTTCCCCAGTGATTTTACCCACTCACTGCTACTGTTCCCCAGTGATTTTACCCACACCCTACTACTGTTCCCCAGTGATTTTACCCACACCCTACTACTGTTCCCCAGTGATTTTACCCACAGCCTACTACTGTTCCCCAGTGATTTTACCCACACCCTACTACTGTTCCCCAGTCATTTTACCCACGCACTGCAACTGTTCCCCAGTGATTTTACCCACACGCTGCTACTGTTCCCCAGTGATTTACCCACGCACTGCAACTGTTCCCCAGTGATTTACCCACGCACTGCAACTGTTCCCCAGTGATTTACCCACGCACTGCTACTGTTCCCCAGTGATTTACCCACGCACTGCAACTGTTCCCCAGTGATTTACCCACGCACTGCTACTATTCCCCAGTGATTTTCCCACGCACTGCTACTGTTCCCCAGTGATTTACCCACACCCTACTACTGTTCCCCAGTCATTTTACCCACGCACTGCAACTGTTCCCCAGTGATTTTACCCACACGCTGCTACTGTTCCCCAGTGATTTACCCACGCACTGCAACTGTTCCCCAGTGATTTACCCACGCACTGCTACTGTTCCCCAGTGATTTACCCACCCACTGCTACTGTTCCCCAGTGATTTACCCACGCACTGCAACTGTTCCCCAGTGATTTACCCACGCACTGCTACTGTTCCCCAGTGATTTACCCACGCACTGCAACTGTTCCCCAGTGATTTACCCACGCACTGCTACTGTTCCCCAGTGATTTTACCCACACCCTACTACTGTTCCCCAGTGATTTTACCCACACCCTACTACTGTTCCCCAATGATTTTACCCACACGCTGCTACTGTTCCCCAGTGATTTTACCCACACCCTACTACTGTTCCCCAGTGATTTTACCCACACACTGCTACTGTTCCCCAGTGATTTTACCCACACCCTACTACTGTTCCCCAGTGATTTTATCCACACACCACTACTGTTCCCCAGTGATTTTACCCACACACTGCTACTGTTCCCCAGTGATTTTACCTACACCCCGATACTGTTTCTCAGTGATTTTACCCACACGCTGCTACTGTTCCCCAGTGATTTTACCCACATGCTGCTACTGTTCCCCAGTGATTTTACCCACACCCTACTATTGTTCCCCAGTGATTTTAACCACACCCTACTACTGTTCCCCAGTGATTTTACCCACACACTGCTACTGTTCCCCAGTGATTTTACCCACACACTGCTACTGTTCCCCGAGTGATTTTACCCACACCCTACTACTGTTCCCCAGTGATTTTACCCACACCCTACTACTGTTCCCCAGTGATTTTACCCACTCACTGCTACTGTTCCCCAGTGATTTTACCCACACCCTACTACTGTTCCCCAGTGATTTTACCCACACCCTACTACTGTTCCCCAGTGATTTTACCCACAGCCTACTACTGTTCCCCAGTGATTTTACCCACACCCTACTACTGTTCCCCAGTCATTTTACCCACGCACTGCAACTGTTCCCCAGTGATTTTACCCACACGCTGCTACTGTTCCCCAGTGATTTACCCACGCACTGCAACTGTTCCCCAGTGATTTACCCACGCACTGCAACTGTTCCCCAGTGATTTTACCCACGCACTGCTACTGTTCCCCAGTGATTTACCCACGCACTGCAACTGTTCCCCAGTGATTTACCCACGCACTGCTACTGTTCCCCAGTGATTTTCCCACGCACTGCTACTGTTCCCCAGTGATTTACCCACACCCTACTACTGTTCCCCAGTCATTTTACCCACGCACTGCAACTGTTCCCCAGTGATTTTACCCACACGCTGCTACTGTTCCCCAGTGATTTACCCACGCACTGCAACTGTTCCCCAGTGATTTACCCACGCACTGCTACTGTTCCCCAGTGATTTACCCACCCACTGCTACTGTTCCCCAGTGATTTACCCACGCACTGCAACTGTTCCCCAGTGATTTACCCACGCACTGCTACTGTTCCCCAGTGATTTACCCACGCACTGCAACTGTTCCCCAGTGATTTACCCACGCACTGCAACTGTTCCCCAGTGATTTACCCACACGCTGCTACTGTTCCCCAGTGATTTACCCACGCACTGCAACTGTTCCCCAGTGATTTACCCACGCACTGCTACTGTTCCCCAGTGATTTACCCACGCACTGCAACTGTTCCCCAGTGATTTACCCACACACTGCAACTGTTCCCCAGTGATTTTACTTTTTAAATGACAGCGGTTGTGAGCAAAATAAAAAATGTAACCATTTCCCCACAAAAAACATAGCTGATATGGCTGACTATTGAAATGTACAGCGACAGAATTCAGAACATGGGCCGCTCTTACAGTATTCTCCCTGTATACCAAGTCAGAACCGTAGGATAAATAAAGGGGGCATATAAGCAGACAATGAAAGCTCTTACAATATTCAATGATGACAATTCTCTATAACAGGCTATAGGCTACATGTGCACCACCAAGTCAGAACAGTAAGCTAAGTTGAGTAGGGTCGAATATTGTAAGAGCTTTTTTTTATTTAATCCCAGTCTCCGCAGGGGGCCTTTTGCCTTTTGGTAGGCCATCATTGTAAATAAGAATTTGTTCTTAGCTGACTTGCCTAGCTAAATAAAGGTGGGAGGAGAATCCTCTCTTTCCAAGTAAATTAAATGAAATATTATTAGACTATAGTTTTCGACAATGTCTGTAAAGAAATAACCTATTGATAATGGAAAGAAGTGGAGGGCACTCAACCAATGTGAGTCAAGGTGCAATCAAACAAATGTATTATCATTGAAAAGGAAATGGCACACCGCGTGCATAGGTTACCATGGTGAGTGAGCGTTTTCATTTTCCAGTTACCTTTTGTCTTTTCACTGTCTTTCCAGCTGTCTCTCTTTTTTTTGTCTGTCTGTCTGTCTGTCTGTCTGTCTGTCTGTCTGTCTGTCTGTCTGTCTCTCTCTCTCTCTCTCTATTTCTTTCTTTCTCTCCTCTTCAGTCCACATTTCTATTGGCAGAGCTGTGCATACCTAAACTGGAAGGGGAGGGGAAAGGTCCCTAATGACACATCCCAATGGGAACTAAATGAGAATGTCAGAGGCTCACTAGAAAGCTCGTGAAATCCGACATCGCCTCATTTTCCAAGTTCTTCCTCAACTAAAAATGCCTCTGTCTCTTTTCATTCCTGCTCTCTAACATGGAAAACCTGTCAGCCTTGGAGCCATGGGTCTCCTGTGTTGTTGAACACTAACACAGTTAACAGCTAGCTCACTAGTTAGCCCCCCATTGACTTCCATAGGGTTGTTATTGAGAGGCCATTGGGGACTAATATGGCCTGCTCAGTTGCTCGTATAATTGCGTTTCCGTAAACAACCCGGACCATCAGTCACAGGAAAACAAAAATAACCCCTTTCTACTGGGGGGGTTAAATATCCCAAACAAAATACTACAACTAGTAGTTTGGATGATGGCTGAGACTCCCAGTGACCTGGTGATCTCCGCAGTCCCAAAACACTGATTGGGATTGACATAGAATTATGCAGAACAGTTTTTTTATTGAATGTATTTATTTCACCTTTATTTAACCATGTAGGCTAGTTGAGAACAAGTTCTCATTTAGAACTGCGACCTGGCCAAGATAAAGCAAAGCAGCGCGACACATACAACAACACACAGTTACACATGGAATAAACAAACATACAGTCAATAATACAATAGAAAAAGTCAATATACAGTGTGTGCAAATGAGGTAGGATAACGGAGGTAAGGCAATAAATAGGCCATAGTGGCGAAATAATTACAATATAGCAATTAAACACTGGAGTGATAGATGTGCAGAAGATGAGTGTACAAGTAGAGCTACTGGGGTGCAAAGGAGCAAAATAAATAAAATAGATAACAGTATGGGGATGAGGTAGTTGGATGGGCTAATTACAGATGGGCTATGTACAGGTGCAGTGATCATTGAACTGCTCTGACAGCTGGTGCTTAAAGCTAGTGAGCGAGATATACCTCTCCAGCCTCAGTAATTTTTGCAGTTCGTTCCAGTCATTGGCAGCGGAGAACTGGAAGGAAAGGCGGCCGAAGGAGGAATTGGCTTTGGGGGGATGACCAGTGAAATATACCTGCTGGAGCGCGTGCTACAGGTGGGTGCTGCAATGGTGACCAGTGAGCTGAGATAAGGCAGGGCTTTACCGAGCAAAGACTTATAGATGACCTGGAGCCAGTGGGTTTGGCGACGAATATGAAGCAAGGGCCAGCCAACGAGAGCATACAGGTCGCAATGGTGGGTAGTATATGGCACTTTGGTGACAAATCGGATGGCACTGTGATAGACTGCATCCAATTTGCGGAGTAGAGTGTTGGAGGCTATTTTGTAAATGACATCGTCGAAGTCAAGGATCGGTAGGAGAGTCAGTTTTACGAGGGTATGTTTGGCAGCATGAAGGATGCATTGTTGTGAAATAGGAAGCTGATTCTAGATTTCATTTTGGATTGGAGATGCTTAATGTGAGTCTGGAAGGAGAGTTTACAGTCTAACCAGACACCTAGGTATTTGTAGTTGTCCACATATTCTAAGTCAGAACCGTCCAGAGTAGTGATGCTGGGCGGGCGGGCAGGTGTGGGCAGCAATCGGTTGAAGAGCATGCATTTAGATGTGTAGAACTGTACTGACTACTGAGCGGTTCACTGAAGTGACCTGGATGCCAGTCTGTTTGGATGAGCTAATGTTGTTAGCAGATGGTAAAACAAATAAGCTAAATCATTTTTTTTTGTCAATATACACTTTTACAGTTCATATTTGTTGTTATTTAAATTTTAAACTAACAACAATTAGGCCTCAACTGCATTGTTTGATTGCAATTCCTCTCCAAGTAATCTGAACATGAAAGAGAGAAACGGCCTGATACAAACCTAAGGTTAGGGTTACTTATTATCTTCCCAGAAAATATTTTAAAAATAGTATCGTCTCTGGTTCTATTTGTGATCTAATAGACAATGGGAAAAGGGAGGGACCGTCTGAAAAATGAGGAGTCAAACCAGGGTTGGGAAGATCATTTTTGCCCTGTGTGTGTGTGTGTGAGTGCGTGTACGTGTGCTCGATCACGTGTGGATATACTCATGAAAATGATCATCATATCATCAAAATCATTGTATACGGTATAGGATTTTGGGGTGCACTGCAGAATGTGTGTTTACGTGAGACCATTTAAAGTGTGGTGTGTGATTATGGTACAGTGTTTCAGTCCCTGTGGACAGAAGAGGAAACCGTTGTAGACCATGTTGAGTACTGCGCAGTCAGGCTGTCCAACCACATACATTCAACTCACCTCCCTGGCTTTCACGTTTCACTGCCGGGCAATTTAGTATCCTAGATGACAGCAGCTGTTTTGTATCTGCCAGTATGCTATGCAACACTATGCTGATGGAGACATGATACCCCATTGAATAAAGTCTGCTTCGAGTTGAGTCCAGTCGGCACTCCTCGGCTAGCGAGAGGAAACAGAAACAGGACCCAGCTGGTAGTGCTGAGATGGAGATGTGGTTTGGGGGCTACATTACATATCCTGACACATAGAGAAAGAGAGAGATACACATCCTGACACACAGAGAGAGAGACTTGACGTTGACGAACCCAAGGAAAACATTACAGTTCATTGTTGGGCTCACGTTTCCCCCGGCTAAGTCCGGCCCAACCCAGCATGGACCAATTGAATGGCTTCCAGAACCTGCTGGATGATGACACATTATATATCTCCTACTGCCACTCTGTGGACTTCATGAACAGTGATGGTCGTGTCGCCTCCCCACATGAAAAAACACTATTGTATACATTGGTATAAATACTATAGTATTCACTGTGGTGTTCGTTGCAGACTTTACTGTAATATTCACTGTTGTTGTTTTTTCAGACTTTAGTCCTGTAGAATTTAATCTAGTATCCCGTAGTTAGTTTACAGTTAACTATAGTATAAATACTGTAGTAAAAGACATGTAGTATGTACTATAGTCATTCATGTAGTGTTTTTGCAGATTGTAATATTCTGTAGTATTTACTTTAGTGTTTTTGCGGACATTACTGTATTATTTACTATAGTGTTTTGTTTTTATCATCTTTGAAACCTACTGGATAAACACTCAAAGAGCACATTTTCCATAACCTCTAGGTAGGACTGGGGTCTGAATGGATACTTCAGAGGAGCTTCTGAACTTTTGATAACCTGTTTGGAACACATGGTCTATACTTGGCATATATATACGTTTTTCACTTATGGGTGGCATAAATTGGGCTATGGGGGAGAGGGGAATGGACAGGGTATATGCAAATTAAATACTGTAGTATTTTCTATAGTTAAATGATACATTTTTGCAGACTGTGGTGTTTTTATGAAGATTACTATAGCATTTAGTGCAGGGTTTTGTTGTGTTGGGGGGGGTAATACTGTAGTATTTATTATAGTATTCTACCTTTACATTTCAGCAGATGCTCTTATCCAGAGCGACTTAGTGCATACATGTTATACTTTTCATACTGGTCCCCCATGGGAATTGAACCCACAACCCTGGTGTTGCAAGCACCATGCTATACCTACTGAGCCACATGGGCTACTACAACATTCTGTAGTAAGTACTACACATGATCGAGGGATACTACAGTGTGTAGTACAGTATTCTACAGTATGCTACAGTTTACTATAGAATTCTATGGTAAGTACTGTAGTATTCTATAGTAAACGTAATTGTTTTCATGTGGGGCCATAGAGATTATTATAGATCTCTATGGGTGACAGTCTGAGGAGATAGGACCATATTCAACTCAATCACAACAGCGCACGCTAGGTAGAGGTTATGTCATGTATTTCCTTCTCATTATCAAATGGGCTATAAATGATGTCTTACGTGACTAAAGTTATGACTGAATGTATTGTGAGCATGAAGCTTGTTTGTGTGAAGACTCTATTTGGGTTGCTTGTCCTTAACTGATCTTCTTAATTGATCTTCTTAACTTATCTCATCTACACATCTTAACAGTACCTCAGTAACTCATTTAAATGTTGACACCTGGTTGCTAGGCATTCCCAGGATGATGTGACATATTACAGACGTGCAGAGAGGTTGAAATATTCACTGCTGCTTTAAAAAAAGATACTCTCCTGATATGTAACAATCCAGCAGAGTACTGAATGAGAGAGGAGACTAAATTATTTATGGATAACACACATACGCCATCAGTTGAACGAGTTCCAAGAGTGTTAACTCGCTTCAAATCAAGGACACATGTTGTAGTGACTCTTCATAGAAGAACCCTCTTTTTTTTTCATAGTAACTCTGGTTGAAGAACTATCTTAATTTGTTTTGCTCCCATCTTTCTTATTGATTCTCCCAAGTCTGAAATGTTCTGCTGCATAAACTTTGAATTAGCTCTCGCATTGTTGTTTCCCTACGTTTACATTTGACTAAACATGCTCAAAACATCCCCAAAACCTTCCTCACAAGTATAGTACAATAGTGTTTATGGGGTTCTACAGAGAATCCAAATGTTGAAGAAACCACTCATGTTCTGCCATTTCTATCGAATGCCAGGAGAGTTAATGGTTTTTTGAGGGTTGGTCGGTATGTTGAGTAATAAACCAGAGTTCGAGTTTCATGGTACATCATCATCAGCGTTCTTTTTGACGTGTCATATTTCTTGAAGAGCCATCCAAACCTCAGCTAATGACCCTGGCGTGCTAGAGAAAAGCTCCCGAGCCCCGCTCGCTGCAGCCTGCCAGTCTCACACTCAAGTACAGCTAAAGTACTTGAAATATTGTTAAATACTATTTGAACCCAGGTCTGCCCGTGCTCGCACACTCTCACTCTATTGGGAACCTGACAAGAATATCACGACGACACCAGACCACCAATAGGAAGGAATGGAGTCAACGTTGTAACGCTGTCATCATCGCTTGGTCGCGTTTGAAAAAGGATCAGGATGCGAGGAACTAATTTGCCTTCGCTCGAATACCCCCTTTTTATATGGATATTGGAATTGGAAGGAACCTGCTTTAAAGAAAGTACTTGAAAGGGATAAAAGGAAGTGAGAGCAACTCAGAATTCACTTCAAATCCTTTCCAGTCACGCTAACGTTTTAGCTAGCCTCCATTTGCGTGTCTGGGGTTGTGCTCGGCCAAACATATTGCCCATCCATCCGGAACTACAGCATATAAAGCACTTCTACTTCCTGAACAAAAGAGACTGGGGCGAAAGGGGTTTCAGGCTGGAGCATGTCTTGGTATTCTGCTAGTTCACCTTATCGGTCTTCTTGGCTGTATGTTCAACAAATTAGCTCAGGATACAGGAGAAGACAAACACTGAGTCTGAGCGCCAAATGGCAGCCTATTCCCTTTATAGTGCACTTATTTTGACCAGGGCGCCATGGGTCTCTGGTCAAAAGTAGTGCACTATATATATAGGGAATAGGGTGCCATTTGGGATGCATTCTAGGTCTGAGTCTGGCTTTCATTCACATTCTTGCTGATTTCTAGTTTCTTTTCAACTAAAAGGGGTAAAGAGAGATGGAATTCCATGGGGCTTTAGAAAGAGAAAATACCAGAAATTACACTCAAGCAACACAATCCTCAAGAGTTGAGATCCACAGGGGATCAGGCCTGCACAGCTGTGTGGTGTGGTGTTTTATTGTGTCGTCCTCTCATTTATTTTGATTACCACCATGTGTCATTGAAACGGCGTCCATTGGGGCTCCCTGTGTCAGAAGTCTTTGACTGACACCCACACAGGTCCCGTAGGGGATGAGTGTGAAATCTGGCAACTGGGAGGAATGAGCGACTCATCAGCCGTCAATCTTGGGGATTGAGTGAGACTTAATGAGATGTGTCCACAGGAAGGGGCCTGAGGTGAACAGGGTTGCAGCGTGCCCTGTGGAGGCCTGTCTGCCTGTCTCTATGATGTGTTACACAGTCCAGTGGAGCCGAGAGGGTTGTAATGTATCACACACAAAACCCCAACAGGGCCCTGGTCTGCTTCTCATTAAGATGGCGGTTTACCAGAGCTGGGCTGACTACATCCAAACTATATCCAGACTTTCATAAGTTCTCCCATGTCACCCCGCTCATCTGTACACTCCATTGGCTTCCAGTCAAAGGTGGCATCCACTACAAGGCTTGCCTACAGAGCAGCAAGGGAACTTCCCCTCCATACCTTCAGGCTATGCTCAAACCCTACACCCCAACCCTGAAGCAACACTGAACCATGCGTGAGAACACCAGCTGTTCTGGACGACTGTGTGAACATGCTCTCCGTAGCCAATGTGAGTAAGACCTTTAATCAAGTAGTAAATCAGGTGTTAATTGAGGTGAAAAGGAGACTGGAGTAGGACTTTAAAGATGTCCCAGCTGTTTCTCTCTCTTTCTGTCCAGGGTGTAATCTCCTTGTTATCTCTGTAATTGAGCGAGTAGGGGCCATTTTCTCTGGACAATTAGGGTTAGGCCTAATTGTGATGACTCACTGCTTGCAGATTCTTTCCTGCTATCCCCACAAAGCCACTCTACCAATATCAGTAGCGGAAGACAAGACGCTTACCGCACCCACCCACTTTCTCTGAACTAATTTCTTAAAGTAACTGTCCAGTGAAAATCTCACTATTAAAAGTTGATATTCTGTTAACTCATACCCAAATAATGTTGCTGACTCATCCTTTACTCATATTTGTGGCTAAGGCATAAATTTGAGAAAAAATTAAATAAAAAAAACCCAAAGTTATATCTCAAACAGACCGTTTAAAAAGACTTGTAATTCCCTCATAGTGGACGATGTCATCCTCCTGAGGAGAAGGAGCTGGCCAATCAGCAGTCTACTCGCATTCATGTTCTTCTTATGGCCGATATACGCCTACACCATTATTTTGTTGGGGTACCCCCACACCATTCCAACACAGAAAATAGGTTTTTTAACATACTTAATTAAACTAAATTGGAAGGGAAACTATTTAACTTATATTGTAATCTATTGTAGGTCATATGTTATAGAAATCTGGAAACACTAGACAGTTACTTTAACTCATCCTGCGAAAAGCCACTGTGCTTTCTCCCCGGCCACTTAAAATGAAATTGAACCTCATAAACTGAGGCTCATGTGGAACTCCAAACTTCTGCAAGTGGGGTTTATGTAACCTAACTACAAACTAAACAACCTAATGAGTCTCAGGTCCTGTTTATGTAACCTAACTACAAACTAAACAACCTAATGAGTCTCAGGTCCTGTTTATGTAACCTAACTCCAAACTAAACAACCTAATGAGTCTCAGGTCCTGTTTATGTAACCTAACTCCAAACTAAACAACCTAATGAGTCTCAGGTCCTGTTTATGTAACCTAACTACAAACTAAACAACCTAATGAGTCTCAGGTCCTGTTCATGTAACCTAACTCCAAACTAAACTACATAATGACAGTCTCAGGTCCTGTTCATGTAACCTAACTACAAACTAAACTACATAATGACAGTCTCAGGTCCTGTTTATGTAACCTAACTACAAACTAAACAACCTAATGAGTCTCAGGTCCTGTTTATGTAACCTAACTACAAACTAAACAACCTAATGAGTCTCAGGTCCTGTTCATGTAACCTAACTACAAACTAAACAACCTAATGAGTCTCAGGTCCTGTTTATGTAACCTAACTACAAACTAAACTACATAATGACAGTCTCAGGTCCTGTTCATGTAACCTAACTCCAAACTAAACTACATAATGACAGTCTCAGGTCCTGTTCATGTAACCTAACTCCAAACTAAACTACATAATGAGTCTCAGGTCCTGTTCATGTAACCTAACTCCAAACTAAACTACATAATGACAGTCTCAGGTCCTGTTCATGTAACCTAACTCCAAACTAAACAACCTAATGACAGTCTCAGGTCCTGTTCATGTAACCTAACTCCAAACTAAACTACATAATGACAGTCTCAGGTCCTGTTCATGTAACCTAACTCCAAACTAAACTACATAATGACAGTCTCAGGTCCTGTTCATGTAACCTAACTCCAAACTAAACAACCTAATGAGTCTCAGGTCCTGTTCATGTAACCTAACTCCAAACTAAACTGCATAATGACAGTCTCAGGTCCTGTTCATGTAACCTAACTCCAAACTAAACTACATAATGACAGTCTCAGGTCCTGTTCATGTAACCTAACTCCAAACTAAACAACATAATGACAGTCTCAGGTCCTGTTCATGTAACCTAACTCCAAACTAAACTACATAATGAGTCTCAGGTCCTGTTCATGTAACCTAACTACAAACTAAACAACCTAATGAGTCTCAGGTCCTGTTCATGTAACCTAACTCCAAACTAAACTACATAATGACAGTCTCAGGTCCTGTTCATGTAACCTAACTCCAAACTAAACAACCTAATGAGTCTCAGGTCCTGTTCATGTAACCTAACTCCAAACTAAACTACATAATGAGTCTCAGGTCCTGTTTATGTAACCTAACTCCAAACTAAACTACATAATGAGTCTCAGGTCCTGTTCATGTAACCTAACTCCAAACTAAACTACATAATGACAGTCTCAGGTCCTGTTCATGTAACCTAACTCCAAACTAAACTACATAATGACAGTCTCAGGTCCTGTTCATGTAACCTAACTCCAAACTAAACTACATAATGACAGTCTCAGGTCCTGTTCATGTAACCTAACTCCAAACTAAACTACATAATGACAGTCTCAGGTCCTGTTCATGTAACCTAACTCCAAACTAAACTACATAATGACAGTCTCAGGTCCTGTTCATGTAACCTAACTCCAAACTAAACTACATAATGACAGTCTCAGGTCCTGTTCATGTAACCTAACTCCAAACTAAACTACATAATGACAGTATCAGGTCCTGTTCATGTAACCTAACTCCAAACTAAACTACATAATGACAGTCTCAGGTCCTGTTCATGTAACCTAACTCCAAACTAAACTACATAATGACAGTCTCAGGTCCTGTTCATGTAACCTACCTCCAAACTAAACTACATAATGACAGTCTCAGGTCCTGTTCATGTAACCTAACTCCAAACTAAACAACATAATGACAGTCTCAGGTCCTGTTCATGTAACCTAACTCCAAACTAAACAACCTAATGACAGTCTCAGGTCCTGTTCATGTAACCTAACTCCAAACTAAACTGCATAATGACAGTCTCAGGTCCTGTTCATGTAACCTAACTCCAAACTAAACAACATAATGACAGTCTCAGGCCCTGTTCATGTAACCTAACTCCAAACTAAACAACATAATGACAGTCTCAGGTCCTGTTCATGTAACCTAACTCCAAACTAAACTACATAATGACAGTCTCAGGTCCTGTTCATGTAACCTAACTACAAACTAAACTACATAATGACAGTCTCAGGTCCTGTTCATGTAACCTAACTACAAACTAAACTACATAATGACAGTCTCAGGCCCTGTTCATGTAACCTAACTCCAAACTAAACAACATAATGACAGTCTCAGGTCCTGTTCATGTAACCTAACTCCAAACTAAACAACATAATGACAGTCTCAGGTCCTGTTCATGTAACCTAACTCCAAACTAAACTACATAATGACAGTCTCAGGTCCTGTTCATGTAACCTAACTCCAAACTAAACAACATAATGACAGTCTCAGGTCCTGTTCATGTAACCTAACTCCAAACTAAACTACATAATGACAGTCTCAGGTCCTGTTCATGTAACCTAACTCCAAACTAAACTACATAATGACAGTCTCAGGTCCTGTTCATGTAACCTAACTCCAAACTAAACTACATAATGACAGTCTCAGGTCCTGTTCATGTAACCTAACTCCAAACTAAACTACATAATGAGTCTCAGGTCCTGTTCATGTAACCTAACTACAAACTAAACAACCTAATGAGTCTCAGGTCCTGTTTATGTAACCTAACTCCAAACTAAACAACATAATGACAGTCTCAGGTCCTGTTCATGTAACCTAACTCCAAACTAAACTACATAATGACAGTCTCAGGTCCTGTTCATGTAACCTAACTACAAACTAAACAACCTAATGAGTCTCAGGTCCTGTTCATGTAACCTAACTCCAAACTAAACTACATAATGACAGTCTCAGGTCCTGTTCATGTAACCTAACTACAAACTAAACTACATAATGAGTCTCAGGTCCTGTTCATGTAACCTAACTACAAACTAAACAACCTAATGAGTCTCAGGTCCTGTTCATGTAACCTAACTCCAAACTAAACTACATAATGACAGTCTCAGGTCCTGTTCATGTAACCTAACTCCAAACTAAACTACATAATGACAGTCTCAGGTCCTGTTCATGTAACCTAACTCCAAACTAAACTACATAATGACAGTCTCAGGTCCTGTTCATGTAACCTAACTCCAAACTAAACTACATAATGACAGTCTCAGGTCCTGTTCATGTAACCTAACTCCAAACTAAACAACATAATGACAGTCTCAGGCCCTGTTCATGTAACCTAACTCCAAACTAAACAACATAATGACAGTCTCAGGTCCTGTTTATGTAACCTAACTCCAAACTAAACAACATAATGACAGTCTCAGGTCCTGTTCATGTAACCTAACTCCAAACTAAACTACATAATGACAGTCTCAGGTCCTGTTCATGTAACCTAACTCCAAACTAAACAACCTAATGAGTCTCAGGTCCTGTTCATGTAACCTAACTACAAACTAAACTACATAATGACAGTCTCAGGTCCTGTTCATGTAACCTAACTCCAAACTAAACTACATAATGAGTCTCAGGTCCTGTTCATGTAACCTAACTACAAACTAAACTACATAATGACAGTCTCAGGTCCTGTTTATGTAACCTAACTACAAACTAAACTACATAATGACAGTCTCAGGTCCTGTTTATGTAACCTAACTACAAACTAAACTACATAATGACAGTCTCAGGTCCTGTTTATGTAACCTAACTACAAACTAAACTACATAATGACAGTATCAGGTCCTGTTCATGTAACCTAACTCCAAACTAAACTACCTAATGAGTCTCAGGTCCTGTTTATGTAACCTAACTCCAAACTAAACTACATAATGACAGTATCAGGTCCTGTTCATGTAACCTAACTCCAAACTAAACTACATAATGACAGTCTCAGGTCCTGTTCATGTAACCTAACTCCAAACTAAACAACCTAATGAGTCTCAGGTCCTGTTTATGTAACCTAACTCCAAACTAAACTACATAATGACAGTATCAGGTCCTGTTTATGTAACCTAACTACAAACTAAACAACCTAATGAGTCTCAGGTCCTGTTTATGTAACCTAACTACAAACTAAACAACCTAATGAGTCTCAGGTCCTGTTCATGTAACCTAACTACAAACTAAACAACCTAATGAGTCTCAGGTCCTGTTCATGTAACCTAACTCCAAACTAAACTACATAATGACAGTCTCGGGTCCTGTTCATGTAACCTAACTCCAAACTAAACAACATAATGAGTCTCAGGTCCTGTTCATGTAACCTAACTCCAAACTAAACTACCTAATGAGTCTCAGGTCCTGTTTATGTAACCTAACTCCAAACTAAACTACATAATGACAGTCTCGGGTCCTGTTCATGTAACCTAACTCCAAACTAAACAACATAATGAGTCTCAGGTCCTGTTCATGTAACCTAACTCCAAACTAAACTACATAATGACAGTATCAGGTCCTGTTTATGTAACCTAACTCCAAACTAAACTACATAATGAGTCTCAGGTCCTGTTCATGTAACCTAACTCCAAACTAAACTACATAATGACAGTCTCAGGTCCTGTTCATGTAACCTAACTCCAAACTAAACTACATAATGACAGTCTCAGGTCCTGTTTATGTAACCTAACTCCAAACTAAACTACATAATGACAGTCTCAGGTCCTGTTCATGTAACCTAACTACAAACTAAACTACATAATGAGTCTCAGGTCCTGTTCATGTAACCTAACTACAAACTAAACAACCTAATGAGTCTCAGGTCCTGTTTATGTAACCTAACTCCAAACTAAACTACATAATGACAGTCTCAGGTCCTGTTCATGTAACCTAACTCCAAACTAAACTACATAATGACAGTCTCAGGTCCTGTTCATGTAACCTAACTCCAAACTAAACTACATAATGACAGTCTCAGGTCCTGTTCATGTAACCTAACTCCAAACTAAACAACCTAATGAGTCTCAGGTCCTGTTCATGTAACCTAACTCCAAACTAAACTACATAATGACAGTCTCAGGTCCTGTTCATGTAACCTAACTCCAAACTAAACTACATAATGACAGTCTCAGGTCCTGTTCATGTAACCTAACTCCAAACTAAACTACATAATGACAGTCTCAGGTCCTGTTCATGTAACCTAACTACAAACTAAACTACATAATGACAGTCTCAGGTCCTGTTCATGTAACCTAACTCCAAACTAAACTACATAATGACAGTCTCAGGTCCTGTTCATGTAACCTAACTCCAAACTAAACTACATAATGACAGTCTCAGGTCCTGTTCATGTAACCTAACTCCAAACTAAACAACCTAATGAGTCTCAGGTCCTGTTCATGTAACCTAACTCCAAACTAAACTACATAATGAGTCTCAGGTCCTGTTTATGTAACCTAACTCCAAACTAAACAACCTAATGAGTCTCAGGTCCTGTTCATGTAACCTAACTCCAAACTAAACTAGTGAAAGATCCAATACGTAAAGAGTAAACATCACACACCATGATGTGGGCTTCCATTGGAACCTGGAAGGGGGGAGAGGGAGAGGGAGAGAGAGAGAGAGATATATGGAAAAACACTCAGATGGTAACAGTTAAGGAAGGAATGCACTCTTATCATTAGTGACCTGGTCTGGGGTCTGTTGTTAGGCCCTATCAGTGCGGAAGGATTTAAATGTGTGTGCGTGGAGGGGCAGGGCGGGAATAGGGGGGGTGACAAGCCGATAGCCTGAAGGAATGATAACCTGGTAAGTGGTGAAGAGGGAGACTGGATTCTGATAGTCCAATTTATAAAGGCTTTTTAATTTCTTTACCAAACATGGGGAGTGCCTTATTTTGTTTGTATAAAGGATACTGGGTAGTATTTATTTAGTATTTAGTATTTTATTAGGATCCCCAATTATCTGCTGCCAAGTCAGTGGCCTCTCTCCCTGGGGCCCAAACAGGAAACAAAACACAACATAGGACTGTTGGACAATCAGAAATATTATGTATCTCTAAAGACATGGGCACCTGGTGGTTGTAGGCTGTGTAGCTATAGAGCTGGTGGTTGTAACCTATAAGGCTGTGTAGCTATAGAGCTGGTGGTTGGAGCCAATAAGGCAGAGTAGCTATAGAGCTGGTGGTTGGAGCCAATAAGGCAGAGTAGCTATAGAGCTGGTGGTTGGAGCCTATAAGGCTGTGTACCTATAGAGCTGGTGGTTGGAGCCTATAAGGCTGTGTACCTATAGAGCTGGTGGTTGTAACCTATACATCTGTGTAGCTATAGAGCTGGTGGCTGTAACCTATAAGTCTGTGTAGCTATAGAGCTGATGGTTGTAACCTATAAGTCTGTGTAGCTATAGAGCTGGTGGCTGTAACCTATAAGGCTGTGTAACAATAGAGCGGGTGGTTGGAGCCAATAAGGCAGAATAGCCATAGAGCTGGTGGCTGTAACCTATAAGGCTGTGTAGCTATAGAGCTGGTGGTTGGAGCCTATAAGTCTGTGTAGCTATGGAGCTGGTGATTGGAGCCAATAAGTCAGAGTAGCTATAGAGCTGGTGGTTGTAACCTATAAGGCTGTGTAGCTATAGAGCTGGTGGCTGTAACCTATAAGGCTGTGTAGCTATAGAGCTGGTGGCTGTAGCCTATAAGGCTGTGTAGCTATAGAGCTGGTGGCTGTAACCTATAAGGCTGTGTAGCTATAGAGCTGGTGGCTGTAGCCTATAAGGCTGTGTAGCTATGAAGCTGGTGGCTGTAGCCTATAAGGCTGTTTTCTATACATGTAGAGCTGAAGTAGTGAAATAAATGGGCCTGACGTTTTATAGTTTTATAGGCCTGATTAAATGCCATGAGAGTTAAGGATTAAATGCAATGAGAGTTAAGGATTTTTGAGTGAGCAGTTACCGTGCGTTCTTGTCTTGACAACCATCTCCCTCTACGTAGACATTAAATATCAGGGCATAAAAAGCTTAAACGCACTTCTACTAATGAGTGAGTCAAAATGTCTGGCAGTCCAGAGAAATCTCTACCTCTGCCAGTCCAGAGAAATCATAGAAACCTCACTATGACCTCACTTCCTGGATCTCATCATCGTCATGGCGACCTCCGTGTAGGGGAGAGACTGTGGTCAACCTAGAATAATCACCTCCTTCACCTCATAAACTGCCCACAACGCCAGGGCTCCCAAGGCCATGGCTACATCCAAATCCCAGCTCAGAGGGAAGAGAGAAGCATGTTCAGCTGAAAGGGATCGGCATCATCCTAGTGTGTGTGTGGGCCAAAGGGCTGGAGAATTTATTTTACTAGTACATGACTTCACAGTGTTGATGTATAAAATAAATACGAGAGAAAGAGAAAGTGGGTATGGGAGGGAGAGAGAAAGAGAAAGTGGGTATGGGAGGGAGAGAATGGGAGAGATAGAAAGGGAAAGTAAGTATGGGAGGGAGAGAGAGGGAGAGAGAGAGAAAAATAGAAGGTGGGTATGGGAGGGAAAGAGAGGGAGAGAAAGAGAAAGTGGGTATGGGAGGGAGAGAGAGAAAGAGAAAGTGGGTATGGGAGGGAGAGAGAGAAAGAGAAAGTGGGTATGGGAGGGAGAGAGAGGGAGAGAAAGAGAAAATGGGTATGGGAGGGAGAGAGAGAAAGAGAAAGTGGGTATGGGAGGGAGAGAGAGAAAGAGAAAGTGGGTATGGGAGGGAGAGAGAGAAAGAGAAAGTGGGTATGGGAGGGAGAGAGAGAAAGAGAAAGTGGGTATGGGAGGGAGAGAGAGGGAGAGAAAGAGAAAATGGGTATGGGAGGGAGAGAGAGAAAGAGAAAGTGGGTATGGGAGGAAGAGAGAGAAAGAGAAAGTGGGTATGGGAGGGAGAGAGAGGGAGAGAAAGAGAAAGTGGGTATGGGAGGGAGAGAGAGGGAGAGAAAGAGAAAGTGGGTATGGGAGGGAGAGAGAGGGAGAGAAAGAGAAAATGGGTATGGGAGGGAGAGAGAGAAAGAGAAAGTGGGTATGGGAGGGAGAGAGAGAAAGAGAAAGTGGGTATGGGAGGGAGAGAGAGAAAGAGAAAGTGGGTATGGGAGGGAGAGAGAGAAAGAGAAAGTGGGTATGGGAGGGAGAGAGAGGGAGAGAAAGAGAAAATGGGTATGGGAGGGAGAGAGAGAAAGAGAAAGTGGGTATGGGAGGAAGAGAGAGAAAGAGAAAGTGGGTATGGGAGGGAGAGAGAGGGAGAGAAAGAGAAAGTGGGTATGGGAGGGAGAGAGAGGGAGAGAAAGAGAAAGTGGGTATGGGAGGGAGAGAGAGAAAGAGAAAGTGGGTATGGGAGGGAGAGAGAGAAAGAGAAAGTGGGTATGGGAGGGAGAGAGAGAAAGAGAAAGTGGGTATGGGAGGGAGAGAGAGGGAGAGAAAGAGAAAATGGGTATGGGAGGGAGAGAGAGAAAGAGAAAGTGGGTATGGGAGGAAGAGAGAGAAAGAGAAAGTGGGTATGGGAGGGAGAGAGAGGGAGAGAAAGAGAAAGTGGGTATGGGAGGGAGAGAGAGGGAGGGAGAGAAAGAGAAAGTGGGTATGGGAGGGAAAGAGAGGGAGAGAGAGAGAAAAATAGAAGGTGGGTGTGGGAGAGAAAAAGGGAGGGAGAGAAAGAGAAAGTGGGTATGGGAGGGAAAGAGAGAGAGAGAGAGAAAAATAGAAGGTGGGTATGGGAGGGAAAGAGAGGGAGAGAAAGAGAAAGTGGGTATGGGAGGGAAAGAGAGGGAGAGAAAGAGAAAGTGGGTATGGGAGGGAAAGAGAGGGAGAGAAAGAGAAAATGGGTATGGGAGGGAGAGAGAGGGAGAGAAAGAGAAAATGGGTATGGGAGGGAGAGAGAGAAAGAGAAAGTGGGTATGGGAGGGAGAGAGAGAAAGAAAGAGAAAGTGGGTATGGGAGGGAAAGAGAGGGAGAGAAAGAGAAAATGGGAGGGAAAGAGAGGGAGAGAAAGAGAAAATGGGTATGGGAGGGAGAGAGAGAGAGAGAAATAGAAAGTGGGTATTGGAGAGAGAGAGAAAAATAGAATGTGGGTAAGGGAGGGAGAGAGAGGGAGGGAGAGAAAGAGAAAGTGGGTATGGGAGGGAGAGAGAGGGAGAGAAAGTGGGTATGGGAGGGAGAGAGAGGGAGAGAAAGAGAAAGTGGGTATTGGAGAGAGAGAGAAAAATAGAATGTGGGTAAGGGAGGGAGAGAGAGGGAGGGAGAGAAAGAGAAAGTGGGTATGGGAGGGAGAGAGAAAAATAGAATGTGGGTATGGGAGGGAGAGAGAGGGAGAGAAAGAGAAAGTGGGTATGGGAGAGAGAGAAAGAGAAAGTGGGTGAGAGCGAGAGAGAGAGAGAGAGAGAGAGAGAGTGAATTAATGAATGAATGGGAGGGAGGGAGAGAAAGTGGGTGAGAGAAAGAGAGAGAGAGAGAGTGAATGGGAGGGAGAGAAAGTGGGTATGGGATGGAGAGAGAGGGAGAGAAAGAGGGAGAGGAGGACAACCAAATGAGAGTTAGTGAATAAGATGAGAAGACTGACAGTGAGAGAGAAAAAGAGAGGGAGAGAAACAGAAAAGGAGACTGCATTTCCTCAGCCCAACACTCACCAGCCCTGCCTGTCTGTTAGATCACTCATCCGCCCCACATGAGACAGACACCATCATCCCACGGAGGCCCTATGATGTTCAAGGCCTCTGTCTGCTTTCAGTCACAGGACAGGCAATCACAGGGTATTAGTCTGTAATGACCCCCTGATAGGGACACACTCCCACACCACAGCAGCACAGGAAGTGATTTGGTGGTGATGACGCAGACAGACACACAAACACTAGAGAGACACACATGGGGACACACACAAGCATGCACGTAAACATGGACACACATACCCACACATGAGCACATTTCACTGCACCTTTCTTGTGTGTGTGTGTGGGGGGGGGGGGGGGGGTGATGTCTTAATATCCCCAAGGTCTCGGATTAAGTTTGAAACGCCTAGTGTAAGTGAGGACTGGGAGACTGTATATTCTTCAGGTTAGGTTCTACTCTATGTGTTCTGTCCCGTGTGCTGGTAAGGACACAGATGACAGGCAGGTTCCAGTTGAGGTGGTTTAATAATGCTGAATAAACAGGCCCGGAACAGCGCCGCACAGTGTATGTAGTATAGATGGGATAAGGCACTGAATTGTCTGGCAACTTGCTTCAACCAAAGTGTGTGTGTGTGTGTGTGTGTGTGTGTGTGTGTGTGTGTGTGTGTGTGTGTGTGTGTGTGTGTGTGTGTGTGTGTGTGTGTGTGTGTGTGTGTAAAGGGCTATAACATAATGGGCTATAACATAATGCTATACAGGACCATACAGTGCAATACAACATGACTGTACTCATTTGAGATCAAAGGGGTGCCCCTGCACGTGTACTACAAAGCATAGCACCATCATCTTCAGTACTGGGCTACAACTGCACAATGAACTGGAATACCTCTAAGCAGGGAAATACAATGTAATACCCATGTAAATCAAATCAAAGTGTATTTGGCACGTGCACCGAATACAACACCTTACAGTGAAATGCTAACTTACAGGCCCTAACCAACAGTGCGATTTTTAATTTTAAAAATGTAATTAGGTGAACAATTAGATAAGTAAAGAAATAAAAACAACAGTAAAAAAACAGTAAAAAATAACAGTAGAGAGACTATATACAGTAGAGAGGCAATAACAGTAGTGAGACTATATACAGTAGAGAGGCAGTAACAGTAGTGAGGCTATAACAGTAGCGAGGCTATATACAGTAGAGAGGCAATAACAGTAGTGAGGCTATATACAGTAGAGAGGCAATAACAGTAGAGAGACTATATACAGTAGAGAGGCAATAACAGTAGTGAGGCTATAACAGTAGCGAGGCTATATACAGTAGAGAGGCAATAACAGTAGTGAGGCTATATACAGTAGTGAGGCTATAACAGTAGTGAGGCTATATACAGTAGCGAGGATATATATAGTAGTGAGGCTATATACAGTAGTGAGGCTATATACAGTAGCAAGGCTATAACAGTAGTGAGGCTATATACAGTAGAGAGGCTCTATACAGTAACGAGGATATTTATAGTAG
Organism: Oncorhynchus mykiss; assembly: GCF_013265735.2. Taxonomy (NCBI): domain Eukaryota; kingdom Metazoa; phylum Chordata; class Actinopteri; order Salmoniformes; family Salmonidae; genus Oncorhynchus; species Oncorhynchus mykiss. Next base: position 12,766,908 of record NC_048577.1, on the reverse strand, counting down.
TGAGGCTATATACAGCAGTGAGGCTATAACAGTAGTGAGGCTATATACAGTAGAGGCTATATACAGTAGCGAGGATATATATAGTAGTGAGGCTATATACAGTAGTGAGGCTATATACAGTAGTGAGGATATATACAGTAGCAAGGCTATAACAGTAGTAAGGCTAAAACAGTAGTGAGGCTATATACAGTAGTGAGGCTATAACAGTAGCGAGGATATATATAGTAGTGAGGCTATATACAGTAGAGAGGCTATATACAGTAGAGAGGCTATAACAGTAGTGAGGCTATATACAGTAGAGAGGCTCTATACAGTAACGAGGATATATATATAGTAGTGAGGCTATAACAGTAGTGAGGCTATAACAGTAGTAAGGCTAAAACAGTAGTGAGGCTATATACAGTAGTGAGGCTATATACAGTAGTGAGGCTATATACAGTAGTGAGGATATATATAGTAGTGAGGCTATATACAGTAGTGAGGCTATAACAGTAGTAAGGCTAAAACAGTAGTGAGGCTATATACAGTAGTGAGGCTATATACAGTAGTGAGGCTATATACAGTAGTGAGGCTATATACAGTAGTGAGGCTATATACAGTACAAGGCTATATACAGTAGTGAGGCTATATACAGTAGTGAGGATATATATAGTAGTGAGGCTATAACAGTAGTGAGGCTATAACAGTAGTAAGGCTATAACAGTAGCGAGGCTATATACAGTAGAGAGGCTATATACAGTAGAGAGGCAATAACAGTAGTGAGGCTATATACAGTAGTGAGGCTATATACAGTAGAGAGGCTCTATACAGTAACGAGGATATATATATAGTAGTGAGGCTATAACAGTAGTGAGGCTATAACAGTAGTAAGGCTATAACAGTAGCGAGGCTATATACAGTAGAGAGGCTATATACAGTAGAGAGGCAATAACAGTAGTGAGGCTATATACAGTAGAGAGGCAATAACAGTAGTGAGGCTATATACAGTAGAGAGGCTCTATACAGTAACGAGGATATATATAGTAGTGAGGCTATATACAGCAGTGAGGCTATAACAGTAGTGAGGCTATATACAGTAGAGAGGCTATATAATGTAGCGAGGATATATATAGTAGTGAGGCTATATACAGTAGTGAGGCTATATATAGTAGTGAGGCTATAACAGTAGTGAGGCTATATACAGTAGAGGCTATATACAGTAGTAAGGCTATAACAGTAGAGAGGCTATAACAGTAACGAGGATATATATAGTAGTGAGGCTATAACAGTAGTAAGGCTATAACAGTAGAGAGGCTATATACAGTAGTGAGGCTATAACAGTAGTGAGGATATATATAGTAGTGAGGCTATAACAGTAGTGAGGCTATAACAGTAGAGAGGCTATATACAGTAGCGAGGATATATATAGTAGTGAGGCTATAACAGTAGCAAGGCTATAACAGTAGTGAGGCTATATACAGTAGTGAGGCTATATACAGTAACGAGGATATATATAGTAGTGAGGCTATAACAGTAGTGAGGCTATAACAGTAGAGAGGCTATATACAGTAGTGAGGCTATAACAGTAGTAAGGCTATAACAGTAGAGAGGCTATATACAGTAGTGAGGCTATAACAGTAGTGAGGATATATACAGTAGTGAGGCTATATACAGTAACGAGGATATATATAGTAGTGAGGCTATAACAGTAGTGAGGCTATAACAGTAGAGAGGCTATATACAGTAGTGAGGCTATAACAGTAGTGAGGCTATATACAGTAGTGAGGCTATATACAGTAACGAGGATATATATAGTAGTGAGGCTATAACAGTAGTGAGGCTATAACAGTAGTAAGGCTATAACAGTAGAGAGGCTATATACAGTAGTGAGGCTATAACAGTAGTGAGGCTATATACAGTAGCGAGGATATATATAGTAGTGAGGCTATAACAGTAGCAAGGCTATAACAGTAGTGAGGCTATATACAGTAGAGAGGCAATATACAGTAGTGAGGCTATATACAGTAGAGAGGCAATAACAGTAGCGAGGCTATATACAGTAGAGAGGCTCTATACAGTAACGAGGATATATATAGTAGTGAGGCTATATACAGCAGTGAGGCTATACCAGTAGTGAGGCTATATACAGTAGATAGGCTATATACAGTAGCGAGGATATATATAGTAGTGAGGCTATATACAGTAGTGAGACTATATACAGTAGTGAGGCTATAACAGTAGAGAGGCTATATACAGTAGCGAGGATATATATATAGTAGTGAGGCTATAACAGTAGTGAGGCTATATACAGTAGAGGCTATATACAGTAGTAAGGCTATAACAGTAGAGAGGCTATAAAAGTAACGAGGATATATATAGTAGTGAGGCTATATACAGTAACGAGGATATATATAGTAGTGAGGCTATAACAGTAGTGAGGCTATATACAGTAGTGAGGCTATAACAGTAGTAAGGCTATAACAGTAGTGAGGCTATATACAGTAGTGAGGCTATAACAGTAGTAAGGCTATAACAGTAGTGAGGCTATAACAGTAGTAAAGCTATAACAGTAGCGAGGCTATATACAGTAGAGGCTATATACAGTAGCGAGGATATATATAGTAGTGAGGCTATATACAGTAGTGAGGCTATATACAGTAGCAAGGCTATAACAGTAGTGAGGCTATATACAGTAGTGAGGCTATATACAGTAGAGAGGCTATATACAGTAGTGAGGCTATATGCAGTAGTGAGGCTATTTACAGTAGCGAGGATATATATAGTAGTGAGGCAATAACAGTAGTGAGGCTATAACAGTAGCGAGGCTATATACAGTAGTGAGGCTATATACAGTACTGAGGCTATATACAGTAGTGAGGCTATAACAGTAGTGAGGCTATAACAGTAGTGAGGATATATACAGTAGTGAGGCTATATACAGTAGTGAGGATATATACAGTAGTGAGGATATATACAGTAGAGAGGCTCTATACAGTAGAGAGGCAATAACAGTAGTGAGGCTATAACAGTAGCGAGGCTATATACAGTAGTGAGGCTATATACAGTAGTGAGGCTATATACAATAGTGAGGCTATAACAGTAGTGAGGCTATAACAGTAGTGAGGCTATAACAGTAGTGAGGCTATATACAGTAGCGAGGCTATATACAGTAGCGAGGCTATATACAGTAGTGAGGCTATAACAGTAGTGAGGCTATAACAGTAGTGACCACCATAGTCTCTGTGCAGACCACCATAGTCTCTGTGCCCAAGAACACTAAGGCAACCTGTCTAAATGACTACAGATCCGTAGCACTCACATCCGTAACCATGAAGTGCTTTGAAAGGCTGGTAATGGCTCACAATAACACCATTATCCCAGAAACCCTAGACACACTCCAATTTGCATACCGCCCAAACAGATCCACAGATGATGCAATCTCTATTGCACTCCACAATGCCCTTTCCCACCTGGACAAAAGGAACGCCTACGTGAGAATGCTATTCATTTATTACAGCTCAGCATTCAACACCATAGTGCCCTTAAAACTCATCACTAAGCTAAAGATCCTGGGACTAAACACCTCCCTCTGCAACTGGATCCTGGACTTCCTGACAGGCGCCCCCAGGTGGTGAGGGTAGTTAGCAACACATCTGCTATGCTGATCCTCAACACTGGAGCCCCTCAGGGGTGCGTGCTCAGTCCCCTCCTGTGCTCCCTATTCACCCACGACTGCGTGGCCAGGCACGACTCCAACACCATCATTAAGTTTGCAGACGACACAACAGGCCTGATCACCGACAACGACGAGACAGCCTAGAGGGAGGAGGTCAGAGAACTGGCCGGGTGGTGCCAGAATAACAACCTATCCCTCAACATAATCAAGACAAAGGAGATGATTGTGGACTACAGGAAAAGGAGGACCGAGCATGCCCCCATTCTCATCGACGGGGCTGTAGTGGAGCAGGTTGAGAGCTTCAAGTTCCTTAGTGTCCACATCACCAACAAACTAACATGGTCCAAGCACACCAAGACAGTCGTGAAGAGGGCAGGAAACTACAAAGATTTGTCATGGGTCCTCAGATCCTCAAAAGGCTCTACAGCTGCAACATCGAGAGCATCCTGACTGGTTGCATCACTGCCTGGTACGGAAACTGCTCGGCCTACGTGATATACCATACACCCATACAATTACAGGGCATATAAACAACGCACTGGGGGACATTATCCTTTACAAATACAGGGTTACATGTCCCAAATGATATGACAACCAAACAGAGCTAGCCATCTCACAATAACTAGCTCGCAGTAGAAACTACTAAATAGCATAACCATAAATATGACATAAACACCTGAAAGATATGAAATATGTACTTACATATCAACAAGGACGCACACTGGCCTTGTCTAACACAATGAAAGCTAACTGGTGTGAAAACACAAGGATGGCTGGAACTTTCTTTCACTTGACTTCTCTGCAGCTGATCTTCTTCTCTGAGCTGGAGATCGCCCAGCATGCTCTGCTCCACTTCACCGGTGGGCGGAGCTACTGCTCTGATATGATGAACTAACATTACTGACATGATTAACTGCAAATACTTCACAGCCTTTGGACACTTAGTGTGCATCCCTAATGACACCCTATTCCCTATATAGAGAAATATAGGGTGCTGTTTTGGGATGTAGACCGAGTCTTTGCTGCATTTTCTGTTATTCCTTGAAGACAAGCAGACTGGCCTTTTTTCAAGTTGGCTCAGCCTATGATAAATGTTTACTCTGTTGATCCTCTCATGTGTGTCAGTGTGTCAACGAGCCGTCCTTAACTGACATTATCAGACTAGGAGAAATGCAGGCACTTGACCCGTATGTCCATACATGAGCGCGTGCACACACGCTGAGAAGACAGTCACATGAGAACACACCCACACACACACGCTCCCACCCACACACGCACGCACAGACACAGACACACACACACACACACACACAGGAACCAGACTTAATCCCCCTGGGAGGGTGATCAGGGTAGCTCCCAGCTAACGCTAATCCCATAAACAAACAGTAGTTTGTGAGGAGGGGAAAGGCATTGTCTCTTGGGCTCACCTGGTTATATGTACTAGACCTGGGTTCAATTAGTAGTTGTTTCTTACAAATACTTAAGCTGTGGTTGGTTGAGATTGTCTGGCGCTATGGAACCAACGGAGTACTTGAAAGTGCAAACCCTGCCCATCTAGCACTTCAGGCAGGCTCTGACAAATGCTGAAAGTATTTGAAAGGATACATATATTATTTGAACCCAGGCGTGTTTATATACGCTACAGGTAGAATGTTGGAACAGCCAACAGGATTAGAGCAGGATATCCATAATACAACCGGCGACAAACAGTTGGTGGAACCTCTCATTTGAATGATATGTGGATCAACATTCAGGTGTCACATTCACCTCCCACGTTGGAGTGGGAGACTGATTTATATGGGTTTTGTGTGTGTGTGTGTGTGTGTGTGTGTGTGTGTGTGTGTGTGTGTGTGTGTGTGTGTGTGTGTGTGTGTGTGTGTGTGTGTGTGTGTGTGTGTACATGTTTTAGTATACTGTGATTACCAAAAGTCCTTACAAGAATAGTAAACCAACAAAAATTCAGAGAAGTGAGGACATTTTGCCAGTCCTCACTTAGGTTAGGTTTAGAGTTAAGGTTAGAATTAGGGTTAGTGGTTAGGTTTAGGGGTGAAGGTTAGAGTTAGGGTTAGGGTTAGGTCTAGAGTTAAGGTTAGAATTAGGGTTAGTGGTTAGGTTTAGGGGTGAAGGTTAGAGTTAGGTTTAGGTTTAGAGTTAAGGTTAGAATTAGAGTTAGTGGTTAGGTTTAGGGGTGAAGGTTAGGGTTAGGTTTAGGTTTAGAGTTAAGGTTAGAATTAGGGTTAGTGGTTAGATTTAGGGGTGAAGGTTAGAGTTAGGGTTAGGGGTGAAGGTTAGGGTTAGGTTTAGGGGTTAGGGATGCTGGTCTCCATAAAGTTCTCACAAGTATAGTAAGACATTGCTGATTCAGATGGGTTGGGTCTCTGCTGTTCTGTAAAGAATGTATTCAATTTAGCTCATTTCTCATTTTCTAATGTTGGAAATTCCCCCTCCCCCGCTCCTCTGCCACCATCCTCCTGCTGTTGCACAAGCAGAATCTACTGACACCTAGCGGTAGTATGAGTAATAACACACGGGTTACTTTCTAAGTTGTATGTCGTCTCTCACCGTCAGGGAAGGGTTCAATTAGACTGTTTCTCAAGTAGGCCTACAACGCTGATGTTAGCAGCAGAACAAACTCCAATCACAGGTAAAGAGTAGTTCAATAGTTACAACAGCAAAGCTAACAGTTAGTTAACTAACTAGTTAGCTGATTTAGCCTACATCCTCTACATTCGCTATGCTCAGCTGATAGCCCATATACTGCCCTCTCTGTGAGCAGTAGCTTAGGCTAGGTAGCTTACTGACAGTGGGATGAGTGTCTTTGAACACCTGCCTCTCCAAAGGTATGTGCACAGCCCTGTATCCAGTATATGTATGCACCCACACACACGTGTATGGTACATGCTTTAAGCCAGACATCCCAATCATGGGACATTACATTACAGTGGTTGGTCGGGCACTCTCAGTGTTAACAGACCTGGTTCAATCTGTAGCCATGTTCTGTTCCAACAGAGATGGTTCAATCTGTAGCCAATGCCTGGAGCGGTTTGGCAGGTGACAACACATAGCGGGTCTGAGCATGTTACTAGAATTACTGACAATCTTTGGAGTTAGGCTAGTCTATAACACTACATAAACATTGCATTTATTTACACTTCCAGATGATAACTATCTACGATAATCAAGCCAGAGAGATACAACTGTTTCATGTGTTCTGTCTCCCATGAAACAGGCATCATAATAAATAATCAAATGAGTATTCGACTATAGAATCCAGCCATATGTTCTGTGGGTAAATTCTATGAATTCTATTTCTATGGACCCAAAAAATTCAAGGAACCACAATACCAAAAATCTTCGACAATATGCTTTTCTCTTGCCTCCTCACTTTTCCCTGCGTGTACTGCTTGTCCCTGTATTTTAAAAGTTGAATTGAGTCCCAAAACATCAATGGTTAATGTGTAGAGAGAGGAGAGAGAGAGAGAGACAGAGAGAGGAGAGAGAGAGAGGGAGAGGGGATACGGAGAGAGATTGGGCTAAAACCAACCCCCCTGGATTTTTCAGTTAGGTTCTGCTGCTCCGGTGTCTTACTTGTCAGTTCTCTCTTGTGCGGTGGTTAGTGTGGATTCTCTTCAACGCATTGATAAGATCTCTACAAATAATATTCAAGGTAGGTTCATTTCACATCTGTATGCAATGTCGCAGTGCTAATCTATGTTAATAGAAAGAGTTTTACCAAATACGCAGTGATTGGATGCGTTGCTTTTACGCGCTAGAATTGCGTCTTACTTTATATCTGTTGTAAAAGATAAGGGTGTCTGCAGTGTGCTGAATCTCTTCTCAGAACATGTTTGAATTCGGTTGAATCCAATTTCACTTTCTGTTTATTAGATTTCGTTTGACATGTATGTAGCCTGTTGTGTGGAATGCACAAGCCGGTAACTTATTTTTGGTCTGTGGACCGTGGGAACTTTACAGACCATGCCCATCGCAATGAGACGTTATTGGGGTAATCAGTGTACGGCAATTAGGCTGAATTTAGACAGGCAGTCTTTTGACCAATTAGATCAGTTCTGATAAAGATCTGATGTGATTGGGGTAATTACCAGTCAATGGGCTGAATTGGACATTTAGGCATATGAGCACAAGACGTTGAAAAAACGTCTGAACCAATTTTGCTTAGTGGGATGTGATTCCATGGAAATGTGCAGTGAGATACAACAACGGTCACTATCATATTTTTAAGAACAGTTAGAATTCTCTATATGTATCCTATTATATCCAGGCTATATTGTGGAATTTGTGTTGGCTATGCATTTTTTTTTTTTGTTGTTTGTTTGAAACATATACATCCTATTAAATTGAGTATTCTAATTCCTAGCAATTCTATAGTTTGAACCTTGAAACGTCAAGTTTGTTGCCCTAATTTCATTGGCTACAGATTAGATTCGAGTTAACGTTTCCAGACAAGGCCATTTTTTAAATCTTACCATATGACTCAAGGCAAGAAAAAAAAAATCCATTCTCAAAACACAAGACTCAAAGGAATGCGACCCGGTTGACACTTAATGGTTTTCTTACATAAACATCATCTGATCAAAGACATTCTCCACTCTGGTTTCGATTTCTTTTGACAAGGCATTATTTATGAAAGTATATGCATTCCAGATTAAATTCCATACATTTTACATTGATTTCCTTCTGGAAACTTGAGCAACTCAAATTTACTCCAACCTACTGACATTTCACCCCGACTGTGCTATGACGAAGCTGGCAGGTGAAAGTGTCCGCGTGTGCCAACTTTACGCACGCACTGTTATGACGCTGAATGTCTAATATCGTTAACGTGATTAACTCACTCTTTAAACATAATTAAGGTAGTTAAGGAAAGAGCTTGAAACATTTCACATGGCCTCTTTAGGTACTCGCTAACTCAGTCAAAACCTTTACCCCAAGTGGTCACTATGTGTTTTAAACTAAGCGCATGTGTCGCTATCTCAATGTCGACTCTGCTCCACACTTCCCATAAGCCCAATGTTTTAATAAAAAAGGAATCACTATAGCAAACGTTTTAGGGCAACGAATTAAAGATTGCCTTCAATAGGCTCATTTAATTCAAATTAAAATGTAGATAAATGTTTTTAGTTATTTAAAAAAATATATGTTTATTTGTTTTTCATTATGTGTTTGTAATTAGTCATACTGTACTGTTCTCACCCTAATGTCCTCTGTATTATTTAATTCACAGGAGTTGGACAATAAGCGGCTCAGTCAAAACCCCTTCAAACAGAGCACATGAGCACCCCCTGGTGGCATTGACAAGCATAACACCTGTGATCAGAAACGTGGGGAAAGAAAACCACTACCTGACTCAGCTGCAACTAACACCTTCTTGTCTATTGGATTATAGTTCTGTCATTCTATGGAGCGAAACTCACAGAGATCCCCCATACCAACTGGTATTGATCGGTAACTGAAGCATGACAAGTTAAACTATGCGTTAATTAATACCTAGAATAAGGTATTAAAAAGTCAACCAAAGAGTTCACTAAAGAAGACTTAACAAACAACAGAAACATGGAGATGGAAGCCTCCCGTGCTGCTTACGCTGGGACCTTCCCCACTGAATCTATAGGCTCTCTACCCACCAACACCTCTCCAAGCCTGCTCCAATTCTTCTGGGATTACCAGAACAATGATGTCATTGTGACGCACTACAACTACACAGGCAAGCTCCAGACAGACAGGTATCGTGAAGGGTTAAAACCTGAAGCCATAGCCTTCCTGGTAGTGTGTCTTCTTATCATCCTGGAGAATGCTGTGGTTCTAATAGCCATCTGGACCAATAAGAAGTTCCACCTGCCCATGTACTATCTCCTAGGTAACCGTTGTTGTTTTTGTCCTACACCCACCCCCCTTTCTTCAGAGGACAACTTGACTATACTATATTGACTATACTTGACTATACGTTATATAACTTTAAAAAAATGTTATGTTACAATATAATTTTTAAAAATCCACCATATGCAATTCCATTAATTTTCTATATTTTCTTCCTAGGTAACCTGACTCTGTCAGACCTCCTGGCCGGTGTCACCTACATGGCTAATATCATCATGTCTGGTCCTAATACACTGAGACTAACTCCAATACTCTGGTTTCTGAGGGAAGGAGGCGTCTTTATCACATTAGCCGCCTCCGTCATCAGCCTATTGGCCATCGCTATAGAACGCCACGTTACCATGGTGACAATGAAACCATACCACGGGGCAAAGAAGGGTCGGCTGCTGGCTCTGATTGGGGGGAGCTGGGCGTTAGCAGGGCTGCTGGGGGTGCTCCCCGTCCTGGGCTGGAACTGTATGGGTCATCTGGACCACTGTTCCACGGTTCTCCCGCTCTACGCCAAGTCTTACATCCTGTGCTGCGTGTCCGTGTTCAGCGGCGTGCTCCTCGCCATCGTCGTTCTCTACGCCCGCGTCTTCCGTATCGTGCGCACTAACACCCAGCGCCAACGCCTCGGAGGAGCAAAGGGAAGCCTTCGCAAAGGCCTCGCCAGAAAATCCCAGAAGTACATGGCGCTCCTCAAGACAGTCACTATTGTACTCGGCGTCTTCATCGCTTGTTGGTTGCCGCTCTTCCTCCTCCTCGGCCTAGACTCATTCTGCCCTGCCCGCCGCTGCCGACTGCTCCTCAAGGCGGACTACTTCCTGGGCGTTGCCATGGTGAACTCGCTCCTCAACCCCATAATATACACCCTGACCAGCAAAGACATGCGTCGCGCTATTTTAAAACTGCTCTGCCGCCCGTGTCTCATGACCAAGGACGGGCAGGTGAAGAGGATGGGGGTGCCGTTCCTGGAGTGTAGCTTCAGTAAGACGGAGGTGGCATCGAAGAAGCTGGAAGGCCTGGAGACGACGATCTCCTCTGGGAACATCGTCACGGCTCAGTCACCCATAAAGACTCTCTACCCCAAGCTCTTCAAGGTCTAAAGAGCCTAATGTGGATAGCTCTGTGATGGACAGGGAACTAACTCCCTATGGAAGATGGACAACATAAGTGCTCCATATGGCCTCCTGAAAAGACAAGACCTGAGGGACCCTTTGGGCAGCTCTGTGTTTGAGAGAGTAAACCATAGAATTAGGGGCTTTGTCCCTTCCAGTAATTGTATTTCTATGGAGTGAACTTCATATTGAAGTGGTGGACAACAGGAGTGCTCAATATGGCCACCTGAAAACTGCATCACTTCCTGTTTGGCAACTCAACTCCAATGGCCTCCGGCAGACTAGCCTACATCTATAGCTCTCTTCTGGCCAATGAACTAAGCCTAAGAGCAAACCCTCAAAAAGACAGGTGAATGATCTATGATTGCGACAGATATAGCTACAGGTGTTTTTGATGAGAGCATCAAGTTCAGACATATCTCTCTTCAGCAAGTCTGTAGTGGTGCACTTGCAGCAATATCACCACATCAAAAGACTGATGTTGTAAGAATGATGACTAAACATCAAGCCAGGTGGAAGAAATGAAAATGTGAATTAAGCAACTCTTCTGGTATTCACAAAAACCTTCCAGAACTGATTTGCACTAAGTTAACTCTGCATTGAGAGAGCATTGAAAGCCATGGATTAAGATTGGACATTCTGTTCTAGAACTAAGACTGTAAACTGGACATTCCAACCATGTTGAGTTGTTGTGGCGAGTGCGCCTCGGTTTACTTCACCCAACATTTCTGTGTTGTTGTTGTTTGAAATGCCTTAAAGAAGGCATAATATGGACATAATAATAATATGCCTGTGGTCACCTGGACTTCGCTGGCTCGAAGGTCCATGTTGTGCCTGCCTGTGTCCCAAATGGCACCCTATTCCCTTTACAGTGCACTACTTTTGACATTTGGGGTACACTCCGAGACGCCGGTTGTGATAACCCCATACAGCTAGCTACACAGTGTGCCCAAACAGAAGCCTATACAGGAAGTGGATGCTGTGTTGTTCACCCACCAGTTTCTCTTTGAAACACAAACACACAATGGAAACCTACGCATGCACCTAAACATTGTGGTACCTGGATGTGGAGGGAGATGTCAAACAATATTAAGATCACAGGATGCTGGTGAGGGGAGGACGACTCATAATAATGGCTGGAATGGAATAAATGGAATGGTGTTAAAAGTCATATAAACCAAGTGTTTTCTACCGTTCCATTAATTCTGTTCCAGCCATCACTATAAGCCCCTCCTCCCCAATTAAGGTGCCATCAGCCACCCGTGACTGAGATTATAATTTGAGTAGAAAATCTCCCCACTGTTTTAGTGGCATTTTAGCTGTAACTGTTGTTCTGGGCTTACTCAGTCAAGTGGAAACTACCTGTTGGTTCCTGATTGGAATTTATATTTTAAATGCCATCACACACACTACAATACAAAAACAC
>NC_048577.1:12287329-12449829 GCF_013265735.2 Oncorhynchus mykiss | reverse complement strand
GATAAACAATACAAAAATGACATCACCTGTGTTTTATTTTAAAAAATCATTTTCCTGGTGGTTTTCCTTTTTCTAGGCATGATTAAGGTTATCAGTACTTTAAAAAGTTATTGCATTTTGGGAAGTTTGCAAGTTGAATTAAAATGGTCCCTTTGGGTTGCAAACACCCGGCTCAAACGGGTTATGTCTTTCACACCCGGCTCTGAAACGGGTTATGTATTTTACACCCGGCTCTGAAACGGGTTATGTCTTTCACACCCGGCTCTGAAACGGGTTATGTCTTTCACACCCGGCTCTGAAACGGGTTATGTCTTTTACACCCGGCTCTGAAACAGGTTATGTCTTTTACACCCGGCTCTGAAACTAGTTATGTCTTTTACACCCGGCTCTGAAACGGGTTATGTCTTTTACACCCGGCTCTGAAACGGGTTATGTCTTTTACACCCGGCTCTGAAACGGGTTATGTCTTTCACACCCGGCTTTGAAACAGGTTATGTCTTTTACACCCGGCTCTGAAACGGGTTATGTCTTCCACACCCGGCTCTGAAACGGGTTATGTCTTTTACACCCGGCTCTGAAACAGGTTATGTCTTTTACACCCGGCTTTGAAACAGGTTATGTCGTTTCGGCGACAGGTGTTTGTTTTTGGACTCACCGGAGCAGACTTTGGAGTTATTGTTTTAAAGTATGACAGCAGACTGTGTATGGCTTATGCTAGTACGGGTAGTTAACGGTGTTTAGAGTGTGGAGATGTTGACCATAAGCGACATGCTTGCCCGAAAAGGGAGAAGGCGGAGGGAGGGGTGCAGGTGGTCCTCGTAACGCCTGGGTCCACTGATGTAGGGACAGGTGGTCCGACAGTGATTGAGCAATCACAAGCACCTGTTGCTGAGGAACAAGCTGTCCGTGTTGAGGGTACGGACTTGCAACTTGTGCCAGAGGGGAACATCGTCTGTTATGCAGCAGAAAAGTATTGTTGTAGGAGGTAAGGATGGATTTGGGGAGGCAATTCCTCAGACTGGTGAGGAGATGCCCAGTACGAGTAATGGGGTTCAGGTGGGGCTAGTGTCCCAGGTAGTGGAGGAGATGCCCACTACGAGTAATGGGGTTCAGGTGGGGCCAGTCTCCCAGGTAGTGGAGGAGATGTCCACTACGAGTAATGAGGTTCAGATGGGGCTAGTCTCCCAGGTAGTGGAGGAGATGTTCACTACGAGTAATGGGGTTCAGGTGGGGCCAGTCTCCCAGGTAGTGGAGGAGATGTCCACTATGAGTAATGGGGTTCAGGTGGGGCCAGTCTCCCAGGTAGTGGAGGAGATGTCCACTATGAGTAATGGGGTTCAGGTGGGGCTAGTCTCCCAGGTAGTGGAGGAGATGTCCACTATGAGTAATGGGGTTCAGGTGGGGCCAGTCTCCCAGGTAGTGGAGGAGATACGAGTAATGGGGTTCAGGTGGAGCTAGTCTCCCAGGTAGTGGAGGAGATGCCCACTACGGGTAATGGGGTTCAGGTGGGGCTAGTCTCCCAGGTAGTGGAGGAGATGCCCGGTACGAGTGATGGGGTGCAAGTGGGGAGTGTTCAGAGGGATGTGGCTGAGGGGAGTCAGTGGTCTGTGGCCTCAGTTGAGGAGGATCAGGAGAAGGATATGGACATCTCTGTTGATATGATAGCAGCTGGTGACGACTCAATTTACAATTTAGAGGATGTAAATGGGTTCCTGGATCAGACTTTTGGGAAATCTGTCAAATTGGCAGATTCCTTTGATGTTGATAAGTTCTTGAGGTCAGCTGTTGTGTTCCAGGTGACGGTGGGGTTAGACCAGCTGAGTGTGAAGAAGCGTTTCCATTTGAGGAAATGTGTTACTGCTGTCACGGCAGCAAAGGGTAATGGGAAACGTGGTCAGGTTCAGAGAAAATTAAAACAATGATGATGATCATGCCTCATAGGGGGTTTTTCTCTCATTTCTCTGTGGTTTCTTCTGTTTTTCCCTTTCACTTCTCTATACGGCAATCAATTGCAAGGACCCTCAATCACCGTAGACAAACTGAGCGTGATATATAATCGTACAGTACACAGCAAACTCACTTGGATTACATTGGCTTTGAGGCGAGCCTTGCATTTTGTTTTCAAAGTGGGTGACAGAAGCAAAACGGCCACATTTTTACCCAGATGTGCTCGGCATGAAGATTTGGCGTCACAATATTTGCGTTACAAAGAGTTTAAAGAAGGCATCTTGTAAGGGCCCTTATGATGGAAAATGGACCAAGACAATGGTCGGCTTTGGGCCAGAGGATGATGACTTTACGGCTGAACTGATCTACAATTATGGAGTAGGAGGATATCGCCTAGGCAATGACATCCTCGGTTTAACTCTGCAGTCTAGCCAGGCTGTCAGCAATGCTAAGCGGCTTGGTTGGCCCCTCACTGAGGTTGGAAAGGGCCTCTGGCTGAGGCCCCAGGAGGTTATCGCTTCTTCTGGACAAAGAACAGCCTCCCAATGATCCTGTACAGAAGGTGTGTCTGGCAGGGTCTGACCTGCAGAAATCAATACGCTGCTCCTCCCTTCTGGGGATGAAGGTGAAAGAGAGAAATGAGGATAAGAAGACTGTGCTGATGGGATTCACAGACACTCCGTGTAAACTAGAGATTCACAACATTGTTGGGACTGTAGATCATGGGACAGCCTTCGAGTGGATAGCATTCTAGTGTCCATGTGAGCAGTTGGCAGATCGTGAACCCTTGATGACAAAGGGAAACCACAAAATCCTTACTCTCTTGGTTAGCCTGGAAACCCCTGGGAAGGCTACAGTTGAAGTGGTCATTTGGGCTGACTCTCTCTCTCTCTCTCCCTCTCTCTCACACTAACTATCTCTGCTTTATTGGCATGGGAAACATGTTAACATTGCCAACACAAGTGAAGTAGATAATATACAAAAGTGAAATAAAACATAAAATGAACAGTAAACATTACACATACAGAAGTTCCAAAAGAATAAAGACATTACAAGTGTCATATTATGTGTATACTGTATATACAGTGTTGTAACGATGTGCAAGTGGTTAAGGTACAAAAGGGAAAATAAATAAAAATAAATATGGGTTGTATTTACAATGGTGTTTGTTCTTCACTGGTTGCCCTTTTCTCGTGGCAACAGGTCACAAATATTGCTGCTGTTTTGGCACACTGGTATTTCACCCAATAGATATGGTAGTTTATCAAAATTGGGTTTGTTTTCGAATTCTTTGTGGATCTGTATAATCTGAGGGAAATATGTGTCTCTAATATGGTCATACATTTGGCAGGAGGTTAAGAAGTACAGCTCAGTTTCCACCTCATTTTGTTGGCAGTGTGCACATAGCCTGTCTTCTCTTGAGAGCCATGTCTGCCTACAGTGGCCTTTCTCAATAGCAAGGCTATGCTTACTGAGGTTCTACATAGGCAAAGCTTTCCTTAAGTTTGGGTCAGTCACAGTGGTCAGGTATTTTGCCACTGTGTACTCTCTGTTTAAGACCAAATAACATTCTTGTTTGCTCAGGTTTTCTGTTAATTCTTTCCAATGTGTCAAGTAATTATCTTTTTGTTTTCTCATGATTTGGTTGGGTCTAATTGTTCTGCTGTCCTGGGGCTCTGTGTGTTTGTGTTTGAACAGAGCCCCAGGACCAACTTGCTTAGGGGACTCTTCTCCAGGTTCATCTCTCTGTAGGTGATAGCATTGTTATGGAAGATTTGGGAATCGATTCCTTTTAGGTGGTTGTATAATCTTTTACGTTTTTTTCTATATTTTGATAATTAGCGGGTATCGGCCTAATTCTGCTCTGCAGGCATTATTTGGTGTTTTACGTTATACACTGAGGATATTTTTGCAGAATTCTGCATGCAGAGTCTCAATTTGGTATTTGTCCCATTTTGTGAATTCTTGGTTGGTGAGCAGACCCCAGACCTCACAACCATAAAGGGCAATGGGTTCTATAACTGATTCAAGTATTTTTAGCCAGATCCTAATTGGTATGTCACATTTTATGTTCCTTTTCATGACATAGAAGGCCCTTCTTGCCTTGTTTCTCAAGTCGTTCACAGCTTTGTGGAAGTTACCTGTGGCGATGATGTTTAGGTCAAGGTATGTATAGTTTTATGTGTGCTTTAGGGCAATGGTGTCTAGATGGAATTTGTATTTGTGGTCCTGGTGACTGGACCTTTTTTGGAACACCATTATTTTAGTCTTACTGAGATTTACTGTCAGGGCCCAGGTCTGGCAGAATCTGTGCAGAAGATCTAGGTGCTGCTGTAGACGCTCATTGGTTGGTGACAGAAGCACCAGATCAACAGCAAACAGTAGACCCTTTGACTTCAGATTCTAGTAGGGTGAGGCCGGGTTCTGCAGACTGTTCTAGTGCCCTCTCCAATTCGTTGATATATATGTTGAAGAGGGTGGGGCTTAAGCTGCATCCCTGTGTCACCCCACGGCCATGTGGGAAGAAATGTGTGTTTTTTGCCAACTTTAACCACACACTTGTTTGTGTAAATTAATTTTATAATGTCGTATTTCTATCTATCTCTCTCTCTCTCTCTCTCTGCTTCTCTTTCTCTCTCACAGTCTTTATCTCTCTTACACACACTGTCCTTTAATTCAATTTGATTCAAAGGGCTTTACAGGAAACATATGTTTACATTACCATAGCAAGTGAAATGGATAATGAACAAAAGGAAAATAAACCATCAGAAATTAAAACAATACCCTCACAAAAGTTTTGAAATAATAATTTCAAATGATATTATTGGCTATGTGCGGTGTTGTAATAATGTGCAAATAGTTGAAGTACGAAAGGGAAAATCAATAAACCGATATAAATAGGTTGGATTTACAGTGGTGTTTGTGCTCCACTGGTTGCCCTTTACTTGTGGCAACAGGTCACAAATCTTGCTGCTGTGCTTGCACACCTAATAGACATGGGAGTTTATCAAAATTGGATTTGTTTTCAAATTCTTTCTGGGTCTGTGTAATCTGAGGGAAATATCTGTCTCTAATATGGTCATACATTTGGCAGGAGGTCAGGGAGTGCAGCTCAGATTCCATCTAATTTGTGCACATAGTCTGTCTTTTCTTGAGAGCCAGGTCTGCCTACAGCAGCCTCTATCGATAAGAGGCTATGCTCACTGAGTCTACAACGACACAGGATGAAACCCAGATCAGTCAGGAAGCTAAAGCTTGGTCGCAAATGGATCTTCCAAATGGACAATGACCCCAAGCATACTTCCAAAGTTGTGGCAAAATGGCTTAAGGACAACAATGTCAAATACTAATTGAGTGTATGTAAACTTCTGACCCACTGGGATGAAAGGGAACCGGGAAGACTAAAGAGAAGGAAAAACACGCTGGGACAACTTGACAAGACGAACTGGCAACAGACCGACAGAAAACGCAGGTATAAATACACAAGGGATAATGGGGAAAATAGGAGACACCTTGTGGGGGGTGGAGACAAGCATGAGACAGGTGAAACAGATCAGGGGGTGACAGAGTCTGTACATCGTCAAAGGTTTTCTTAATTTTGGGTCAGTCACAGTCACAGTTGTCAGGTGTTCTGCTACTGTCTACTCTCTGTTTAGTGAGATTTCCAGTTTGCTCAGTTTTTGGGTGAAGTAATTATCTTTTTGTTTTCTCATGATTTGGTTGGGTCTAATTGTATTGCTGTCCTGGGGCTTTGTGGGGTCTGTTTTTGTTTGTGAGTCCCAGTACCTCTTTCTCTATCTCCCTCTCTCTTGCTCTTTCTGTCTGTAACTCCACTCACAAGGACAGAACAAGCTGCTCCTTCCATGTCACTGTGATACTGTAGATATCTCCCCAAACAAAAATATATTCCTACCACCCCTCCTCTGATTCTAAAATTGGTCTAATGCCCAAGTCTCCTCCCTTACAAAATATGTTGTTGGTTTTAGAAGGCAAGAGGTGGAGCAACAGAAAGTGATAGTGAGTGAGCAAAAGAAAGGGAGAAGGAAAGAGAGAGTGAGCTGTCTAGACACCCTACTCTTCTCGAAACTCTTCACCATGTGTCACGTTATGTACAGAACATCCTAACCCTAATCATGGAGCAGGGGATGCATCCCAAATGACACCGTATTTCCTATATTGTGCACTTATTTTGACCAGAGCCCCATGGGCCTGTGTAGTGAATAGGGTGCCAATTGGGAGTCAACCTCCTTCCTCCTAGCTCGCCAGTGTTTACCCAATCTGTTTAATCAGGAAGTGACCACCCACGGATTGGAACTGGGGATGGGGACAGGAGTACAGGTTCAAATTCATTTGGCACACTGTAGCAAAATGTTTTGCAACCGGAAATTAAAACGAGCATTTCTTATTGGACAAGTTCAGGTAAAGACCTCCCATTTGTCTGTTTTTTTGTTGTTGAAACATTTGATGCATAATGAACCAGACCCAGAAGAACAGGAGTACAGAGTACCTTATAGAGCTGCCAAATGAAGCAGTGTATATGTGTGTGTTAATGTACGATGTGTACTAGACCTACTAGAGCTGCCAAATGAGCCAGCAGAATCAGGCTAATCTATATGAGCTGCGCTTACAATGCTAGGGGGGGGGGTTCCCCTTACATTCTCGCCCATTTTTGTTATTTTGCTATATTTTCTCTATCGTATCTCTCTCTCTCTCTCTACCCATCTCTTTCTTTCTCTACCTCAGTCTCTCTCTTATCCTCCTTCCCCATCCATCTTTCACTGTATTTTACTCTCCCATTCTCTCGTTGTCTTTCTCTCCAATATAGACTTTGAAATGTGTCTTTCAAATCTGAGGACAAGTGTCTCGTCGCCTGATTCACCATAGAACATTGTTGATTCCACCCCCCTTTCAGGACAAGACAGACAGGTAGGACTATCTGTCTGTTTGATGCTGCTAGGTGTAAATTGCAGGAAATTACATTTACCGCCATTCCCCCACGAGTATTGACAATACCTCTCCCTTTATTCAAATACCGCTTTTATGTTCAACTTCGTCCCAAATGGCCACCTATTCACTAATATGGTGTTCTAGGGCCCACAGGGTTCTGGTCCAAAGTAGTGCACTATATAGGCAATAGAGTGCCATTTGGGATGCTACCCTGTAAATTGAGTGGGGGGAGGAAGGGAGGAAAGGAAAATGGTATAAAAACTGAATGCTCACACCGCATGAATGATAATTGTGTTTCTGTGGGTTGCTTGGTTACCGTTCACATGAAATTGGAGGTTGTGGAGAATTGTGATTCCGCTGTGGGTTTCCTTGCGCTGCTGTGCGTGAGCCGGCGCAAACACACTCCAGGAAATAGCACCATCACTTTGATATCATTTTTGAAAACAGTTTATGGGAGAAAGAGAGTTTGCAGAGAGACAGAATAGGCTGTATGACCTGTCTGTGCAGACAGATCAGACATTCTTCAACTGTTGTTTCGTCATTTCACGGAGAAAGCAGGCGTGCCAAAACTTGGATCACATTTTCAGGAGCATAAAGACACATGGATATTTATGATAATATATTCTGTGCTCTTTCATGTCAGTCCAGAGAACAAACTAAAGAACCCAATGTACCATCCAGACAATGCATTTGTTATTGGGATTGACATACATACACACACACACACACACACACACACACACACAGACTTCTGTTAATGACTGGCATCCTTTAATGAAGTACGACTCGCATCGCACCTCATTTGCACATTCTAACCTTCACCCATAGACCCAATACATCTCCTCTCTCAGTATTTCTGCCAGGAAGATCAATAATTTAGGAGAGGCGAGGGAGATGAGGACAGGACAGCACAGGCGAAGGAGAGGAGGGGAGAGGGGAGGAGAGGAGAGGGGAGGAGGAGAAGAGTAAAGAAGAGGAGATGTAACATTCTAAATGTTCTGTCTGGTACAGTGATCTAGTGACCAGTGGTATTTTCTAATAGGCACAATACACCTATTCCCCCCAAAAAAAGTATTTGCCTATTTGAGGTCAAGTAGTCCACCTACCGAATGTGATGAAAATGTATGGTAATCATAATTAACTTAAGTTAATGAGAACTACTTATTGACATATTCACGTTCAACTTCCCTCATATCTTTTGTCTAATTGTTTGCCTGTTTCTTATGTATGTATGTGTGTGTGTGTGTGTGTGTGTGTGTGTGTGTGTGTGTGTGTGAGAGAGAGAGAGAATGAGTGCATGCCTGCGTCCCCGTGTTTGGGTATAAGACCAGTATTGCTGGATGATTGAACCCAATTGATGAGGCCAAGAGCCTTTGCTGCATAACATTACTGGGGACTCGGGGTGGTTTGGGTCGTGGGTAGATTTCAGTGGATGCTGGTGGGAGGAGCTATAGAGGGGCGGGCTCATTGAAATGGCTGGAATGGAATCAATGGAACGGTATCAAACATATTGAAACCACATGTTTGACTCCGTTCCATTTATTCCACTCCAATGAGCCCGTCCTCCTATCCTCCTATATTTCTTCCCACCTGGGAATAAGGTATTGGTGGATTCCCACGTGACTAACCTAACAGCCTTTGCAGCCTAGCTAGCATTACTGTGCCTTGGTTGTGCTGGTGGTGGTGGTGGGAAGTACATTCTGGACATAAGAATAGTAATATTGGATGATGCATGTTGGTGTATCCCATCTTTCATGACTATCGGAGCTCTGCTGCATGCATCATAATCCATTTCTTAGAAAAAATAGAAAGGACAAAATACTGTTCTTGGAAATAGTGACAAGATACACTATGTGAATATAAAACACGATGTCCAAATGCAACCTGCCAGCCAGGTTAGGGAGACCGTAGATAAATGAACTGTCCCGTAGAAGGTGTTGCCCAGCTTTAACCATGGAAACTCATATCTGAAAATGTACACTGAGTGTACAAAACATTAGGAACACCTGCTCTTTCCATGACATAGACTGACCAGGTGAATCCAGGTGAAAACTATGATCCCTTATAAATGTCACTTGTTAAATCCACTTCAGTCAACATAGAGGAAGGGGAGGAGACAGGTTAAAGGATTTTTAAGCCCTGAGACGATTGAGACATCAATTGTGTATGTGATCCATTCAGAGGGTGAAGGTGTAAGACAAACGATTTAAGGGCCTTTGAACAGGGTATGGTTGTAGGAGCCAGGCACACCAGTTTGAGTGTATCAAGAACTGAAATACTGCTGGGTATTTCACGCTCAATTGTTTCCTGTGTGTATCAAGATGGTCCACCTCCCAAAAGACATCCAGCCAACTTCACACAACTGTGAGAAGCATTGGAGTCAACAGGGGCCAGCATCCCTGAGGAAGGCTTTCGACACCTTGTAGAGTCCATGCCCTGAAGAACTGAGGCTGTTCTGAGGACAAACTCAATATGTTCCTAATGTTTTGTACACTCAGTGTATATACAAATATTGGAATGTTCTTATAGTTTTTTATATGGTAATTTATAAAAACAATGTTAAACCTATAAGGAACACATTTATTTTGTAGAATTGACCTTGTCAGAACATACAATTGTATTATAATATTCATGTAATTAATATATTTTGTCTCAAATGTGTCATACCATGTTCATGTAGGAAATTCACCACAATCATGTAATCAATTGTGTACGTAATTTAAGGCATATAAGTTAACACATAATCAACTACACCACTGACATGCAGTGCCTTCGGAAAGTATTCAGACCCCTTGACTTTTTCCACATTTTGATACGTTACAGCCTTATTCTTAAATGGATTAAATAAAACAATTTCCTCAGCAATCCTCACACAATACCCCATAAAGACAAAGCAAAAACAGGTTTTTAAAAATGTTGGCAAATTTATTAAATCCAAAAACCAGAAATACCTGATTTACTTAAGTATTCAGACAATTTGCTATGGGACTCAAAATTGAGCTCAGGTGCATCCTGTTTCCATTGATCATCCTTGAGCCGTTTCTACAACTTGATTGGAGTCCACCTGTGGTAAATTCAATTGATTGGACATGATTTGGAAATGCACACACCTGTCTATATAATGTCCCACAGTTGACAGTGCATGTCAGAGCAAAAAACAAGCCGTGAGGTTGAATGAATTGTCCTTGGAGCTCCGAGACAGGATTGTATTGAGGCACAGATGTGGGGAAGGGTACCAAAATATTTCTGCAGCATTGAAGGTCCCCAAGAACACAGTCGCCTCCATCATTCCTAAATGGAAGAAGTTTGGAACCACCAAGACTCTTCCTAGAGCAGGCCACCCGGCCAAACTGAGCAATCGGGGGAGAAGGGCCTTGGTCAGGGAGGTGACCAAGAACCCGACGGTCACTCTGACAGAGCTCCAGAGTTTTGCGCTGTAATTTTGTCAGGCTTGGACTTCAGGCACCTAAAGACTCTCAGACAATGAGAAACTAGATTCTCTGGTCTGATGAAACCAATATTGAACTCTTTGGCCTGAATGCCAAATGTCACGTCTGGAGGAAACCTAGCACCATCCCTACGGTGAAGCATGGTGGTAGCAGCATCATGCTGTGGGAATGGTTTCCAGTAGCAGGGACTGGGAGACTAGTCAGGATTGAGGCAAAGATTAACTGAGCAAATCCTGAGCGATCCTTGATGAAAACCTGCTCCAGGGTTCTCAGGACCTCAGACTGGACTGAAGGTTCACCTTCCAACAAGACAATGACCCTAAGCACACAGCCAAGACAACGCAGGAGTGGCTTCGGGACAAGTCTCTGAATGTCCTTAATGTCCTTAAGTGGCCTAGCCAGAGCCTGGACTTGGACCAGATCGAATGTCTCTGGAGAGACCTGAAAATAGCTGTGCAGCAACGCTCTCCATTAAACCTGACCGGGCTTGAGAGGATCTGCAGAGAAGAATGGGACAAACTCCGTAAATACAGGTGTGCCAAGCTTGTAGCGTCATACCCAAGAAGACTCAAGGCTGTAATTGCTGCCAAAGGTGCTTCAACAAAGTACTGAGTAAAGGGTCTGAATACTTACATTAATGTTTAATTTCCTTTCTTTATTTTGATACATTTCCCAAATTTGATAAACAGTTTTTGCTTTGTCATTATGGGGTATTGTGTGTTAATTGATGAGTGGTAAAAAATATTTAATCAATTGTAGAATAAGGCTGTAACGTAACAAAATGTGGAAAAAGTCAAGGGGTCTGAATACTTTCTGAAGGCGCTGTATCAGGAAAGCCATTCAACATCTTACCAGATACTTATTAGATTTTTGTACAAATCCTCTCCTGCCATACAAGGCTCTAATTTGATTTTCAGAATTTGTTTTCTTAAAATCTATAGTATATGATCAAATGCAGCTGGTCATCGGGGTCCATAGATACACATATGACAACTAATAAACAATACAAAAAAATTATAGATTATAAAATTCCACCAGGTGGGTCCATATTTAATAACCACACCACGAGATCAAATGACCAACCAGGTCCACACATTTTACATCAACTGATAAACAATGTGAAAATGTAATAGTAGATGATCTAATGCCAACAACAGTGAACGAGTGACCTTTCAACCCTCTCTAGCATTAGTGGAGGAGGATGCTAAAGGTGGATGAAGTCCAAGAGGCTGACAAAGTCCCAGCGCAAATCAGCCGCTGATGTCGGAATCATCTGTCACCTCTCCTTATAATGTACCTCACCCTTCCCTTTACTGAACATAATGGCTGGAAGGCTTAGCTGAACATAACACAACTATTACACACACACTGTCATCTCATATCTCAAGTATGGAACATACTGTACACAATAGAGAGAGAAATATGTGTACATGCCTGCGTGTGTTCACGCACGTGTTCTGTATGCAAGGTGCACGTTTGCGTGTGTGTGTGTGTGTGTGTGTGTGTGTGTGTGTACTAGCGAACCTAATGGAGGTCGTAGCACCTGGGTGATTACACCCCTCCAAGTATCCCTCTCATGGGTAATTTGGAGCTGCGTGTTCTAGAACACGCTGACAGACAGGAAACGTAACCATGACAAATAAGGCATTTCTCCAAGTTGTAATGTGGGGATAATGGGCCTGCTACAGGTCCTCTCCATTATGGATGGATGGTTGGTTCTCCCCCTCAGTGCTGTGTGTTGATATGAATCACCATAATGGCTGTTGTTTTAGACTGATGAATTAGACTTGGCGTTTTAATGGATTATGTACAAGTTCAGTGAGTGTACGTGTGTTTGGTTGTCAGGCTGAATTTAAGATGGAAATTAGTATTTTTGTGTCCTGTAGAGTCGAGGACTTGTATGAGTCATTGTAATAGATGTTGTTTTCAACAAGATGTAGTTGTATGAACGACTGTTGTTTTGGACTCAGCCAACATTCCTGAACTTTACAGTTGTCACATTGAAGTTGAGAATGGTGGCTTTATGCCGTTGTAGAGTTCAGTGACTGTACATTTTGTCACGTTCCTTTTTCACATTCCTGTCACGTACACAAAGAACATAGTATGTCACAGCTGTGTTCAAATCAAAGGATTCCTTCATCTTGGAGCTGTGGAGCATCTTACCCATTTGAAATAATTATGCTAAAATGTAATGTAGAGAGTATGCAAATATAATGTATCCACTGAGTAAAATGTGACAAATTTCAACCCTGTTAGCACACTCAGTACCATGTTTTCATGAAATTCAGAGTAAGCTGACATGTACAGCTAATCTCTCTACGTATTAAGCCCTTTACACACACACACACACACACACACACACACACACACACACACACACACACACACACACACACACACACACACACACACACACACACGTGGGTGTGCATAATCACACACCTTCCTTTGGGATCCCTCTTAGTCCAGTATGATTCCTTCCAAGTATACTGTGTTTGGGTTGTGGTGTGGGTCTGGCTTGCTATTGGTCTGGAGATAGCTGAATAGGCCAATCGGTGACGTGCAGAGGTTGTCTCAGTGGGGACAGGTTCATCCTGTAGACATGGCTTATTGTTACTGGCACTGCTGTGGGTTCTTTGCGGCGTGCTCTTTTCCCGTTAAACCCCCTAGAGTCTAAGGGCCCGGGCTGGGTTTCTAATAAGCTAACATATGTAATTGTTTTAAGATGGTCATACCAAGTAATTGTTTGAATTTTAGGACCCAACAAAAATAATAATTTGATGAAACATTACATTTGGCTTTCCTGCTATTAGCCCATAACAACACATTGAATAACATAGTCAAAAAATACATTAAAAGGAAGCATATTTTGAAGTGTCTGTCCTATATCTGAGAGCTATAAGAAAGCTCAGGAAATTATTACATATATTTTGACCCATATTTAACCCTTTTTTGGCACTAAAGTACCTCCATACTTCCGTTCCGTTTTTAAAACTGGTACAGGGTTACTTCAGACGAAGCTTGTAAGCATCGTAGAGCAAAATCTGACATGTACGTGTTCGTGAGAGTCTCCTCTTTCTACAGTGGGGTAATTAGTTTGTAGCGCGTACTGTTTGGTCGCTACAGACATTTGCATGAGAAGACAGACTTCCGGGATGTCTCCTGGTTTAGCTCTACCAGCTTCCACCGCTGATGGTCCGCGGACAGTAGCCCATGCAGAAACAGATATCTCTATCTAAAACGGATGGATTTTGATGAGGATTATTTGTATTATGCTAATTAGATTAGAGTCAATCGACTCTAGGGGGTAGTTATCTTCTTTGAGTTCCATTAGTGATTTTAGTCCTCCGCACACACACACACACACACACACACACACACACACACAGCCCATCCTGTCCTCATATGACACATACAGTTAAAGTCGGAAGTTTACATACACGTAGGTTGGAGTCATTAATACTTGTTTTTCAACCACTCCACACATTTCTTGTTAACAAACTATAGTTTTGGCAAGTCGGTTAAGACATCTATTTTGTGCATGACATAAGTAATTGTTCCAACAATTGTTTACAGACAGATTATTTCACTTATAATTCACTGTATCACAATTCCAGTGGGTCGGAAGTTTACATACACTAAGTTGACTGTGCCTTTAAACAGCTTGGAAAATTCCAGAAAATAATTCCATGTCTTTAGAAGCTTCTGATAGGCAAATTGACATAATTTGAGTAAATTGGAGGTGTACCTGTGGATGCATTTCAAGGCCTACCTACACAGTGCCTCCTTGCATGACATCATGGGAAAAGCAAAATAAATCAGCCAAGACCTCAGAAAAAAAATTGGAGAACTCCACAAGTCTGGTTCACCCTTGGAAGCAATTTCCAAACACCTGAAGGTACCACGTTCATCTGTACAAACAATAATACGCAAGTATAAACAGCATGGGACCACACAGTCGTCATACCGGTCAGGAAGGAGACGCGTTCTGTCTCCTAAAGATGAACGTACTTGCGAAAAGTGCGAAAAGTGCAAATCAATCCCAGAACAACAGCAAAGGACTTTGTGAAGATGCTGGAGGAAACGGGTACAAAAGTATCTATATCCACAGTAAAACTAGTCCTATATAGATATAACCTGAAAGGATGCTCAGCATGGAGGAAGCCACTGCTCCAAAACCACCATAAAAAAGCCAGACTATGGTTTTCAACTGCATATGTGGACAAAGATCGTACTTTTTGGAGAAATGTCCTCTGGTCTGATGAAACAAAAATAGAACTGTTTGGCCATAATGACCATCATTATGTTTGGAGGAAAATGGGGGAGGCTTGCAAGCCGAAGAACACCATCCCAACCGTGAAGCACAGGGGTGACAGCATCATGTTGTGGGGGTGCTTTGCTGCAGGAGGGACTGGAGCACTTCACAAAATAGATAGCATCATGAGAAATGAAAACTATGTGGATATATTGAAGCAACATCAGGACATCAGTCAGGAAGTTAAAGCTTGGTCTCAAATGGGTCTTCCAAATGGACAATGACCCCAAGCATACTTCCAAAGGTGTGGAAAAATGGCTTAAGAACAACAAAGTCAAGGTATTGGAGTGGCCATCACAAAGCCCTGACCTCAAGCCTATAGAAAATGTGTGGGCAGAACTGAAAACGTGTGTGCGAGCAAGGAGGCCTACAAACCTGACTCAAGTTGCACTAGCTCTGTCAGGAGGAATGGGCCAAAATTCACCCAACTTATTGTAGGAAGCTTGTGGAAGGCTACCCAAAATGTTTGACCCAACTTAAACAATTTAAAGGCAATGCTACCAAATACTAATTGAGTGTATGTAAACTTCTGACCCACTGGGAATGTGATGAAAGAAATAAAAGCTGAAATAAATCATTCTCTCTACTATTATTCTGACATTTCACATTCTTAAAATAAAGTGGTGATCCTAACTGACCTAAAATAGAGCATTTTACTAGGATTGAATGGCAAGAATTGTGAAAAACTGAGTTTAAATGTATTTGGCTAAGGTGTATGTAAACTTCTGACTTCAACTGTACATAGTTGATAAGGTTGATAAACCTAAACCTATCCGGATATAGAGCAGGATCTGTAGCACTTTGTGATGATTCAATTGACTGAACAAGCAGTAATAAATCAACACACACAACTGTTTGAACACTGCCCATGCTTGGCTTATAGTGATCTATGAAGCGTGACCATATCACACACACACACACACACACACACACACACACACACACACACACACACACACACACACACACACACACACACACACACACACACACACACACACACACACACACACACACACACACACACACACACACACACACAGTGTTGGCAAATAGTGTGAAGCGTGGCTGTCTGAGAATAGGAGCAGGGAAGGGAAAGGGGATACCTAGTCAGTTGCACAACTGAATCCATTCAACTGAAATGGGTCTTCATTTACCTGACTGACTAATTCTGTTGTTTCTGCACTGTACAAAGAGTTCTTGCATGTGTCCACAGTGAATGCAATGTTAAATATTGATTGTGTGTGTGTGTGTGTATGTGTGTGTGTGTATGTGTGTGTGTGTGTGTGTGTGTTATTGAGAAAGAGCAAACAGAACAATGCAATAAAAATATATATATATAATTGATTATTTTACCTTTATTTCATCTTTATTTTACCTTTATTTCACCTTTATTTTACCTTTATTTCACATTTATTTTACCTTGATTTCACCTTTATTTTACCTTTATTTCACCAGGTTCATTGAGATTAAACACATCTTTTCCAAGAGAGACCTGGCCAAAAGAACCGCACACAACGTTTCCGTAACTTACAACATAAAACACAAAGCACTACAGTTGAAAAACATCAGTTTACATTGAACAGGCACATAGGGTTTGGGAGGAGGGTTCAAGATTCACACTTAAAATGGGAGCTGTCTCAGTATGGCCTTGTAAATGAAAACATACCAATGACATAGTCTCTGTCTCCCTGAAGCGCTAAGGAAGGCCAGCCACTGTCACATAGAGGGTACAGTGATGAGTGAGGGTTTTGGTGTTCGTAATAAACCTCAGTGCCCCATGATACACAGTGTCAAGCATACGTAATGATGCAACAGGGGCATACATGTACAAGGTATCACCATAGTCGGATACAAGCAAGAAGGTAGAGGAAACAAGTCTCTTTCTCCCGTCAAGTGAAAAACATGACTTACTTTGAAAAATGTAAAACTTCTTATCTTCTTTTATTAGCACCAGCTAAATGTTTAAATTCACTATTTCTCATTAGCATTACAAATGGTTCCCCTTCCTTTCTGACAGCAACACACACACACACACACACACACACACACACACACACACACACACACACACACACACACACACACACACACACACACACACACACACACACACACACACACACACACACACACACACATGCACATCCCAGCCCTTCTGACAACTCACGTAGTGTGAAAGTGCAGGCTGTGATCGGTCTAATGGCTTATGGAGTGGTACGTTTAGTGTAAATTACGTTGGAATGTTGGTACTGTAGGAGTGTATGACCTTTATAAAAGCGAGAACAAAACCTTCTGTGGCCAACGATAATGGCTGCATCCCAAACAGCACCCAATATTGTGCCTGGAGGCCCTATGGTTCCTGGTCAAATGTAGGGTACTAAAAATGAAATGGGGTGCCATTTGGGTCATAGATCATGTGTTTTAATGTCTTCATGCTCAAATACCAGTGTGGGTTTTCAATAAGTGTAACAAAAAAACCTGTAAAATCCTCCAATGTTGGTTCGGGTCGTTCATGACCGACCAACCGAATGGCTTAAGAGTAATTACATCGAAAATTACATTTTCTTTCAAAAAGTAACATTTATTTTTCAAAAAGGAACATTGTTTGCATCCCAAATTGCAACCTTTCCCTATATAGTGCACTACTTTTGACCAGGTCCCATAGGGAATAGAAAACCATTTGACACGCAGACATTGAAATGCAATGCAGCAATGATGACTGTAACGTTATTACTCACTGACATGTGTGTGTGTGCGTGTGTGCGCGTGTGTGTGTGTGTCAGTGGAGGCTCCTCAGAGGAGGAAGGGGAGGACCATCCTCCTCAGTGAATTTCATAAAAATAAAAATAGTGAAACATTAAAATAATTATCCTTTTTAGATAAAACTATACGAAATATATTTACGTCTTACACAGTAATTATGACAAAATTCCGAAGAATGTCCTCCAACCTATCAGAGCTCTTGTAGCATAATTTGACATGTTGTCCACTCAAGCAAATTATCAGAGAATAAATCTAGTACTCAGAGCATAAACTACAGCTAACTAGCACTGCAGTTTATAAAGTGTGGTGAGTAGTCGACTCAAAGAGCGAGAAAGACAATAGTTGAACAGTTTTGAACAAATGTATTTACAGTGCCTTGCGAAAGTATTCGGCCCCCTTGAACTTTGCGACCTTTTGCCACATTTCAGGCTTCAAACATAAAGATATAAATATATATAAATATGAATATATTTTTTTTTGTGAAGAATCAACAACAAGTGGGACACAATCATGAAGTCGAACGACATTTATTGGATATTTCAAACTTTTTTAACAAATCAAAAACTGAAAAATTGGGCGTGCAAAATTATTCAGCCCCCTTAAGTTAATACTTTGTAGCGCCACCTTTTGCTGCGATTACAGCTGTAAGTCGCTTGGGGTATGTCTCTATCAGTTTTGCACATCGAGAGACTGAAATGTTTTCCCATTCCTCCTTGCAAAACAGCTCGAGCTCAGTGAGGTTGGATGGAGAGCATTTGTGAACAGCAGTTTTCAGTTCTTTCCACAGATTCTCGATTGGATTCAGGTCTGGACTTTGACTTGGCCATTCTAACACCTGGATATGTTTATTTTTGAACCATTCCATTGTATATTTTGCTTTATGTTTTGGATCATTGTCTTGTTGGAAGACAAATCTCCGTCCCAGTCTCAGGTCTTTTGCAGACTCCATCAGGTTTTCTTCCAGAATGGTCTTGTATTTGGCTCCATCCATCTTCCCATCAATTTTAACCATCTTCCCTGTCCCTGCTGAAGAAAAGCAGGCCCAAACCATGATGCTGCCACCACCATGTTTGACAGTGGGGATGGTGTGTTCAGCTGTGTTGCTTTTACGCCAAACATAACGTTTTGCATTGTTGCCAAAAAGTTCAATTTTGGTTTCATCTGACCAGAGCACCTTCTTCCACATGTTTGGTGTGTCTCCCAGGTGGCTTGTGGCAAACTTTAAACAACACTTTTTATGGATATCTTTAAGAAATGGCTTTCTTCTTGCCACTCTTCCATAAAGGCCAGATTTGTGCAATATACGACTGATTGTTGTCCTATGGACAGAGTCTCCCACCTCAGCTGTAGATCTCTGCAGTTCATCCAGAGTGATCATGGGCCTCTTGGCTGCATCTCTGATCAGTCTTCTCCTTGTATGAGCTGAAAGTTTAGAGGGACGGCCAGGTCTTGGTAGATTTGCAGTGGTCTGATACTCCTTCCATTTCCATATTATCGCTTGCACAGTGCTCCTTGGGATGTTTAAAGCTTGGGAAATCTTTTTGTATCCAAATCCGGCTTTAAACTTCTTCACAACAGTATCTCGGACCTGCCTGGTGTGTTCCTTGTTCTCCATGATGCTCTCTGCGCTTTTAACGGACCTCTGAGACTATCACAGTGCAGGTGCATTTATACAGAGACTTGATTACACACAGGTGGATTGTATTTATCATCATTAGTCATTTAGGTCAACATTGGATCATTCAGAGATCCTCACTGAACTTCTGGAGAGAGTTTGCTGCACTGAAAGTAAAGGGGCTGAATAATTTTGCACGCCCAATTTTTCAGTTTTTGATTTGTTAAAAAAGTTTGAAATATCCAATAAATGTCGTTCCACTTCATGATTGTGTCCCACTTGTTGTTGATTCTTCACAAAAAAATACAGTTTTATATCTTTATGTTTGAAGCCTGAAATGTGGCAAAAGTTCACAAAGTTCAAGGGTGCCGAATACTTTCGCAAGGCACTGTATGTGGACCCCATTCAAATGTGTGGATTTGGCTATTTCAGCCACACCCGTTGCTGATGGGTGTATAAAATCGAGCACACAGCCATGTTATCGCCATAGACAAACATTGTCAGTAGAATGGCCCGTACTGTAGAGCTCAGTGACTTTCAATGTGGCACAGTCATGTGATGCCATCTTTCCAACAAGTCAGTTCGTTAAAATGTTGCCCTATTAGAGCTGCCCCAGTCAACTGTAAGTGCTGTTATTGTGAAGTTGAAACGTCTAGGAGCAACAACGGCTCAGCCGTGAAGTGGTAGGCCACACAAGCTCACAGAATGGGAACGCCAACTGCTGAAGCGCATAGGGACTTAAAATAGTCTGTCCTCGGTTGCAACACTCACTATCGAGTTCCAAACTGCCTCTGAAAGCAAAATGTCGTTCCACTTCATGATTGTGTCCCACTTGTTGTTGATTCTTCACAAAAAAATACAGTTTTATATCTTTATGTTTGAAGCCTGAAATGTGGCAAAAGGTCGCAAAGTTCAAGGGGGCCGAATACTTTCGCATGGCACTTTATTTAAAAATGAATGAGAAGCAGGAGAGAGAGCTAGCTATATGTCGTTGTATTTTTTGTCACTTTCACTTAGCTAGAGAATGCAGCTAGCTAGTTTAACCTACTCAAACACCTGGCTCAACCCGAAAGGGATGCTATGTTAGCTAGCTGGCTATGGCTATCTAACATCGGCATTCTTCCAAGTTAAGGTAATCTTTTGGTTTTATTAATTTATTGCCAACAGGGCCCGCCGGTGTAACCGCTAAAATGCTTGCTGACCACACTGTACTGCATGAATGTAGTGAGTTTACTAATGTGTTAGATCCAATAGCTATGTTGACTAATATGATGTTAGCTAATTAGGTGACAACAACGTAGGCTGTGTGTAGCGGTTAGCGGTTATGATATAAAGATTTCGCCTTGCCACAACCAGCTGATGTTTTGTTCACTGAAGTCCACAAGCAAAGGGCGAGAGGAGGAGAGCGGGTAGATGCGAGAAGGAATTATACAACGTGCAAAGTGATCATGCTGTTTGTATGTGGCTGCTATGAAAGTCAACCGTGTCTGCGTGTGATCAGAGGTTTATTCATTCCGCAATTTCGGTTGGAAAACATTTCTTAAATTTAAGCAAAAGGAATGAAACGGGGATAAACATACCTGAATTTCTCCAATAGAAACTACAGTGGGGAGAACAAGTATTTGATACACTGCCGATTTTGCAGGTTTTCCTACTTACAACGCATGTAGAGGTCTGTCATTTTTTATCATACACTTCAACTGTGAGAGACAGAATCTAAAACAAAAATCCAGAAAATCACATTGTATGATAAAAAATAAAAATAAAATATTTATTTATTATTTTACCCCTTTTTCTCCCCAATTTCGTGGTATCCAATTGTTGTAGTAGCTACTATCTTGTCTCATTGCTACAACTCCCGTACGGGCTCGGGAGAGACGAAGGGAGAGACGCACCAATGTGTCGGAGGAAACACCGTGCACCTGGCAGCCCTGGCCAGCGCGCACTGCGCCCGGCCCGCCACAGAAGTTGCTGGTGCGCGATGAGGCAAGGAGATCCCTACCGACCAATCCCTTCCTAACCCGGACGACGCTAGGCCAATTGTGCGTCACCCCACGGACCTCCCGGTCGCGGCCGGTTACAACAGAGCCTGGGCGCGAACCCAGGGACTCTGATGGCACAGCTGGCGCTGCAGTACAGCGCCCTTAACCACTGCGCCACCCGGGAGGCCTCATTGTATGATTTTTAAGTAATTAATTTGCATTTTATTGCATGACTTAAGTATTTGATCACCTACCAACCTGTAAGAATTCCGGCTCTCACAGACCTGTTAGTTTTTCCTTGAGAACCCCTCTTGTTCTCCACTCATTACCTGTATTAACTGCACCTGTTTGAACTCGTTACCTGTATAAAAGACACTTGTTCACACACTCAATCAAACAGACTCCAACCTCCCCACAATGGCCAAGACCAGAGAGCTGTGTAAGGACATCAGGGATAACATTGTAGACCTGCACAAGGCTCGCATGGGCTACAGGACAATAGGCAAGCAGCTTGGTGAGAAGGCAACAACTGTTGGTGCAATTATTAGAAAATGGAAGAAGTTCAAGATGACGGTCAATCACCCTCGGTCTGGGGCTCCATGCAAGATCTCACCTTGTGGGGCATCAATGATCATGAGGAAGGTGAGGGATCAGCCCAGAACTACACGGCAGGACCTGGTCAATGACCTGAAGAGAGCTGGGACCACAATCTCAAAGAAAACCATTTGTAACACACTACGCCATCATGGATTAAAATCCTGCAGCGCACGCAAGGTCCCCCTGCTCAAGCCAGCGTATGTCCAGGCCCGCCTGGAGTTTGCCAATGACCATCTGGATGATCCAGATGAGGAATGCGAGAAGGTCATGTTATCTGATGAGACAAAAATAGAGCTTTTTGGTCTAAACTCCACTCGCCGTGTTTGGAGGAAGAAGAAGGATGAGTACAACCCCAAGAACACCATCCCAGCTGTGAAGCATGGAGGTGAAAACATCATTCTTTGAGGATGCTTTTCTGCAAAGGGGACAGGACGACTGCACCGTATTGAGGGGAGGGTGGATGGGGCCATGTATCGCGAGATCTTGGCCAACAACCTCTTTCCCTCAGTAAGAGCATTGAAGATGGGTCGTGGTTAGGTCTTCCAGCATGACAACGACCCGAAACACACAGCCAGGGCAACTAAGGAGTGGCTCCGTAAGAAGCATCTCAAGATCCTGGAGTGGCCTAGCCAGTCTCCAGACTTGAACCCAATAGAAAATCTTTGGAGGGAGCTGATAGTCCGTATTGCCCAGCGACAGCCCCGAAACCGAAGGATCTGGAGAAGGTCTGTATGGAGGAGTGGGCCAAAATCCTTGCTGCAGTGTGTGCAAACCTGGTCAAGAACTACAGGAAACGTATGATCTCTGTAATTGCAAACAAAGGTTTCTGTACCAAATAATAAGTTCTGCTATTTTTGTTTTAGATTCTGTCTCTCACAGTTGAAGTGTACCTATGATAAAAATTACAGACCTCTACATGCTTTGTAAGTAGGAAAACCTGCAAAATCGGCAGAGTCTCAAATACTTGTTCTCCCCACGGTATATTTTGGAACTGTTGGGCTAATGATTACACGCTAGATGCATGCACGTGTGTGCAAGGGGTTATTGAATCTGTCACTTTGATTACTCAAATGTTTCTCTCAACCTGTGCACCTACGTCGTAAACTTTCATTCATAGGCTAGGTTGTAGCAACCTCATGATGGGTATAGAGAAACTGTATCCTGTAGTAGCCTAAACCTATCGATATTTACATTGAGGTGGGTGAATGGAATATGACTGACAGTCATCCAATATGCTGTAATGGAAATAAGGCCATGCTCATAAAAACACCGACCGCAACTAGTGTACTGTATGTGTGTGTGTGTGTGTGAGTGTGTACCGTTGTTAAGACAATATTAATTTAGTCACCCCCTTATGGACAATGAGAATGGAGTTGAATAGAAAAACATCCAACCAATGCATTTCAGCGTCACTTAAGCTTCATGTTCTAGTATTCATCAAGTTCCCTTACGGAAAAAACATCATTTCACATGTGGAAAATCACACGATTTCACATGAACTTTCACATGTGAAATCATGTGAAAATGTTAATTTGGAACACTTCATATGTGATCACATGTATTAACACGTATAGTTCCATGTTATCACGTTGGTTTACATGTTGTCACATTATCATATAAACTTTACATAAGACCACGTGATCACATGAAAACATGTGTTTTTGGAACACTTCACGTGATCAAGTGAAATTCAAAATGTTTTTTCTGTAAGGGTTGTTTCCCCTCTCTCTCTTTCTCTCTCTCTTTTCTCTCTCTCTGTCTCTTTCTCTCTCACTCTCTTTCTCACGCTCTCTCTCTTTCTCACGCTCTACGCTCACTCTCTGTCTCTGTCTCTTTCTCTGTCTTTCTCTCTGTCTCTCTCTCTCACTCTCTCTCTCTTTCTCTCTCTCTCGCTGTCTCTTTCTCTCTCTCTCTCTGTCTCTTTCTCTCTCTCTCTCTGTCTCTTTCTCTCTCTTTCTCTCTGTCTCTCTCACTCTCTTTCTCACGCTCTCTCTCTTTCTCACGCTCTACGCTCACTCTCTGTTCGACAACCTGTGCCGCTGTGTGTGTGTTTAAGAGAGAGAGAGAGAGAGAGAGAGAGAGAGAGAGAGAGAGAGAGAGAGAGAGAGAGAGAGAGAGAGAGAGAGAGAGAGAGAGAGAGAGAGAGAGAGAGAGAGAGAGAGAGAGAGAGAGAGAGAGAGAGAGAGAGAGAGAGAGAGAGAGAGAGAGAGAGAGAGAGAGAGAGAGAGAGAGAGAGAGAGAGAGAGAGAGAGAGAGAGAGAGAGAGAGAGAGAGAGAGAGAGAGAGAGAGAGAGAGAGAGAGAGAGAGAGAGAGAGATGCAAAGACACACCACAGGAGGTTGGTGGCACTTTATTTTAATTATTTATTTTTATGGGGTGGATCAGCTTTAATATTGCAGATAGATTTAATTGTCTCCGTCATTTCCAATCCCCCATATACTCTACCGGTCAAAAGTTTTAGAACACCTAATCATTCAAGTGAATTTCTTTATTTGTAGTATTTTCTACATTGTAGAATAATAGTGAAAACATCTAAACTATGGAATAACACATATGGAATCATGTAGTAACCAAAGAAGTGTTAAGTAAATCCAAATATATTTATATTTGAGATTCTTCAAAGTAGCCTCCCTTTGCCTTAATGACAGCTTTGCACACTCTTGGTATTCTCTCAGCCAGCTTCATGAGGTAGTCACCTGGAATGCATTTCAATTAGCAGGTGTGCCTTGCTAAAAGTTCAAGTTGTAGAATTTCTTTCCTTTTTAATGCGTTTGAGTCAATCAGTTGTGTTGTGACAAGGTAGGGGTGGTATACAGAAGATGGCACTATGTGGTAAAAGATCAAGTCCATATTATGGCAAGAACAGCTCAAATAAACAAAGACAAATGACAGTCCATCATTACTTTAAGACATGAAGGTCAGTCAATACAGAAAATGTCAAGAACTTTGAAAGTTTCTTCAAGTGCAGTCACAAAAACCATCAAGAGCTATGATGAAACTGGCTCTCATGAGGATCGCCATAGGAATAGAAGACCCGGAGTTACCTCTGCTGCAGAGGATAAGTTTATTAGAGTTACCAGCCTCAGAAATTGCAGCCCAAATAAATGCTTCACAGAGTTCAAGTAACAGACACATCTCAACATCAACTGTTCAGAGGAGACTGTGTGAATCAGGCCTTCATGGTCGAATTCCTGAAAAGAAACCACTACTAAAGGACACCAATAAGAAGAAGAGACTTGCTTGGGCCAAGAAACACGAGCAATGGACATCCATCAATGGTGGATTCTTTTATTTTTTTAGTCGATTTTTCACCCCTTTTTCTCCCCAATTTCGTGGTATCCAATTGGTAGTAGTTACAGTCTTGTCTCGTCGCTGCACCTCCCGTACGGACTCGGGAGAGGCGAAGGTCGAGAGCCATGCGTCCTCCGAAGCACAACCCAACCAAGCCGCACTGCTTCTTGACACAATGCCCATCCAACCCGGAAGCCAGTCGCACCAATGTGTCGAAGGAAACCCCGTACATCTGGCGACCGTGTCAGCGTGCACTGCGCCCGGCCCACCACAGGAGTCGCTAATGCGCGATGAACCCAGAATCTCTAGTGGCACAGCTAGCACTGTGATGCAGTGCCTTAGACCACTGCACCACTCGGGAGGCGACCGGTGGAAATTTGTCCTTGGGTCTGGAGTCCAAATTGGAGATTTTTGCTTCCAACAGCCGTGTCTTTGTGAGACGCGGTGTGGGTGAACTGATGATCTCCGCATGTGTATTTCCCACTGTAAAGCATGGAGGAGGAGGTGTGGGGGTGCTTTGCTGGTGACACTGTCTGTGATTTATTTAGAATTCAAGGTCCACTTTACCAGCATGGCTACCACAGCATTCTGCAGCGATACACCATCCCATATGGTTTGGGCTTATTGGGACTATGATTTGTTTTTCAACACGACAATGACCCAACACACCTCCAGGCTGTGTAAGGAATATTTTAGAGTCAAGGAAAAGCAGCCAACAAGTGCTCAGCATATGTGGGAACTCCTTCAAGACTGTTGGAAAAGCATTCCATGTGAAGCTGGTTGAAAGAATGCCAAGAGTGTGCAAAGTTGTCATCAAGGCAAAGGGTGGCTATTTGAAGAATCTCAAATATAAAATATATTTTGATTTGTTTAACACTTACTACATATTCCATATGTGTTATTTCGTAGTTTTAATGTCTTCACTATTATTCTACAATGTAGAAAATAGCAAAAGATAAAGAAAAACCCTTGAATGAGTAGGTGTTCTAAAACTGTTGACCGGTAGTGTATAAATATAGTGTATATATTATGTAAAAAATATAGATGTAGATATATTATAATTTATTTATATATATTTTCCTTTAATATTTTCCCCTAACCCTACCTTCCGTAATTGGAGTTAACTAATGAACAACAACACTTAGGCTTCTACTTCCAGCTTATACACACTATATACATTTTACAGACACAGTATATTTGACATTAGTTATATTTAGTTTGTTTTTATTCCCATCCTTCAGCTCCACTCAACCCCTCTGATCTATCTCTGAACACCATCCAGTTTTGATTTCTATTTGCCATATATCTTTCCAACTGTGCCGTTTCACAAAAGTTCTCTCTATTCTCATAGTTTCCACAAATTATACATGAAAGAAAAACATTTCTGCTTAGAGTATTATTATATTATTGATCGATTGACTCTGACTTTTCAGATCACCCTATCTCCAGAGTTAACTATGTGTTGCAATTCTTCATATGTTCCTGGACCTGCAACCAACAACAAGCTACGTATGGACAGTATCAAAACAGATCGAACTATTCTGTCTCGTTGCAGCAAAATCTGCAGAGCTGGGATTGTTGTATCCCCCATATATACTGTATACCAGTCTATTGGTTGCAATATTTTTTTATAATAATTTATATTGAAAAAAGGAAAAGTCTAAATTGATTTGGTTGGTGGCACCTTCATTGAGGAGGACGGGCTCGTGGTGATGGCTGGAGTAGAATAGATGTAATGGTATCAGGTACATTAACCCTGTGTTTTCCATGTGTTTGATGTCATTCCATTGACTCCATTCCAGCCATTATTATGAGCTGTCCTCCCCTCAGCAGCCTCCTGTGGCACACACACACACTGTGTACATCGTCTAAATAATTTCCTGGAAAAAAGCGACTGACCATGTTTCACGTTGACACCAGTCACATACCAGGCTGTGTGTCATTGCTGTTACAGGATTAAAGGAAAACACACAATATAAATGTCATTGCTGTTATGAGTATACCAGACAGACATGTAATATAAGATTGATCTTAAATTACTTCACCGATCCACAAAAGGGTAAATGTAGACAAGAATATAACAAAACATAAATGAATATGATGTAAAATTGAGCATTAGTATAATTTTTATCGTACACAAACTTCATGTTCATATCTATCAAAGAAAGAGGATATAAACAGTGAGGGGTGTTGTATTTGTGCTGGTTTTTGGAGTGCTGCTTTGTGCTGCGCTACATTTTTATTTTATTTATTTATTTTACCTTTATTTAACCAGGTAGGCAAGTTGAGAACAAGTTCTCATTTACAATTGCGACCTGGCCAAGATAAAGCAAAGCAGTTCGACAGATACAACGACACAGAGTTTCACATGGAGTAAAACAAACATACAGTCAATAATACAGTATAAACAAGTCTATATACAATGTGAGCAAATGAGGTGAGAAGGGAGGTAAAGGCAAAAAAAGGCCATGGTGATAAGGTAAATACAATATAGCAATTAAAACACTGGAATGGTAGTTTTGCAATGGAAGAATGTGCAAAGTAGAAATAAAAATAATGGGGTGCGAAGGAGCAAAATAAATAAATAAATTAAATACAGTTGGGAAAGAGGTAGTTGTTTGGGCTAAATTATAGGTGGGCTATGTACAGGTGCAGTAATCTGTGAGCTGCTCTGACAGTTGGTGCTTAAAGCTAGTGAGCGTACAGGTCGCAATGGTGGGTAGTATATGGGGCTTTGGTGACAAAACGGATTGCACTGTGATAGACTGCATCCAATTTGTTGAGTAGGGTATTGGAGGCTATTTTGTAAATTACATCGCCAAAGTCGAGGATTGGTAGGATGGTCAGTTTTACAAGGGTATGTTTGGCAGCATGAGTGAAGGATGCTTTGTTGCGAAATAGGAAGCCAATTCTAGATTTAACTTTGGATTGGAGATGTTTGATATGGGTCTGGAAGGAGAGTTTACAGTCTAACCAGACACCTAAGTATTTGTAGTTGTCCACGTATTCTAAGTCAGAGCCGTCCAGAGTAGTGATGTTGGACAGGCGGGTAGGTGCAGGTAGCGATCGGTTGAAGAGCATGCATTTAGTTTTACTTGTATTTAAGAGCAATTGGAGGCCACGGAAGGAGAGTTGTATGGCATTGAAGCTTGCCTGGAGGGTTGTTAACACAGTGTCCAAAGAAGGGCCGGAAGTATACAGAATGGTGTCG
Organism: Oncorhynchus mykiss; assembly: GCF_013265735.2. Taxonomy (NCBI): domain Eukaryota; kingdom Metazoa; phylum Chordata; class Actinopteri; order Salmoniformes; family Salmonidae; genus Oncorhynchus; species Oncorhynchus mykiss. Next base: position 12,421,709 of record NC_048577.1, on the reverse strand, counting down.
TCTGCGTAGAGGTGGATCAGAGACTCACCAGCAGCAAGAGCGACCTCATTGATGTATACAGAGAAGAGAGTCGGTCCAAGAATTGAACCCTGTGGCACCCCCATAGAGACTGCCAGAGGTCCGGACTACAGACCCTCCGATTTGACACACTGAACTCTATCAGAGAAGTAGTTGGTGAACCAGGCGAGGCAATCATTTGAGAAACCAAGGCTGTTGAGTCTGCCGATGAGGATGTGGTGATTGACAGAGTCGAAAGCCTTGGCCAGATCAATGAATACGGCTGCACAGTAATGTTTCTTATCGATGGCGGTTAAGATATCGTTTAGGACCTTGAGTGTGGCTGAGGTGCACCCATGACCAGCTCTGAAACCAGATTGCATAGCAGAGAAGGTATGATGAGATTCTAAATGGTCGGTAATCTGTTTGTTGACTTGGCTTTCGAAGACCTTAGAAAGGCATGGTAGGATAGATATAGGTCTGTAGCAGTTTGGGTCAAGAGTGTCCCCCCCTTTGAAGAGGGGGATGACCGCAGCTGCTTTCCAATCTTTGGGAATCTCAGACGACACGAAAGAGAGGTTGAACAGGCTAGTAATAGGGGTGGCAACAATTTCGGCAGATAATTTTAGAAAGAAAGGGTCCAGATTGTCTAGCCCGGCTGATTTGTAGGGGTCCAGATTTTGCAGCTCTTTCAGAACATCAGCTGAATGGATTTGGGAGAAGGAGAAATGGGGAAGGCTTGGGCGAGTTGCTGTTGGGGGTGCAGTGCTGTTGACAGGGGTAGGAGTAGCCAGGTGGAAAGCATGACCAGCAGTAGAAAAATGCTTATTGAAATTTTCAATTATGGTGGATTTATCAGTGGTGACAGTGTTTCCTATCTTCAGTGCAGTGGGCAGCTGGGAGGAGGTGTTCTTATTCTCCATGGACTTTACAGTGTCCCAGAACTTTTTTGAGTTAGTGTTGCAAGAAGCAAATTTCTGCTTGAAAAAGCTAGCCTTGGCTTTTCTAACTGCCTGTGTATAATGGTTTCTAGCTTCCCTGAACAGCTGCATATCACGGGGGCTGTTCGATGCTAATGCAAAACGCCATAGGATGTTTTTGTGCTGGTCAAGGGCAGTCAGGTCTGGGGAGAACCAAGGGCTATATCTGTTCCTGGTTCTAAATTTCTTGAATGGGGCATGTTTATTTAAGATGGTTAGGAAGGCATTTTTTTAAAATATCCAGGCATCCTCTACTGACGGGATGAGGTCAATATCCTTCCAGGATATCCCGGCCAGGTCGATTAGAAAGGCCTGCTCGCTGAAGTGTTTCAGGGAGCGTTTTACAGTGATGAGAGGAGGTCGTTTGACCGCTGACCCATTACGGATGCAGGCAATGAGGCAGTGATCGCTGAGATCTTGGTTGAAGACAGCAGAGGTGTATTTAGAGGGGAAGTTGGTTAGGATGATATTTATGAGGGTGCCCGTGTTTAAGGCTTTGGGGAGGTACCTGGTAGGTTCATTGATAATTTGTGTGAGATTGAGGGCATCAAGTTTAGATTGTAGGATGGCTGGGGTGTTAAGCATGTTCCAGTTTAGGTCGCCTAGCAGCACGAGCTCTGAAGATAGATGGGGGGCAATCAGTTCACATATGGTGTCCAGAGCACAGCTGGGGGCAGAGGGTGGTCTATAGCAGGCGGCAACGGTGAGAGACTTGTTTTTAGAGAGGTGGATTTTTAAAAGTAGAAGTTCAAATTGTTTGGGTACAGACCTGGATAGTAGGACAGAACTCTGCAGGCTATCTTTGCAGTAGATTGCAACACCGCCCCCTTTGGCAGTTCTATCTTGTCTGAAAATGTTGTAGTTTGGAATTAAAATGTCTGAATTTTTGGTGGTCTTCCTAAGCCAGGATTCAGACACAGCTAGAACATCCGGGTTGGCAGAGTGTGCTAAAGCAGTGAATAGAACAAACTTAGGGAGGAGGCTTCTGATGTTAACATGCATGAAACCAAGGCTATTACGATTACAGAAGTCGTCAAAAGAGAGCGCCTGGGGAATAGGAGTGGAGCTAGGCACTGCAGGGCCTGGATTCACCTCTACATCGCCAGAGGAACATAGGAGGAGTAAAATAAGGGTGCGGCTGGCTAAAAGCAATAAGAATTGGTCGTCTAGAACGTCTGGAACAGAGAGTAAAAGGAGGTTTCTGGGGGCGATAAAATAGCATCAAGGTATAATGTACAGACAAAGGTAAGGTAGGATGTGAATACAGTGGAGGTAAACCTAGGTATTGAGTGATGAAGAGAGAGATATTGTCTCTAGAAACATAATTGAAACCAGGAGATGTCATTGCATGTGTGGGTGGTGGAACTAATAGGTTGGATAAGGTATAGTGAGCAGGACTAGAGGCTCTACAGTGAAATAAGTCAATAAACACTAACCAGAACAGCAATGGACAAGACATATTGACATTAAGGAGAGGCATGCTTAGTCGAGTGATCAAAAGGGTCCAGTGAGTGGAGAGGTTGGTTGAGGGTCACAGCGATTTAGACAGCTAGCCAGGCCATCGGTAGCAAGCTAGCATAGGATGGAGGTCTGTTGTTAGCCACCTCTTGCGTTCGGTCAGTAGATTAGTGGGGTTCCGTGTGGTAGAGGGGATTAATCCAGATCACACAACAACAACAAAAATAAGAACAATAGATATAGTTATAGAGGCCCGAGAAGAAAACATAATAATAATAAAAATAAATAAATTGTCCGATTGTCTATTCAGATAGCAGCCGGTAAGACAGCTAACGGTTAGCGGGCCGCAGATGGGCGTTCAGGTAACGTCGCGACGGAGGAGCCAGCCGGATCTCCTTCAGGTAGATAACGTCGGCAGTCCAGTTGTGAAGGCCCGGTGGGGCTCCGCGTAGGCAGTAAAACGGGTCCGGATAGGTGACTGCAGCCCAGGGGTGAATGATGGAACTCAGGAGTGATTGACGGAGCTGTCTAGCACCGGAACAATCGATGTTTGCTCCGGAATCGACGAAAGCCGACTGTCACACGGATAGCAGCTAGCTAGCTGTGAGATCCGGGTATGAATGTCCAGAGAGCATTTGAAATCCAGGGACATGGAGAGAAAAATTGGTCCGGTATGTTCCGTTCCGAGCCGCGCTGCGCCGTACAAAACTGGCGATAGATTTTCGAGCTAAAGGATAGCTGATGACCACAAACCGTGGTTCGCTGAATACTAACGATTTGCCAGTAAAGAAGCTAACTAGCTTCTGATTAGCTTCTGGATTAGCTTCTGGGCTAGCTCCTGGCTAGCTTCTTGGAGTTCCTGGCTAGCTTCTTGGAGGATTACAGATCTGAGGTAAATAATAATTTTTTATAAATTGGTGAGGCTGGTTGCAGGAGAGTGTTTTGAAGATGAGTTGATGGAAAATAAAAATAAAATGTATGTGAAAAAAGTTGTAAATATATATATATATATATACAGGACACGACAAGACGAGGACAAAAGACGTCTGAACTGCTATGCGATCTTGGAGATGCTAAGAGAAACATGAGAGAGCATGAAAGACATGCTTCCCAAACGGCACCCTATCCCCTACATAGTGCACTTCTTTTGACCAGAGCCCTATTGGCCATTTGGGACACAATGGTTTCCATTTGGGACACAATGGTTTCCATTTGGGACATAATCTAAGAGAGGTGGTTACTCGTACATGTTATTTAATGCACCTCAGAGAGCTAGAAGAACAATGCAGATGTTAAACCTACATGACGAGCAAATATTTAAGCTGGAAATGAGCCTTGTCGCGTGGACCTTAAAACGAAAAACAGGTGCATTAGCAAATATACATTTGTTGCAAGACTGTCTCTCTCTCTCTCTCTCTCTCTCTCTCTCTCTCTCTCTCTCTCTCTCTCTCTCTCTCTGTGTGTGTGTGTTTATACTGTACGTTTATTTGATCTGGAAAATGGGTGGCAAATAGGTTCAGTTGGACGCTTTTATCAATCTTTAGATTGAATTAGCAATGACAGTTGGCTACTGTTTAATAGGACCTAATCCACATCAAATAATAATCAATTGTCATAAACCGGAGAGGATCATATGCTCTAAAATAGTTGATCCACAGTAACTACGTAGTCTATTGCCTTAACTCTAAGCCTACTAGACAACCATAATGAAACAATCTCTCACTTTTCTTTCAAAAGCATGGGCTTTGTTCTGTTCTTCAGATAGACTTGTTCACAGTGTCATTTGACTATTCTATTCCACTTGATAGCTCAACTTGTATCCAGAACCATCCATTATTATTAGCCAGGCTGCATGACATCTGGCTGTAATTGTAATCCCATAGGGCGGCGTACAATTGGCCCAGTGTCGTCCGGGTTTGGCCGGGTAGGCCGTCATTGTAAAATAAATAAGAATTTGTTCTTAACTGACTTGCCTAGTTAAAAAAAGGATAAAATAAAATATTCAAATACTTCTGACAGCTAGTGGAAAACTGTATTCCATCCCACTTGTGAGCCCATGTATTTATTTACTATTTGGGAAGAAAAGGCTTTTAAACTATGCCGATGTATTGGTTGCATGGCAGCACAGGTCATAGTAAAGAGAAGCTCTTGTAGAGAGTCTGCAGGGAGTCACTTTGTTTGTATCTCTCTTTGAGCAACACATTGTTAATCAATACGTGTGTGTGTGTGTGTGTGTGTGTGTGTGTGTGTGTGTGTGTGTGTGTGTGTGTGTGTGTGTGTGTGTGTGTGTGTGTGTGTGTGTGTGTGTGTGTGTGTGTGTGTGTGTGTGTGTGTGTGTGTGTGTGTGTGTGTGTGTGTGTGTGTGTGTGTGTGTGTGTGTGTGTGTGAGAGAGAGAAACAGAGTGCATTTTAGAAATAAGCCTTGGCCCCTGAAGCAACTCCATGCTCTCTCTCTCCTCTCCTCTAGCGCTCCAACCACATCTGCCCTCTATCCTCTTATCCTTCCATCCTCTCACCCCTCCCTCAATCCCTTCCCACAGGGAAAGACAAATGGGAAGTTTTTAAATACATCTTCTACATCAACAATCGCTGAAAAAAAAGGGAGACATATGCCTCATGTTTTTGATTTACAAAGAAGCCTTATATCCTTAGAGCTTATTAGTGGTTAGTGGATGGCAGGAAGGATGGGTGGGTGGATGGAAGGATGGGTGGGTGGGTGGGTAGGTGGAAGGGTGGATGGAAGGATGGGTGGATGGAAGGATGGGTGGATGGGTGGATGGAAGGATGGGTGGATGGGGATGGGTGGATGGAAGGAAGGATGGGTGGATGGGTGGGTGGGTGGGTGGGTGGATGGATGGATGGAAGGGTGGGTGGGTGGGTGGAAGGATGGATGGATGGATGGATGGATGGATGGGTGGGTGGATGGAAGGATGGATGGATGGATGGGGGAATATAAAAATAAGACACAAAGCAGGTCAAATGCTAATTAGTTGATACAACGGTTGTGTTACAACTGGTATTGTTGTGTCTGACAACGGAGAGCTTCACTGCACAAAAGCAATTACACAACCATTGATTCTTGACAACCTTTGTTTACGTAAAATTGTGCAGACAAACTCTCTGCTGTATTAAAACAGTTGTGTCAAATGTGTTGTACGTCAGTTGTACAACCTGAGTGTGTACGGGGCCATGTACAGGGAGAGGAGTGAGAGAGTCAGTTGTCCGTGTGAGTTGCTGCGTGGAATGCTGATGAAGTAATCATTTGATCCTTCTTTCCTCACAACAGGCAGATCTGTCCATCCGAGCAGCGGCAGGAAAAGTGGAGAGGAGAGCTTAGGGGAGGGAAACCATCTGCTCTACTCTCTAAACTCTCTCTCGCTCTCTTGTTCTCTTTCTCTTTCTCTCTCTTTCTCTGCTCACATGTTGGTAGTTTTGTTTGTTTCATGGGGAATTACTCAGACCATGGGGGATTTTCTCAGCAAAATAGTGAGATCGAATCTTTCACGAAATGAAAAATGACCCCAAAAAGCAGCAGATAGTCCGTGGTATTCCATTTGTCATGAACTACTATGTGGTACAGTAGGATGTCCAGTCAGAGGCCTCATTTAAACATTCACACACTTTTAGTTCTCTTATAACTGGAGTATTTTCCTGATCTCAGGTCTCATGGGTCAAGGAAAAGTGCTGATCCCATATTGATATATATAAACAGAAACATTACCCCATAGCCCACTTTAAGGATGTGATCTTAGAGAGAGGAACGTTTTCCTGGATGTGTCATCCCCCAGTGATTGGTCCAGAGTGTGTGTGTGTGTGTGTTATCTCTCTGACCCACTCAGCATGGAGCCAGATGGAGCCTGTCCAGAGTTCCTAGTAGTCTATCCTCAGGGTCCCTGGGGGGCCAATATAACAAACAGCCAGCTTATTCTGGTCCCTCTTACTAACAAACCCCTCTCCCTTTTCTCCCCCCCAATCGTTCTCCAGCTCCACCATCCCTCCCTCCATTGCTCTCACATCTGGGGACCTCTCCTCCCCCCTGCTAAGTGGCTAAGTGGGAACTCTTAGCTGAAATATGAAAACAACACGTAGCAGCCTGAGATGTAGTAAGTAAAGTAAGTAGCCTCGCTTGAGAACGGCCCATAGGGCAGGAGCCAGAACGGCCCAGAGGGCAGGAGCCAGAACGGCCCATAGGGCAGGAGCCAAAACGGCCCATAGGGCAGGAGCCAGAACGGCCCATAGGGCAAGAGCCAGAACGGCCCATAGGGCAGGAGCCAGAACGGCCCATAGGGCAGGAGCCAGAACGGCCCATAGGGCAGGAGCCAGAACGGCCCATAGGGCAGGAGCCAGAACGGCCCATAGGGCAGGAGCCAGAACGGCCCATAGGGCAGGAGCCAGAACGGCCCATAGGGCAGGAGCCAGAACAGCCCATTGGTCAGGAACTTATCTCTTGTTGTAACTTGAGGCAATTTGATGTATAAGTACACCCCCTGGACAGGACACAGATTGGCCTGATTTGGCATGGGATCAAACTCTACCCAGTCCCCTTCTGTCTCACACTCATACCTTTATTGTCTTCTTTTCACTGTCCTATCGTCCAATAAAACCACACAAACATGGAAGAGAGAGTGGGACTCAAGGCTGTACTGTAGGCTATACAGGCCTGCCACCGTCGTCACCGGCTGGTGTCGGCGCGGCAGCGCTTGAGGAGATAAGCGATAACGAGTATTTGTTCTTTCAGAAGCTCCTCATCCTTGGAGAGACACACACACCCCGAAGGTAATGCAACAGGAAAAGATTACAGATGTGCTTCAAATGGTTGAAATTAGAGGCAGTCAGGCAACCGACAGAGGTTCAATTGCCGGCATCCTTCTTAGGTTTGCAGAGACTCCCGGAGGAGGATGTCTCACCGCGCCAACATTACATCAGGGTTATTGCAAGGTGTGGAAGGAGATTGTTATGATCATTACCAGCATGTGATTGAGATTCATTGAACCAATAAGGAGAAGCCTAGACAGTGATAATTGTTGTTTTGCTCTAATCTTCAACATAGACGGTCTACGAGATGTTTGTAATGTGTGATTACTTGGACTACCGGTGGCAGGTTTTGTCGAGTTTATCGGAGGACAGACAAACGGCTCTTTCTACAGTGACAGCCAGGAAATAAAAAAGAAAATGTCTGAGGAATCGTCAATATCCCGATTGTTGTTTTGTCCTCATTGCCAACATAGACGGTAGAACATTACATGATGTTATGTTTGGTTGTGGGCTTGGAAACATATTGATAAACAGATTATCGATGAACAACCAAACAGCTCTTTCCCTCAGTGACAGCCAGGAGAAAATGAGTGTAAAAAAACAGACCCATTTTTTGAATTGTTGTGGCAGCAGCGGGTAGAGACCAGACAGACTCAGTTATTAGCTATTTGCTGTAAAAGCCCAAACAAACCAATAAAGGTGGGGAGTAGGGACTGCCTGGCAGCATGGCATCTTCAGGACTGTGAGTTATCCCATCTGGATGAGGCCCTCTGGCTGTATTTGATTGAGCAGAGATTACTGTGTTTACTCTGGGGGATGCTGTGTGTGTGCGTGTGCGTGTGCGCATGTGTGCTCTGTGGATGGTCTGCGAGTCATAAAACAGTGGTAATTGAATGAGTGAGAGACTGGATCCCTCCTTCAGACAGATAGGTAGTAAATCACAGGCTGTGACAGGAAGGTTATCCTCTAGTATCCTCCTCCTACACTGTGGTGCTGTGAACAGGCCCATGAAGACATCTCTGACAGGCTAGGGCCCAACCGGCACTCAAGGCTCTATCCCAACTGACATACAGGTAGTAAGTCTGACTATGACAGTAAGGCTATCTATCTTCCTCCTACTATATATTGACCTAGACTAGGGGCCTGAATTGCATTCTAGGAAGCACCCCAAATAACACCCTATTCCCTATATAATGCACCCTATTCCCTATATAATGCACCCATAACATGCACAAAAAATAGTGTCAGTTGAAATCGAGCAATGTTGTAAAAAAATAAAATAAAATTAAGTTTACCAAAGATGAGTGAAAATATCTAATTTGTTGAATAATACATTCATCATGACACGCTTGGCCCTCTTCAATATCTGTTTGCCACTTCACAATATCTGTTTCATTCATGTCATCCCATTAAGAGCTCTCTGCTCCTGGCTGATTGTTGTCCATCACACACATTAACACACACATCCCTCCCTCAGGTGCATCAGGTTCCAGCTACAACAAGATACTCATAGAAAAATGCAGTTGTATAAAAAAATCTGCATTTATGAATCACCGGCATGATTTTTTTCTAGAAATGCAAAAATGTATAAAACTTCTAATGACGCATTGCGATGACAGAGGGAAGTGGTGTGTGTGTGTGTGTGTGTGTGTGTGTGTGTGTGTGTGTGTGTGCCCCCAATACTTTCCACAGGCCATTGGGTTCTAATAGGATAAGAAGGCATTCCATTAATTTCTAGCATTCTCTTTTAGTAGGTACCAGTAATGAAAAACCCCCATAGAGACTGCGGAGAGAGAATGACAGGAGAGATTTGTGTAATATAATATAATATAATATAATGCTTTATGGGCTGGAGACCAGAGACGGACTGGGACCAGATATCGGCCTGGGCATTTCTAACACACCGGTTTTCCTTGAGGCCCCCAAACTAGCCCATTGTTTTCTTCAAGGCCCCCATAATGGCCCATTGTTTTCTTCAAGGCCCCCATAATGGCCCATTGTTTTCTTCAAGGCCCCCATAATGGCCCATTGTTTTCTTCAAGGCCCCCATAATGGCCCATTGTTTTCTTCAAGGCCCCCATAATTGCCCATTGTTTTCTTCAAGGCCCCCACACTGGCCCATTGTTTTCTTCAAGGCCCCCATAATGGCCCATGGTTTTCTTCTTTAGCCAAATAATGATAATTCCGCTCAAGAAAAAGCTATTTAGACAGGCCCACTCAGCTAACAATGGACCAGCCCATCTGGCATTTGCCAAACTGCCCTACGGCCGGTCTGTTTCTGCTGGAGACTGGAGCGCTAGGCTGGTGTATAGATTCATTATAAACCAACGGACAGAGAGGAAGAGTTACCGTGGTAAATTTGCCGACTGTGTCTGAATAGGACAGAGACGGACTGTTTCAACTGTGTCAGGAAAGGCGAGTTGTGTGTGTGTGTGTGTGTGTGTGTGTGTGTGTGTGTGTGTGTGTGTGTGTGTGTGTGTGTGTGTGTGTGTGTGTGTGTGTGTGTGTGTGTGTGTGTGTAACAGGAGATTGAAATGAGTTATGATCACAATGCATCTCAGTAGGAAGTATAAGAGACGTATCTTTGATAGGAAACTTTCCTCTAACAACATAACATATACAGAATCAAGGTGTCGGGTTCCAATATGAAAGATAACACCATTACATTCAACCCCAATAAAATGACACCGAGATGCTTTCTGTAGGTATCTGTTCCAGCCCGGTAGCTCACGGTACAAGTCAGTATTCGACGTCCATCCATCTGAGGACGTCAGGAGATTACGTGGAAATCAGCCACTAGGGGCAACAGTGAGCACTGTTACCTTCAAGTAGTTTTCAGTTTTGCTAGGGTGTTGTGGACGGGGATAGCCAGGAATTTCATCACAATGCAAGCACACACACACACACACACACAGACACACACACACACCTGTTGGCTGTGAACCTGAATCTCTTTGCGTCTGGTTTGAATTATGTGAAGGAATTATTTGGCAATACAATCTCTGCCTGAGAGTTTACAGTTATTTGAATGTTAGTCTAGCCCTAGCTATGAATGTTAGTCTAGCCCTGGCTATAAATGTTAGTCTAGCCCTAGCTATAAATGTTAGTCTAGCCCTAGTTATAAATGTTAGTTTAGCCCTAGCTATGAATGTTAGTCTAGCCCTAGCTATAAATGTTAGTCTAGACCTAGTTATAAATGTTAGTCTAGACCTAGTTATGTTAGTCTAGCCCTAGCTATGAATGTTAGTCTAGCCCTAGCTATAAATGTTAGTCTAGCCCTAGCTATGAATGTTAGTCTAGACCTAGTTATGTTAGTCTAGCCCTAGCTATGAATGTTAGTCTAGCCCTAGCTATAAATGTTAGTCTAGCCCTAGCTATAAATGTTAGTCTAGCCCTAGTTATGTTAGTCTAGCCCTAGCTATGAATGTTAGTCTAGACCTAGCTATAAATGTTAGTCTAGCCCTAGTTATGTTAGTCTAGCCCTAGCTATGAATGTTAGTCTAGACCTAGCTATAAATTTTAGTCTAGCCCTAGTTATGTTAGTCTAGCCCTAGCTATGAATGTTAGTCTAGTGCATGTTGCGTTGAATGACACTGCATGTTACGAGCCTGATCAAGGTTTTGCATCCGTCTAGCTAGTATCTATAAGGTTCTTCCGAGGATCTCTTGGGGGGGATTGTCATCACCACAGCAGCCTTACTACCACAGCCTGACGGGGACGTCTACCTGAGACTCCAAGCCAAACTCTACAGAGTCTGGATCCTTCATCTGCGGCCCTCTGCTTCATCCGTTCCATTCTCACTGACTTCCTGAATCCTCATTATCACATCCATTCTGTTTCCTCAATAAATTTTCTAAACTGGTCCTTTAACTAATGAATAGTCATTTCCTCTGTCTTGCTAAGTCTGCCAGCAGTCCTCAGCCTTATCATAAGTTGTCAGCTGCTGTCTTCATTTCCCACCATAGTAGATGCCTGATACATAATAGTCTGCCTTTTGGGTTGTTAGTCTAATCCTAGCTAGGAATGTTAGTCTAGCCCTAGCTATGAATGTTAGTCTAGCCCTAGCTATGAATGTTAGTCTAGCCCTAGCTATGAATGTTAGTCTAATCCTAGCTATGAATGTTAGTCTAGCCCTAGCTATGAATGTTAGTCTAGCCCTAGCTAGGAATGTTAGTCTAGCCCTAGCTAGGAATGTTAGTCTAGCCCTAGCTAGGAATGTTAGTCTAATCCTAGCTATGAATGTTAGTCTAATCCTAGCTATGAATGTTAGTCTAGCCCTAGCTATGAATGTTAGTCTAGCCCTAGTTATGAATGTTAGTCTAGCCCTAGCTAGGAATGTTAGTCTAGCCCTAGCTATGAATGTTAGTCTAGCCCTAGCTATGAATGTTAGTCTAGCCCTAGCTAGGAATGTTAGTCTAATCCTAGCTAGGAATGTTAGTCTAGCCCTAGCTATGATTGTTAGTCTAGCCCTAGCTAGGAATGTTAGTCTAATCCTAGCTATGAATGTTAGTCTAGCCCTAGCTATGAATGTCAGTCTAACCCTAATGATGAATTAAGGTCACTAGTTATGTATGAGCTGCTTTGTGCGTATGGGCCTGCTCCAGTTCTCTGTGGATGGAGGCATAACGGCCTCTTTTCAGCCAGACTCACACTGATCATTACTCTAATTTCTACTACAAACATATTAGAGATGCTTTCATAGAAAATACCCAAAACACCTTTGTACACGACTATGATGTTGCACGACATCCCACTGCTATCAAAATGGCCATTTACACCATCAAGCTATCACAGACTGGTTAGAAGGATAATGGCTTACTTGTATTAAACCATCACGCCCTGCTATCATAAAACAGCTTTTATTGAGAACACCCAAACTACTCTATCACTGCTTGAGAATCAAGTTTGAAAATCAAAACGTCTCCTTTGTACAAGACAATGAGGACATGGGTTTACGACTAACGAAATGTCAGTTTATGTTTAAGGCCATTACAGACTGCCAAATAGGAGAGTACTTGGGTCTAATCTCCATCACACACCCACAAGCTGTCCATCACCACCCACTGGATAGAAGATTAGAGCTCTCTACAGAGAGAGGGAGAGGAGAGAGAGGCTGTTGATTATGGTAAAGCTCTGTCCCTCCTGATATCAAGTTACAGGGAATATGGATTAATGGACATTGGATTCATGGACTCAATGGACATTGTTATGATTTCTGAACTCTTTTATGAAGGTCAACTCTGTGAGATGACAGCATCACAATTTCATGTGTAGTCACACATACACACACACACATACACACACACATACATCAATGTGACTTCAGATTAAAATAATAATATCTCTCCCTGAACGTGAGTTTGAGAACACAGTGAAGCTCTGTCCCTCCTTTACAACAGTCTTTATACTGTATGCCCTCACACAGTGAGGAAGGAACACCCGGAACACTGGAACAGTGAGCACCAATAAGAATGGGTCTTAATATAACTGTTATATTCATCTATCATTATTATATCAGAATTAAACCCTATAATATAATATACTCTACAGTAATATCCATGATTGACGTTTGTTCATGGGAAGAATCTCCTTTATGATTCTGTGTGTGTGTGTGTGTGTGTGTGTGTGTGTGTGTGTGTGTGTGTGTGTGTGTGTGTGTGTGAGTGTGTGTGTCTTTGCTGTATTCTGTTAAAGCCTCATTAATGCAACTGTGAGCGACTGAAAACATCAATATTATGTCTCTTATCAGAGTGAACAGGAAATCTTCCTGTTTCTATCGATGGCACAGAGAGAGAGGAGAGAAAAAACGGCTGAGTATGTGTGTCTGTTTAGAGTTTGTGTCTTTGTGTGTCTGAATGTGTGCATGTGCGCCTGTGTGTGTTTCAGAATGGCAGGAAGGTTCAATAATCAAATCCCCAAATGTCCTCTGTTTGTCTGTGAGAGGATGAGAGATAATTGCGTTCGGTAATAATGAGCTCTGGAAAATAGATTGTCCACCCAAATAGTTTTCCGGGAAATCTGTGTTTAGGGAATTTGGCATCATGGTATACAATACACCCAGCCTAATACAGTACTATCCATAGAAAGATAGATCTATTCATTTAAAATAGATATTCATTATATTTCTATGGTACTATCATATACAGGTAACTGACAACATAAAGGAAACACCAACATGAAGTGTCTTAATAGGGAGTTGGGCCACGACGAGCTGCCAGAACAGCTTCAATGCACCTTGGCATAGATTCTAGAAGTGTCTGGAACTCTTGGAGGGATGCAACACCATTCTCCCACGAGAAATTCCATAATTTAGTGGAAAAGGCTGTCTCAGGTGCTGCTCCAGAATCTCCCATAAGTGTTCAATTGGGTTGAGATCTGGTGACTGACTGACGCACGCGCGCACACACACACACACACACACACACACACACACACACACACACACACACACACACACACACACACACACACACACACACACACACACACACACACACACACACACACACACACACACACACACACACACACACACACTTTATACTCCCTATGCTCCTTTGCGACCCCTCTTTCAAAGTCACTGAGAGCTCTTCTTCTAGCCATGGTAGCCACAGTAGTGGGCAACTGGGCATTTTTATACATGACCCTAAGCATGATGGGATGTTAATTGCTTAATTAACTCAGAAAACCACACCTGTGTGGAAGCACCTGCTTTCAATATACTTTGTATCCCTCGTTTAATCAAGTGTTTCCATTATTTTGGCATTTCCCTGTATTTATCAAAGAGATTATTAAGGTTATTATTAAGGTTAACCATAAACTGGTGTTGGCATATATTCATCATGTGTTGGACATACAGCCCAATCCATTATCAAATAGATTATTCCAGTTAAAGTGAACAATAGCTTTATGTGTTCACCCAGACCAGAATACAGTAGCTACCATCATTATAAATAAGAATTTGTTCTTAACTGACTTGCCTAGTTAAATAAAGGTTAAATAAAATAAAAAATGATAATGTAGTTGTCATGGAGATTATTATTAAGGTTACCATGACCTATTGTTGGTATGTCCAACCTCTAGGCTACAATCTCAGTGTACGAACAGTACTAATTGCAAATAGATTGTTGCTGTTATTAAGCTAACATATTTAATAATAGGTATTAAGTTAGGCCTACTGGAAGTTAATAACAGGTTTTTAAATCAGATGAATCATCAACATTTTGGGGGGCATTCTACCACCACGGAGACTACATTCTCATTGTGGAAAACACAGGTAGCCAAATACATTCATGTATCTCTTTCTCTCTCTCTGTTCTCTCTGTTCTTTTTTTTTTTACAATTCGTCCATTTTTTAAAATCCGTGGACCATATACAGTTGAAGTCGGAAGTTTACATGCACCGTCGCCAAATTCCCTGTCTTAGGTCAGTTAGGATCACCACCTTATTTTATCAATGTGAAATGTCAGAATAATAGTAGAGAGAATTATTTTATTTCAGCTTTTATTTCTTTCATCACATTCCCAGTGGGTCAGAAGTTGACATACACTCAATTAATATTTGGTAGCATTGCCTTTAAATTGTTTAACTTGGGTCAAACATTTTGGGTAGCCTTCCACAAGCTTCCCACAGTAAGTTTGGTGAATTTTGGCCCATTCCTCCTGACAGAGCTAGTGCAACTTGAGTCAGGTTTGTAGGCCTCCTTGCTCGCACACACGTTTTCAGTTCTGCCCACAAATGTTCTATGGGATTGAGGTCAGGGCTTTGTGATGGCTACTCCAATACATTGACTTTGTTGTCCTTAAGCCATTTTGCCACAACTTTGGAAGTATTCTTGGGGTCATTGTCCATTTGGAAGACCCATTGGTGACCAAGATTTAAGATTTAAGATTTAATGATGTCCTGATGTTGCTTCAATAAAACCACATAGTTTTCATTTCTCATGATGTCATCTATTTTGTGAAGTGCACCAGTCCCTCCTGCAGCAAAGCACCCCCACAACATGATGCTGTCACCCCTGTGCTTCATGGTTGGGATGATGTTCTTTGGCTTGCAAGCCTCCCCCTTTTTCCTCCAAACATAACGATGGTCATTATGGCCAAACAGTTCTATTTTTGCTTCATCAGACCAGAGGACATTTTCTCCAAAAAATACGATCTTTGTCCCCATGTGCAGTTGCAAACCGTAGTCTGGCTTTTTTTATGGCAGTTTTGGAGCAATGGCTTCTTCCTTGCTGAGCAGCCTTTCAGGTTATGTCAACATAGGACCTGTTTTACTGTGGATATAGATATTGTTGTACCTGTTTCCTCCAGCATCTTCACAAGGTCATTTGCTGCTGTTCTGGGATTGATTTGCACTTTTCGCACCAAAGTACGTTCATCTCTAGGAGACAGAACGTGTCTCCTTCCTGAGCTCTATGATGGCTGCGTGGTCCCGTGGTGTTTATATTTGCGTACTATTGTTTGTACAGAGGAACGTGGTATCTTCAGGCGTTTGGAAATTGCTCCCAAGGATGAACCAGAGGTGACTGAGGTCTTGGCAGATTTATTTTGATTTTCCATGATGTCAAACAAAGAGGCACTGAGTTTGAAGGTAGGCCTTGAAATGCATCCACAGGTACACCACAGGTACACCAATTGACTCCAATGATAACAATTAGCCTATCAGAAGCTTCTAAAGCCATGACATAATTTTCTGGAATTTTCCAAGCTGTTTAAAGGCACAGTCAACTTAGTGTATGTAAACTTCTGACCCACTGGAATTGTGATACAGTGAATTATAAGTGAAATAATCTGTCTGTAAGCAATTGTTGGAAAAATTACTTCATGCATGTGTCATGTGTCATGCACAAAGTAGATGTCCTAACCAACTTACCAAAACTATTGTTTGTTAACCTAAGTGTATGTAAACTTGCGACTTCAACTGTACCTGAAAATTCTACTCTGTGTACTTTTGATGTTACCAGTCTGTATACTAACATCCCCCATCAGGGCGGCCAAGAGGCCCTCATGTTCTACCTCAATGTACGTCCCCCTAATGCTCTACCCAGCACCAATTGTATGGTGGACTTGACTGAACTGGCACTACCCTCCAACTATTGTCTCTTCAGAGGAGACTTCTTCCTCCAGACCAAAGGGACAACGATGGGGAGTACTATGGCTCCTAATTATACTAACCTGTATCTAGGTATGTATGAAAAACAGCTGGTGCTGAATCCAGACCTTAACCCCTTTCTCTCCAATATTCTCCTAATTATACTAACCTGTATCTAGGTATGTATGAAAAACAGCTGGTGCTGAATCCAGACCTTAACCCTTTTCTCTCCAATATTCTTCTAATTCTGAGATATTCGGATGACATTTTTGTGATCTATACAGGCACCCAAGAAGAACTTTTGGAATTCCATGCTTACCTAAACTCTATGAATGAACACCTTCACTTCAGCATTAACTATGACCTTTCGCAAATCTCTTTTCTTGATGTGATGGTTATTCAGGACAAAACCTCCCTCTCTGCAGATCTCTATAGGAAACCTATGGACAGAATTACCCTCCTTAGTGGTGACAGCTTTCATCCACGTCCACTTATTAAAAATCTCACTATCAGTCAATTCATGCTTTACCCAATACTCACCATTGGAGATGGCATTTAAGGACATTATCAGGAAGCACTGGTACATTACTGATACCGACCCACAATTGAAACCCATTTTTAAATATCCCCCAGGTATGTTTTTTAAAAGACCCCCAAGCGTGAGAGATATTGTGGTTAAAACTGATTACCCACCAGAGAAAAGGGAAACGTTTTTGGACAAGGTTCCGGGGGGTAATTACAAATGTGGCCGATGTGCTCAATGTAGCTTCACATACAAATGCAACTCATTCCCCCCCCCCAATGTTATTTACATGTTGAAATGTCCTTGTGGTCTGTCTTACACAGGGAAAACCCATAGAAGCCTTAAGACACGGATCAGTGAGCACCGCAGCAACACACGGACAGGTGAGACAAAACAATCTGGTTGCTGCTCATTTTGTACAAGCTGGACTTCCTATTAGTTCTCTGAGATACATTGGAATAGAAATGGTCAAGATGTCACGCTGGGGAGGGGACACTGAGAGGAAGCTTCTTCAAAGGGATTCTTTCTGGATCCACAGGCTCAACACACTGTCTCCTCTTGGCCTTAATGACGAGTTTGACTTGAAACCGTTTTTATAGTTTCAATATGTCTAAACTGTGTTTAAAAAAAATCCTAATTGAATATTGTATGTGTATGTATATTACTGTAAATATTGATCACATTCCCTGTGTATGATCATATATATTGATACATTGAATGTTAACATTGGGAAACTATGTTATAATTTATTTTACCTATCTTACCTGTTTCAGGAAGTGATGTCACTGAGTACTGCCCCTATATATAGGACCTTCCGCCCCCACCTGGGTTATGGATGCCTGATGAAGACCTAAGGGTCGAAACCTTGTTGTTAATAAATATCACCTGGGAGCATGAGCAGCAGTGTGCAGCGTTTTCCTTCCTGTTGTCCATTAGTTTGCTTACAACTCCAGTACCTGAGAAAAGTACCTGGATGTGCGTATGTTTTTCAGCTTTGTACAATTCGTCATCACACCAATGCCCATAATCATATTGCCCTATTCTGCCCCGATGATATTGTTTGGTATGTTTGGGTAGGCCCCTTGAAAAAGCTGATGTTTTTTGCTGAAAGTGCACTGGAGGTCAGAATATTACGCAGGTGTGTTGGATTCATCATCATTTCCCTCCTCCGCTATACGGTATTATGACATCACCAGTGAGGCAGTCAGGTCAAATGTGATTCCAGCTCCACAGCATCTCCTCCTAACTTCAATTGATATGTCCGAGATGGCATGAAAGAGGGTGACATTGATTCCTTTATTTTGATTGGTTGGGCCCTCTTGGTGACAAATGAGCACTCAGGTTTGTTGATCTATTACCATGAGGGATGTGTGTGTGTGTGTGTGTGTGTGTGTGTGTGTGTGTGTGTGTGTGTGTGTGTGTGTGTGTGTGTGTGTGTGTGTGTGTGTGTGTGTGTGTGTGTGTGTGTGTGTGTGTGTGTGTGTGTGTGTGTGTGTGTGTGTGTGTGTGTGTGTGTGTGTGTGTGTGTGTGTGTGTGTGTGTGTAGGGAGGGCTGTAGACTTACCAGCAGGTCTGTTAGTTGAGCTGATTCATATGAGGTTCTTGTTATGTGGCCCAAGTGAACGAACACAGAGCGTGGTGGTTTGTTTGGAGTAGAAAATCTACAAAAAAAGTCTATGGTCTGTTTCTCTGCCTGAAAATGAGGGAACATAGCCAATATCTTCACACAGACGATATTGGCATTTAAAAACCATGCTGTGCTCCTCTATGAGCTAGGTATAGACTAACATTCTTAGCTAGGGCTAAACTAACATAACTAGGGCAAGACTAACATTCATAGCTAGGTCTAGACTAACATTCATAGCTAGGGCTAGACTAACATAACTAGGGCTAGACTAACATTCATAGCTAGGGCTAGACTAACATTCATAGATAGGTCTAGACTAACATTCATAGCTAAGGCTAGACTAACATTCATAGCTAGGGCTAGACTAACATTCATAGCTAAGGCTAGACTAACATTCATAGCTAGGGTTAGACTAACTTAACTAGGGCTAGACTAGCATTCATAGCTAGGGCTAGACTAACATTCATAGTTAGGGCTAGACTAACATAACTAGGGCTAGACTAACATTCATAGCTAGGCTAGACTAACATTCCTAGCTAGGTCTAGACTAACATTCCTAGCTAGGGCTAGACTAACATTCATAGCTAAGGCTAGACTAACATTCATAGCTAGGGTTAGACTAACATTCATAGCCAGGGCTAGACTAACATTCACAGCTAGGTCTAGACTAACATTCATAGCTAGGGTTAGACTAACATTCATTTGATGTCTTCTTTAAATGTGAGCTCAGTAGTTAGAGAGAGCGAGAGAGAGTGTGTGTTTGTTTGTGAGTGTTCTGCCCATGACCAGTCTATCAGGTTCTGGTTTGATGAGCCAGCTAGATCCACATCCTGGGTTTAATGATGCGTGAGGCGGCGGTACGTGGAACTCTAAATGATACGTTACTCTGCAACATGGATGAGACCTGCTCTCATAACTGCCTAACTACCAGTGTGTGTGTGTGTGTGTGTGTGTGTGTGTGTGCGTGTGTCAGTCTGAACAGACTGGGAATTAACATTGTTCCTTTGATTACAGCTGCTAGGCTATGTTCAAAATGGAACACTATTCCTTATACAGTGTGCTACTTCTGAAATGACACACTATATTCCCTGTCCTCACACTGAAGCAGTGTCTTTCAGCTCTTTCATGAACAATGATCAGTCTCACTTCTTTCTCCCGATCCCATTGTCTGTGTTCTCTCCTTAGCCATGAACTTAAGGCATTATTATTATTTTCATCAGAAGTAACACTGCTCTCTGTGTGTGTGTGTGTGTGTGTGTGTGACCACGTATACTATTGTGATGCTGTCATCTCAGAGTTGACCTTCATATAAGAGTTCAGAAACCATGACAATGGTCATTGGGAGATGTTTATTCTTTAACATAACTATGGTAACCCATTCTCCCAGTTGTAGCTTGATATCATATGAAATGGCCGTGTGTTTCAATAACAATGAATAGAACACACCAAGGTGGCTCAGAAAGAGACAATTATTTCAACATCATATCATAAAATACTACATATAGTATCATACTCCTGGCCACGTTTATCCAATATTGTGATTCAAACATTCACAAAACTGTAGAAAAACATTGGTTGAATGAACGTGGCTGGAATGGTTGAGCTTTTTTAAAGTCTGTATTCACAGGATAGTTTGTTTCCAAGCTGTGGTGTGGCGTAGTGCTGCCGACCTTTTGGAAAAACAACATTTTGATGCTTTTACTGCACGTACTGTAGTGGGTTTTAGTCTTTCCCCCAAAAGCCTTTGCAACATAAAACATGTAGATGTTTTGTCACAGGTACATTATTTGTTTAAAGCCACGGATCCGACCATGCACGATAACAATTTATATTAAAAAAAACAACATACAAACAACCAAAAAGTCCCAAGTCTAATCATACCATTCTTCGGTTATCCCTGCAGAGAATCTTTTTAAAAGATCTTCGGAAGTCATTGTTGAAGATTGTATAGATAATGGGATTGGCTGAACTGTTACAGTAGCCGAACCAGAAGAAGAATTTAAACAGTGTGTCAGGTATGTAACACGAGTCACAGAGCGCCGTCAGAGTGTAGGTAAAGAAGAAGGGGAACCAGCAAACGACAAAAACTCCAATGACCACAGCCAAGACGAAGGTGAAACGTTTCTCCCTGTTCTGTCTCCCCTTCCATCGACTCCCCTTAGAGCTCTGTCTCACCACCAGTTTAGGCAGCGCCGGGTGGTCCACTCCTGGTTTGATCTGGCTCAGTTTGGTTTTAGTCTTGTGTTTCTTCTTCTTGATAGAACAGGGGTTGTTGACCTGGTGGTCAGACGATGAGGAGTCCTCCATGTCCACGCCGTTTATCTCCCCTTCTTTCTCGTCCTCTCCTCTGTGTTCATCCCCCTCTCTGTCTCCTTGCTCTCCGTTGAGCTTCTCGTGACAAGCGTGTTGGTCACCTCCGACTCCCCCAGCTCCGTTCTCCTTCTTGCCCGTCACCGGCGACACTGAGGCCGCCATTTTGGGTTTCCGGTCGCCCGGTGGTACCCGCGTCCGTTTCTTAGCGATCTGATAGATCCGGATGTAAACGAGGATCATGATGATGCAGGGCACGAAGAACGAGCCGATACTGGACGAGATCATGTACCACTTGTCTTCGTTGATCTTACACACCGGCCCCTCCTCTTTATCGCTCTCCTTCTCCATGCTGATGAGGGGCGGGAACGAGATCACCGCGGCGATGACCCACACGATGACGATGATGCACTTGATCCTGCGCGGTGTCCGTTTCAGGTTGTACTCGATGGCCTTGGTGATTGACCAGTACCTGTCCAGACTAATGGCACACAGATGGGCGATGGATGCCGTACAGAAGAGAACGTCCAGTGCAAGGTAGATCTCGCACCAGACTTTACCAAAGTACCAGTAGCCCATGAGTTCGTTGGCCAGGGAGAAGGGAATGACCAGGGTCGCAACCAAAATGTCCGCCGACGCCAACGAAACCAGGAAGAGGTTCTGAGGGGCCTTCAGGGCCCGGCTAGTAAACACAGCGATGACCACTAAGACGTTGCCGAAGACTGTCAATAGGATGAGCATCCCGACCAGGATCGTTAGGGGCAACGAGATCTGGAGGCTATAGGGCGGACCCCAAAGGATGGTCTCATTGGTCATGTTGCTCATGATGGTCGTGCTTGTAAGAGTCTCATTGGTCACGTTCGTCATGTTATCCCACCCCGCCATTGATTCTCCTTAGATCCTCAGGGATCCAATCATGTAAGGTCAGCAAATGTCATCCAGGAGACCATGTAGTTTGCAACTGGAAGACTGGAAAGTGAGGGTGTGGGACTCTTCAGTGTTTTTGTTTTAGTTATTTTTCGCTCCATTGCATGTTGGTCGATCAAGAACAGTTTAGGTTGAATACAGCTGATTGTCACTTCATCTGAAAAATAGGAGGTGCAGAAGTAAGAATTTTAGCAGGAACTGGAGATGCCTTAACTGTCAATTTACACAAATACAACATAACTCTCTAGTTATGCTTTCCAAGAATATAGCAGGTACACACTAAATATAACTCTTACCTCAAGCATTGTGCTGTGTCACTTGGGTCCTTTTGAGTAGCCGACAATAGAATGGACAGTGAGCAACTTCTTCATGCAGGTCAGTTACCCGAATCCGCTGGCTTCTCACGCATCTCTTCTGTGTTCCATGGACGAGCGCGAGCTAAGGTTTCACAGTCAGTTTTCCTCTGCACAGCTCTGTATCTAAGTCTGTCTCACTAGCTGAGAGCTAATAGATCCGTAATCACGTTATCCTGTGGCTGCTGCTCCTGCTGCGGCTGTCGGTTCTATCAGTGGAGACTATCGCCCTACTATGCTACTGTTGGCCGCTCCAAACTCAGTTCTGCCACGCCCTCTATTTATAACCCCAACCTCCCAGAACTGGGTTGCTATAGCAGCACCCGGAGCCTACACCACGTGGAAATTAAACACAGGCTTTTTATTTACTTGGCGCGCGCCAACTCCATTCCGTTCACGAACCAACCCATTTCAAGCACCATTTATTGTCCCACCAACCATTCTAAAACTGTTAAAACGATATAGAAAAACACGAAATGGGCTGGGGTTCATAGTCAATGGTAAGATAGACTAAGCAGTAAACTATTGACCAGTTAACATTGGCTTTAGCCTAAGGTTAATAGTTAGCCTATAGGGTAAAATAACCAATGTCAGCCCATGTGATGGACGACCGCGAAATGTGAGTTACAGATCTGTCATTTTCATTGAAAGCAAGTCTAAGAAGCGATAGATCTGTTCCATGTGCACTACTTCTATGCTTCCTGTTCTTAAGTTTAGTTTATGTGTATTTTTTTTCCGGTTTTGCACACCCGCTTCAAACAACTGAAAAAACAATATTTGTGGTTATTGAAAACATATTTCATAGCAGTTTAGATGATACAATTGCTTGTTTTGTCACAAACTAAAATTAGGCTATAAGGATTTTAGCAACCAGGAAATGGCAGAGCGATTTCTGCATATTGTAACATATGTTATTGAGACAGATCAACTTGAAGAGTGATAACACCAAGAGGTAGGCTATGCCCAATTTAGCCACTCTTCCATTTTGGAACAGGTGCTTTCAATAACATAGCCTTCTATCAGTATAAAGCTTTTCTATCATATCATGTGTAGTTGGGGAGTGGAGGAAGGTGTTGTTAGTGTGATATCATATGACAGCGGAATCCTGTGTTTTGAGTAAACATCACTGCTAGTGATCATGCGTCAGCGTGCGGATGGAGCGCGAGGACACAGTGACACCTGTCGTCTTCTGAAAAAGCTTCCGCGCCCGGCGTCGGTCTCTCTCGGATTCGCTTTGGAAGAAATAGCCTGAGGCGCGCATTCACCACTGATGTTATGTGACATTCAGGATTGTAAAACCTACCGTTAAGTATCGAATTATACCACATAGTACTCTATGCTTTTACTGAAAACAATATGAACCATTATGCGTTTTAACTTTTACCTTTTCTAATAAGACCATAGGTGCTTCCAACTTCTGTTCTACCATAAAACGTTTTTAAAAATGCAAAAGCGTCACATATTTGACATGATTTAAATAGGTTAAGAAAGGACTATCCTAGATAAATCTTTAGGCAAGGTATTTGGTTAATGCACTAAATTGTAATGTACTCCGATGCAACATCATCATCACGTGCTAAGTGCAGTCCAAATTTGGACTTCCAGTTCAGATGACACATGAAGTACTGTGATACTTTACCAGATACTTTCTCCATTTTCTCGTGGTGGCTTAAATGGCAAAGGACAAGACAGAAGAGAAAAAAACGTACCTCACTTGTAATATGTCTAATGTAATGTATTCTGAAACCCCAGTCAAAAACCTCAATCTGACTAGAATTCAAATACATTTAGAAGTTGAAGGGTGAAAGTCATTGATGTTGACTGGAGTCGAGATGTGAGGGACCATGTTTTCAATGATCCAGTAGGGGGCGCTCTTGTATTGGGACAGGCAGAGCCGTTTTCGCCTCTCTGGGTACAGGTGCAATAGAATGGAACGTGTCGAGATTGAGAGGTACAATTTCCAGTTTTATTACACAGACCACATCCATCTACTTATTCATAATTCATCAACTGTAATATTGAATCAAAGTCAGACGTACCCATCCATATAAATAGAAAGTGTAATTATGTATATATCGTTTTTATTTAGACAGTTTGGAGACAGAGTGGGAGGCAGGGAAGCATCAGTACAGAAGAATGAGTGGATGTGAGATTGAACAGTGGGGAGTTGTACACGTGCCGTGAATGTTACCACTCGACTACAGCTCTACACAAAGTTAGTCATGTAGATATTCTACGTGCCTGTTATTGCTCTTCGATTGCGGTTTAGACCTTTCATTGGTCAGTCTGACGTAGCCTTACTGTATGCATGCATCCCAAATGGCACGCTTTTCCCAATATAGTGCACTACTTTTGACTGTAACCCTAGGGACCCTAGTCAAAAGTAGTGCAGTGCATTGTATAGGGTGCCATTTGGGATAAACGGTCATGTGCCATAAGTGAAATAAGAGGAAGATATTGAACTAATGTAAGACTGTATTGAAACAGCAAGACACTACCAGTCTATGAATTTGTTATCGCTTTATCCAATTGGACAATATAGGGGCAGTCTCCCACACACTAATTAAGCCTAATTGAGTTAGCTTTTAGTCCATGACCAGGCTTAATCTTTGGCCGGGAAACTGATATAGTGGTCAGTTATATTTTCTCATTTGAAAGAACAACACATCCATACAACATCATTTATACGTTCAAGACAGGGTAACCGTTTTCTTTATATTGAACAAGTAACAAACTGCACATTACAATTCATTGGATTAAAAGTACATTTATCAGTTTTTTTTCAGAGCTTAAATTCCACAATTTGACAAATAGTGGGAAAACCTCAAATAGAAAATGAAAACCAAAGCATTGTGCAGGCATAACGGGAGTAATATACAAACATCAGAACATTCTGAAATGATAAAGTTTGTACACTCGAATGACAACAAATGACACACATGACACGTTTTTCTAGGTACAAAAGAGACATGAGAGAAAGAACAGCCCAGTCCTGAACATATGAAAAAAGGCACAATGTTGCCTCTTTTTGAAGTATAGGAAACATTTCAACTGCTTTTTCTGGGGGGGGGGGGGGGGGGGGGGGGGGGGGGGTGGTTGTTAACTGACTAACATGATAATAATCAATTCCATTTTAAATTAAGTCAAGAAGTACAAAATCAAATTCCAATGCCCCTCAATGCTCCTCTATGTAATTTCAGCAAACATCAGGAATTAACTGAATTGAAATGGATCCCTGCTGACTAACATACTGTTCAAAGGTCTCCAGCTGATACTGCTGTCTATAAGAGACAGAGATATTGAATGCACTTCACTACCAAAGATATATACTGAACTCATTTTTACCTTTAGCAAAAGGGCCAGACAATGTAGCTAGGGCCGGATAATGTAGATAATGCTTCTAGAATCTACGTAGCCCAAAAACATTCTGGGCCTAGACAGTATAGCAACAATCCAAAGCCTATATGAGTTTAGTTTTTCATTTAGCTTCAGGCAACAAGTTTGGGCACTCTACATATCAAGTGTTCCAGAGTAGGTGTGCTGCTGATCTAGGATCAGTTTTGCCCTCTAGATCATACTGAATAAGATTACATGGACAGGTGGGACCCTGGGCCAGTGTTCAAAAAGCATCTCACAGTAGGAGTGCTGATCTAGGATCAGGTCCATATAATCTTATTCAATATGATCTAAAGGGTGAAACGGACCCTACATCAGCACTCTTACTTTGAGACAGACACTTGGGCTGCGTTTAAACAGGAAGCCCAATTATGATCTTTTTTCACTAATTGGTCTTTTGACCAATCAGAGTAGCTCTGAAAAAGATCTGATGTGAAAAAATCGTGTGTGATTGGTCAAAAGACCAATTACTGGGAAAAAAGATCAGAATTGGGCTGCCTGTGTAAACAGTCTAAGTGCCATTCTCTTCTGTATGATTGGGATTTTGAAATTGTGCCCTTGCTGTGCTTGTGCAAATCATTGCTAAAAGGTCATATACTGTGCAGGACTCTTGGCTTAAATGCTGCTTCATGTGTTTTGAAAATAAATACAAATTCAGTTACAGAGAAGAAGGAAAAAAAAGAACAAAGACAGAAATAGGAATTACTTGAGGACATAGGCAGCTCTGTTCTGCTCTCTCAATGTGACCGGCAAACAACCAACCAACCATGTTCATTTTGCAGTACTTTTTGGTGAAAGCAAAAAAAAATTAAATTAAATTAAGTCACTTTTTTTTTTCAATTTGTAAATGTTTATAGGTTTATTAATTAAAAAGATGTATGTACATGCAGAACGTCAAACATTGCAGTTTGTCACCCATTTTGCAAACTTGAGTCTGAATAATTTTCTTTACAATGGGTCGGCTTTGATTAAAAATTGTGTCATTTACAACCAAGCAAACAAATCCTTTTTCTAATTTCATTTGCCAAGTAATATTTAGTAAAGGCATGTCTCTCGGTACTAAACAGTAGGATGTTAAGGTCAAATAAATATGTAATGTCACCATTTTTCCAATATTCTTACATACGCTACTTGGACCATGGTGGCCACCGTAGTCAGGTAGTCACGTCTGCATATACTGTACTCATATTGGTAGACAGAAAAGAGAATCTTTAAAAAATAACGTGGTGTTCTAGTTCTGGAACATAGTCAATCAATCTCATTTCTGACCATTAAACAGTCAACTCACTTGTTATGTATAGGCCTAGGGCCAGGAGTTATTCCTAACCCTGCTGTGACCTGAGAAGGGGGGGGGGGGGGGGGGGGTCCTGGGCCATATAGTTATTGTAGCCAATAATACAATATTAGCCTTCGTTTTTCCTGGTCAGGTGACTGGTCACATGAAAGGTTGGGGAAAGCATTTTATATCAAACTGATTTTCTGTTTTCCGTGAGTAAAAAGAGCCGAAAGTGACTGAAGGTCTGACTGGGTGAAAATTGAGGGAGAGGTGATGCTTGGTGCACGACTTAAGGAAGTCAAATGAATGTTGGTTTTTGCTACAACCCCCGTTGTAACTAACCTGATTCAGTTTATCAACCAGCTAATTATTATAATCAGGTGCGTTAGTTTAGGGTTGGAGCAAAAACCTACAGGACAGTAAGCACTCCAGGAACAGGGTTGGAGACCACTGGTATAGGGATTGTTTGGGGTGGCCTGTAGCTAGCATGGAATCTGAACTGAATTGTGTTGTTTCACTATTGCTCACTAGTGTTCCAGAATAATGAAACTGAACACAGAATTCAGTTTGGAGAGTGCTTATGTGAACTGTCAATCAATCATCAGGTCAGGTTAAAATATGCATGCACAGAGCAAGAAAGGAAGAAAGGACAGAAAATGAAAGTTATCTACTACAGCCACAGACACAAAGAAGGGTTAATAACAAAAAGGTTTAACAGTTAAGGCTGCTTGATAAAGAATAGGTAGGTAAAGCATTGCTGGCTGCACAATGTTTCAAATACTGTGAAATGTACAAAAAAAAAATCGACAGGAAACATTTTTGCAGATACCAAATAGTAGCAACATTAGCTGGTGTTCTATATACAACGACTCGCCACACCAACGTAGTTCCAACCCAGACAAAACCCATGACAAATGATTTTTCAACATGCTTGGTTTCCTACACAATAGTCAGGCAAGAAAAAGGATTGAGACACAAAATACATTTTGCTAAAATAAAAATGGCCATGATTATTACACACTTTATGACCCAAAATCAGACGATTGAAAAATAAACACCACCTAGTCGTCTCCAAATCATTAGGATGGATCAGAACAATACCTCTTCGTCATCAACCTCAGATACAACAATACAAAATATGACCACCCCCAAACCTAGACTGTCACACGTTTCTTTTCCAAAAAGCGTGTTTTAACTTACATTCCTTGTTTTGATAAATGCTTTTCTGAATGACGACGATTATGTCTCAGGTTCTCTAGACATACGTCAGTCATCCACCCCTCACCTTGCAAATGGCACATAGATACAAATATGAACAAAAACAGACTCAACATTATACGGGATAACAGCGTTTCTCTCGCTGCATACCCTAATGCACCTCTCACTGAAGGCATTTTCACAATGATTCCATGTTGTTTATAGCTAAAACATAAATACACAACCAATCCCCCAAAACAATTTAATTTTTTAAAAATTATATTTCTTCCGAAGCTTTTTTAAAATATAAAACCAGGAATGCAATGCCTCTGGTGGTGTTCTTTGAGCGTGAACGAGAAGAAAGCCCTTTTTAAATTTTTTTGTCTTTTCAAAAAAGTATTGTGTTGTAACTGCGTCGTTATAGGCTCAAATATGCACCTTGGTTTTTCCTCGTTGTACGTCGGTCCAAACAATTTGATCTGTTTGAAAACCACCAGACCTCATGTGACCCCAAACTCAGAGGTCAAGGGCAGAGGTCAATCTTCCCAGCCAGTGTACTGTACGAGTCTTGTATGTTGATTTTGTTTAGGATAGATCTCACTTTTCCCGCCCCATCAATCGTTTACAGCATATTTTTCAAGCAGCAACAGGTTCTGCTGGTAGGATTAGAAGCAGCAATACATTTTGTCTGGGTGTGTGCTCTGCCCAGGCCTCGTTTTTCTTAGCAGTCCACAACCCACATCGAAACACTAATCGTAAGCTGCTGCCAAAAAACTAGACCCACACTTGATTGAAAATAAATACTAAAAGATGATTGAGTACAAAGCTTGGACGCAACACGTTCATTTCCAAAACCAAAAAAGCTTTTGGTTTGATCTACCTTAGTTGGGATTTTAATGTACAGTCACATGATATAATACTAACCCAATACAGTGTCAAAAAAATTATAGTAACAGAAAATGATTTACATTTTACAATGTGGATCTCAATGAATTGCAATAATTTGACAAAACATTTTTGCTTGTAGTACATATGAGCAAGATATGGGGTACTTTAATACATTTTTAAACATATCAATAAGACCCTTATTGGACATACACAGTTCAAGCTAATATTTTCCATCAAGATTGATAGGACGAAAGCCAAAACGTCTGAATTCGACGCTCCACATACTTACTAGTTTAGATTTATTTTGAGCTTGTCATCTCATCCTTAATATTCATTTGACACCATTATAAAATATACATGATAAACTGTTCAAAGAGATAAAATACTTCTTCACTGTGAAACAAAAATGCCCCAGTTCAACGTAACCATGGAGATATTGTCATTGTTAAAAGAGGATGATGCCAATGTCATTTAGAAAGTGCATAAGAACAGCATCATTGCTGGGACAGTGTGGGACAAAAAAAAAAAGAAGGAAGCCAAGTAACAAACTTTCAGATCTCGTGAAGAGGCGTATTAAAAAAGCAGTCAAAGAAACTGGATGTAAAATGACAACAATGGGTTTTGATTCGTGTTTTTGGCATACCTTAACGACCGTAACCATGGCAACATTAGTCATTAGTTATATTGACACTTTTCCTTCAACGTTCCTGATATGTTGTTGTTGGTCAATCGTTTCCACGTTGTATGACAGCCCCAACACTGAAGACATAGCAAAAAAGTAAACATTACAATGACTCAATTGCACTCAAGGCAACAATCAGTATTTATAGAATATATAAAAATCACTACAGATCACTTATCTAATCACCTGTCTTTTTACAGTTAACTATTTTTTTTTTCTTTCTCAAAGCAAAAACAAAAATCTTATCTTAAAACATGAGGGCAACATTACTGCCTATTTTGGAAAGGTTTGAGTCAAACTTGTTAAGTCAATTTTTTAAAGCATTAAAGATTTCGCATTTATTTTATATATTACTAGCTTACTGTTTAAAGATGACTGCTTATTTTTTACATGTAAAACCTCCGAACGCCATTGTTGATTCAAATGTATACTTTACCGCTTTAATATATAGAATCATTGTCATCCAACTATGACAGAACTAATATAAAACAAATGTAAAAAGTCTTTTTTTTAAACACACCATAATTCTAGAAAGAAAATGTGTTTAACTAAATGATACCTTTGTATAATGGACAATTGTGTTTAGAGCGTCAGAAAAACCAGTGGACCTTCCCGGGCATATAGGCACTGTGTTTTTTACGTATTAATGTGAAATTAAAAACAACATTAGACCTTTGTTCTTTAACCTCAAACCTCACGATAACAAATCTTTAGTCGAGTGGTAAAAAAAATATATACATATCAAAAAGAAAAAGACAAAATGAACATTGATAATGGCAGCAGCAGTAAAAATTAAAGTTTCAAATATTTTTGCATACAATAGTTGTATCCTAAGCTCTCCTAATATACATACCTAATTACTGTAAATATGTTGGCATTGGGAATCTGGTTTCTATGTTAAAAGAATCATAGCCACTTTAGCTCACTTTAGCTCACTGTTACTCAATATACATGATCCGGTTTGGCAAAAGGTGGTAGAGATATTAAAGGGCAATTCCACCACTTTTTCATCTCCTATTCATTACCTCCAGCACTATACCAGTGTCTTCATATGTATGAAAACAGCTTATGTATCATATGGTGCTGGAATTAATGAATATAATGTAAAAAAAATAAAAGTTGTGTAATGACCCTTTAAGTTTTGTCTTACATGATTCGGGAATAAAATATTGGAGAAGTTGGCCTTCTAAATGGCTATGATTCCTCAACAGAAACACTGGAGCACAGTCTCAATATAAATGTACTTGTTTAGTTTTTTTCCGCATATAGATAGATAATGTATGAACCGAAAATGTTTTCCTCTTTTTGTACATTTAGTTTGCTTTTGTTATGATGTATTTTTTATATTTTTTTTTACAGTGTATGACACACGTAGTTGGATAGGTAAGTGATTGGGTGGGCGTCAGCCTTCAGAATATGGGCGTGGTCTATCCAATTATGGGCATGGTCCGTTGTCAGATCATGGGCCTTGCGTGGGCCTGGTATATCTGCCATCAAATCAGCTCTCAGACCATGGCCTCCTTCTGGGCCCTCAGACCACAATCTTGGCCTCCGGGCCCTATCAGACCATGGCCCGGTAGGGCCCCTGCATCTTGAGGAATTGGATAATGAAGGAGGGGCCCCCGGCGACGATCTGCGGGGGCAGATGGCTGAGAGGACAGTTCTCGATGCTCATGATGGACAGCTTGCTGCACAGGGCCAGCTCAAACGGGAGGCTGTGCAGGTTGGGGTTGTCATTGAGGTACAGCTCCTCTAAGTTCTCCAGTGTACCTAGGATGGAAAGAAAGGAGAGAGGAAAGGATAGAGAGATGGATGGAGGGAGAGGGGTGGAGGATACAGGAGTGTTATATTCTACCTGGAGGCACAGACAGATCAGGTACATACAGTAATTATTGCTGGGGCTAAAATATGCTAATTAAACTGTTTCGCTGAAGTTACGTTTTATATGTAATATATGCCATCTAGCAGACGCTTTTATCCAAAGCGACTTAGTCATAGTCGTATAGACTTATTTTTCTACTGTATTATTGACTGTATGTTTGTTTTACTCCATGTGTAACTCTGTGTTGTTGTTCGTGTCGAACTACTTTGCTTTATCTTGGCCAGGTCACAATTGTAAATGAGAACTTGTACTCAACTTGCCTACCTGGTTAAATAATGGTTTCACCTACCTGGTGAAATAAATGCGTGCATACATTTTAAGTATGGGTGGTCCCGAGAATCTAACCACCACCCTGGCGTTACAAGCACCATGGTCTACCAACTGACCTACAAAGGACCACATGTAGTTCTCTCTCTATTCTGTATCCAAATGAAAGCTTGTGACCTCCTCCAATAAGCTCCTTGTTTCTCGATGACATTTGTAGTTCAGGTGAGGATGGAAGGAATCAAGGAAGTACTTTTGAGATTCACTCCTAGTCCGAGTTGTATGTAGCCTGGGTACCAGTCTTTCTGTATATTTGGCAAATGACAGAGTACAACGAGTGGTCTCAGCAGAAACAGACCGGTACCCAGTGGTATGAGGTAAAATGTACTTACCGATCTCCTCTGGCAGGTGCTGCAGCAGGTTCTCTCCCAGACCCAGGTGGGTCAGGTTGGTGAGGTGACCGATCCCACGGGGCAACGTGGTCAGCTGATTATTGGTCAACACTAGTTTCTGATAGGATACAAGCAAAAATGGAATGTCACTATCACATGATGAAAACAGCTTAGCTGTCGAAACGTTGGTGAATAAATGATTCTGAGCTCCACCGTTCAAACCCTGGAGATATAAAATGGTTTATTTAAAAAGGTCCAATGCAGCATATCAAATTGTTTTCAATAAATAAAAAATAAAATAAAAAGATCATCATCCAAGAGCAATTTCTCCAGCAAAAATGGTGCTAGGAGTGTCGGAGTGGGGAGGGGACAAGTGAAAGATTGCTCTTATTGGTCTGGGACTCTTTCTTATTGGTCTATTAACTCATTTACCACTTGGTGATGTCAGGCCCAAACTCCAATCCACCAAAACAGACTTACATTTTAGAGACGGTCTTTTCAAACAGCTCTTACACTAAAAGAGCATTATCATAATTTTTTACAATTTCACAGTAATATTCCAACCTTAGTGTGGAAATACAAAAGTATGTGGACACCTGCGCGTCAAACATTTCATTCCAAAATCATGGGCCTTAATATGGAGTTGGTCTCCACGTTGCTGCTAGAACAGCCTCCACTCTTCTGGAAAGGCTTTCCACTAGATGTTGGGACTGGCTTCCATTCAGCCACAAGAGCATTAGTGAGGTCAGGCACTGATGTTGGCCGATTAAGCCTGGCTCACAGTAGGCTTCCCAATTCCCAAAGGTGTTCGATGGGGACTACCAGATGGTAGAGCATGATTCATCGCTCCAGAGAATGTGTTTCCACTGCTCCAGAGTCCAATGGCGGCAAGCTTTACACCACTCACACCACTCCAGATGCCATGGAAAGCCATTTCATGAAACTCCTGACCGACAGTTCTTGTGCTGACGCTGCTTCCAGAGGCAGTTTGGAACTCAGTAGTGAGTGTTGCAACCGAGGACAGATGATTTTTTACGCTCTACACGCTTCAGTACTCGGCGGTCCCATTCTGTGAGCGTGTGTGATCTACCACTTCACGACTGAGCCGTTGTTGCTCCTAGATATTTCCGCTTCACAATAACAGCACTTACAGTTGACCGTAGAAGCTCTAGAAGGACAGAACATTTACGAAATGACTTGTTGGAAAGGCGGCATCCTATAACGGTGCCACGTTGAAAGTCAGAGCTCTACACTAAGGCCATTCTACTGCCAATGTTGTGCTATGGAGATTGCATGGCTGTGTGCTCAATTTTATACACCAGTCGTCAACAGGTGTGGCTGAAATAGCCAAATCCACTAATTTGAAGGGGTCCATGTATTTCTGTATATACAGTGCCTTCGGAAAGTATTCAGACCTGGACTTTTCACATTGTTAGATTCAATTGTTTCCCCCCCCCTCAATCTACACACGATACCCCATAATGACAAAGCAAAAACAGGTTTTTAGAAAATAACACATTTACATAAGTATTCAGACCCTTTACTCAGTACTTTGTTGAAGCACCTTTGGCAGTAATTACAGCTTTGAGTCTTCTTGGGTATGACGCTACAAGCTTGGGAGTTTCTCATTCTTCTCTGTAGATCCTCTCAATCTCTGTCGGGTTGGATGGGGAGTGTTGCTGCACAGCTGTTTTCAGGTCTTTCCAGATGTTCGATCGGGTTCAAGTCCGGGCTCTGGCTGGGCTACTCAAGAACATTGAAGAGACTTGTCCCGATGCCACTCCTGTGTCATCTTGGCTGTGTGCTTAGGGTCGTTGTCTTGTTAGAAGGTGAACCATCGCCCCAGTTGGAGGTCCTGAGCGCTCTGGACCAGGTTTTCATTAAGGATCTCAGTGCTCGTCTTTGCCTCGATCCCAACTAGTCTCCCAGCCCCTGCAGCTGAAAAACATCCCCACAGCAGGATGCTGCCACCACCATGCTTCACCATAGGGATGGTGCCAGGTTTCCCCAGATCTGTGCCTCGACACAATCCTGTCTCTGAGCTCTTCGGACAATTCCTTCAACCTCATGGCTTGGTTTTCGCTCTGACATGCACTGTCAACTGTGGGGGCTTATATACGCCTTTCCCAATCATGTCCAATCAATTGAATTTACCACAGGTGAACAACCAAGTTGTAGTTTATTTTAATTTTACCTTTATTTAACTAGGCAAGTCAGTTAAGAACAAATTCTTGTTTACAATAACGGCTTACCACGGCCACACCCTAACAACGCTGGGCCAATTGTGCGCCGCCCTATGGGACTCCCAATCACGGCCGGTTGTGATACAGCCTGGAATCGAACCAGGGTAGTGACACCTGTAGCACTGAGATGCAGTGCCTTAGACCACTGCACCACTCGGGAGTAGTAATATCAAGGACGATCAATTGAAACCGGATGCACATGAGCTCAATTTCGAGTCTCATAGCAAAGGGTCTGAATACTTACGTAAAAAAAAAACTTTGTCATTGTGGGGTATTGTGTCTAGATTGATGAGGGGAAAAAACTATTTAATCAATTTCAGAATAAGGCTGTAAAGTAACAAAATGTGGAAAAAGTCAAGGGGTCTGAACTTTCCGAAGGCACTATAAAGTGTATATATAAATCTATTTTTTTATGCATTGGGCCTTTAAAAGTAGAAGAAAGATTACTTGTGTCAATGAAATGACTCATCACAGCACTACGGTATCACTACATCTGTTAGTGGTCTTTGAATGGTTTATAACTCAACACATTTTAGTTAAAGGTAGGCCTAAATGCTTACGTGACAGTGTAGGGAAATAACGTAATAGTATCAAACCTGTAAATCTTTCAGGTAAGCGATTTCATTCGGGAGCGATTCCAGCTTGTTCTCCTCCAAGTCGAGCTCCCGTAGTTTCCTCAGGTTGCCAATACCATGTGGCAACTTCTTGAGAAGATTGTTGGACAATATCAAGACCTGTGAACAAAACAAGATGTTTCAGAACACTGAAGCGAACTGTCACAACCTGTAGCTTGTGTTACAGACCTAAAAATAACTAAATAGTTGATCACCTACTTACTGTATGCTGAAATGGGAGAGTGATTATCATTTAGATTTTCTGGTCAGTTTATTTTTATTTTTCCATTATTTTACCAGGTAAATTGACTGAGAACAAGTTCTCATTTGCAGCAACGACCTGGGGAATAGTTACAGGGGAGAGGAGGGGGGTGAATGAGCCAATTGTAAACTGGGGATTATTAGGTGACCGTGATGGTTTGACTCTTACGATAAGTGCCATGGGATCTTTAATGACCTCAGAGAGTCAGGACACCCATTTAACGTCCCATCCGAAAGACGGCACCCTACACAGGGCAGTGTCCCCAATCACTGCCCTGGGGCATTGGGATATTATTTTAGACCAGAGGAAAGAGTGCCTCCTACTGGCCCTCCAACACCACTTCCAGCAGCATCTGGTCTCCCATCCAGGAACTGACCAGGACCAACCCTGCTTAGCTTCAGAATAATGTATGAATTGATGACGGCATCAGAAAAGTAGTAGGTCCACATTTCTCAGGAAAGATCCCATCTGGGAATTCTATCTAGGCCTCACCTCAAGCGAAACGAGACCGCAGATGTCCTCAGGGATCTTTGTCAACTGATTGGTGGCCAGGTTGAGCTCCACCATACTGGTCCACGTGCCAAAGTCTAGAGGCAGAGACGTCAACTGGTTGTCCTGAAAAAAAAACAATGACATTGACAACAATTCCAGAACCAGAACAGAAAGACGACATGATGAGCAACACCTTATTGAACAATGGTCACCTCTTTACCTGAGCCACCATCATTAACCATTGTCAAGCTTAAAGGGATAGTTCGGGATTTTGGCAATGAGGCCCTTTATCTACTGTTAACGTCAGAAGAAAGATGTTGTCCTGCCTACATAATGTCTGGGACTATCGTCTTGGTCCACTTTACTAGAAGTCATCAAAACAGAGGGAAGGGGATAACAACACGTAACAATGGACAGCATCCTTACCTTCATGTTGAGTTTGCTGAGGACTTTGGCCCTGGAGAAGATTCCAAAGGGGATCTTGTTGATGCGGTTGTGCTCCATGTTGAGAGAGTAGATGGTGGAGAACTGGGAGGGTCCTCCCACCGGGTAGGACTGGAAACAGTTCCTCGCCAGGGTTAGACTGGTCAGATTCACCAGACTAGACAGGAGACCCTGGGATAGAGAGAAGGAGGTAGATATATATGCTATATCCCTAACAATACCATTAAATGCAGCAATCAATAAAAGCACCACTCACTTCTGGTAACACGGAGATGTTGTTGTTTTCTAGGTTGAGCTCTTCCAGTTCTCTGCACTTGGCTAGCGATCTGGGGATGGCTGACAACCGGTTGTACCGCAGACCCAAGCGGTTTATGCTTGCCAAGTTACCTGCAACGAGACAGTTAAATACGAAAATGACAATCAACAAAGTCAGATATTAGATATCATGTTAAGCATTTCAAATGTATGAAATGTAAGTATGTATTGTCTGTCTGGTGCAATCAAATTCCCCCTCTGGGAGATCAATAAAGTACCATCTTATCTTAAATACCAGCACTTGCAGTTCCTAAAACTGTAGATTATACAATTAATGACAATTCTCAAATGTTTTATCGTCACAATGTACAGTTAAGAATGTGCACTGTGCAGCTGTGTCAGTATTGGTATCCTGTAGGCAGAGTATAGGCAGATGATTGCATTGAGGAGAGAACATTTCTGACTGCTGAGGTCCCGGTCAGTCTCACCTATAGTTTCTGGTAGGTCCAGTAGCTCGTTGTGCTGTAGGTCCAGGTTGGTGATCTGGGTGCAGTTGCCGATCTCCTTGGGTAGATGTTCCAGCTGGTTATGGGCTACGTCCAGGGTGATGAGGTTACAGAGCTCCCCTGCAGAGAGGCAGGGCCAATACAACAGTCAACACACAAACGTGACTAATCTGGACAAGAAGCGCAATCAGAGTTATTAAAAGACTGGTTTAGCTGATGGCTTTAGCTTATTGACAACACTGCAGCAATGTCTTCTGTAATGCCGGGTTTACACGAGACGACTTTCAAAATCCTAACGTCGCTGAGCTGCTCACATTTAACCAACGTCTTTCCTGTAGTAGTTTTTTGTCTGGCTAACGTAGTGGTGCGCACACTAAACCATGTGGCTCAGACAAGCCTCAAATGTTCAGTCAGACATTCACGCTTGCCATACGGAGTTGAAATATCTAGCCAATACATTTGGAATTGAATAACACTGGTAGTGAACTTCAGAGCTGTAACGATTTGATACTTTGGCTTTGGTTAAAGGCAAGTACAAACGCATACTAGTAGTAGTCGTCATCACTCCTGCTGGAGTCCACACATTCTGGGTGATGTGATGCAACATCATCATCTCTCTGGCGAGCTCTCATTGGCTATTGCTGAACACTGTTCTCAAAAGATTTTGTCTGCGATCTCAAACTTGTCTGGGACAGCTAAAATCAGGGCCAAAAGTGTGTGCACGCCCCCGGCTTATGTTAGGCAAAAATGACGATGCATCGTCATCACCCAATCTGCCAGCCTCCCTGTCTCCTCCTCCTCAACACTCATCTGTTTGATCTTGTTCTCATGGATGACGCTCCTTCCCGCTCTCCTCCCACTCCTTCCCCCACTCACATTTCCCTCCCTCCCCCTACTCACCCATATCCCTCCCTCCACTCACCGCTCTCTTCCATTTCCCCCCCCCATCTCCCTCCCTCCTCCTCCCTCATTCACCTATCTCGGCAGGCAGCTGTTTGATCTTGTTCTCACGGATGCTGAGCATGGTCAACTTCGCCAGGTTCCGGATGTCCCTCTCTACCGCCGTGATCCGGTTGAACCTCAGGTACAGTGTGGTCAGCGACGTCACCCGGTAAACCACCGCCGGTATCTCCCTCAGTTTGTTATGCCTCAGGTCCAGCATCCTCAACTTCTTCAGGGAGTCCAAGGACTCTGGGAGGCTGGTTAGAGAGTTCTCACTCAGGGCTAAGGTGACCAGGCCAGACAGGCAGCCCACTTCTGAGGGGAGGCTCTGGAGCTTGTTGCTGTAAAGGTAGAGCTCTGCCAGCTGGGTGAGTTCCTTGATGGAGGTGGGTAACATGTGGATGGAACGCTTGGACAGGTCCAGACGCATGGAGTTCTCCTCACGGCACTTGTTGAGCTCTTTGATCACCTGGGAATGGGAAAGTTGTGTGTCCATGTTATTGAAGACATGTTATGTGTTTCCAAAACTCAGTCTTGAGGACCCACGGTTAGTTTGCCTTAGCACTACACAGCGGATTTAAATAAATCGACAAGCTTTGATTATTTGAATGAATGGTGCAGTGCTAGAATAAAAAAAGATGTGCCCCCCTTGGGGTCCCCAGGACTGAGTTTGAGAAACGCTGTGTTGTGTGATGTAGAATAATAATAATAATAACAGTTTTTTCTGGATCAAAATTGGGCTTAGGTGGTGGGTGTGGCCATGGTGTGGACGCCAACCCATTTCTTTTTTACATTTCTACACAATTTGCCATGTAGCGGAGACAAATGTGCAATTTTAAATCTAATTTCCTGGAATACTACAAATTTTGCCATGGCTTATGCTATCGGAGTGACTCAAACATGAATTTTAGACATTTGTAATAATATCTATAGATATTTGTTCTCAAAGATGATCTTATTGAAAATAATATTGGTCCATTATCTTTTATACATACTTTACATCTGTATCCAAAAGTTACACAACTCCATACATGTGGTCTGCGGTTGAGAGGCCTGTTGGACGTACTGCCAAATTCTCTAAAATCACATTGGATGTGGCTTATGTTAGAGAGATTAACATTCAAATTCTCTGGCAACAGCTCTGGTGAACATTCCTGCAGTCAGCATGCCAACTGCAAGCCCCCTCAACTTGAGACAACCATGGCATTGAGTGACAAAACTGCACATTTTAGTGGCCTTTTATTGTACCCAGCACAAGGTGCATCTGTGTAATGATCATGCTGTTGAGTCGGCTTCTTGATATGCCACACTTGTCAGGTGGATGGATTATCTTGATAAAGGAGAAATGCTCACTAACAGGGATGTAAACAAATGTGTGCACAAAATTTGAGAGAAATAATCTTTGGTGCTGTGGAACATTTCTGGGATCTTATTTTTTTTTTTCAGCTGATGAAACATGGGACCAACACTACATGTTGCATTATATATATATATATCAACGGTCAGAAACAGACTCCATGAGGGTGGTATGAGGGCCCGACGTCCACAGGTGGGGGTTGTGCTTACAGCCCAACACCGTGCAGGATGTTTGGCATTTGCCAGAGAACACCAAGATTGGCAAATTCACCACTGGCGCCCTGTGCTCTTCACAGATGAAAGCAGGTTCACACTGAGCACATGTGACAGACGTGACAGAGTCTGGAGACACCCAATTGAGCACATCTGGGACATCATGTCTCGCTCCACCAGACTGTCCAGGAGTTGGCGGATGCTTTAGTCCAGGTCTGGGAGATCCGTCAGGAGACCATCCGCCACCTCATCAGGAGCATGCCCAGGCGTTGTAGGGAGGTCATACAGGCACGTGGAGGCCACACACACTACTGAGCCTAATTTTGACTTGTTTTAAGGACATTACATCAAAGTTGGATCAGCCTGTAGTGTGGTTTTCCACTTTAATTTTGAGTGTGACTCCAAATACAGACCTCCATGGGTTGATAAATTTGATTTCCATTGATCATTTGTGTGATTTTGTTGCCAGCACATTCAACTATGTAAAGAAAAAAGTATTTAAGAATATTTCATTCATTCAGATCTAGGATGTGTTATTTTAGTGTTCCCTTTATTTTTTTGAGCAGTGTGTGTGTATGTGTATATATATATATATATATATAATATATAAAATAAATGTAAACAATTCTAGTTCCCGCAAAAGTCCAGTCTCAACGTCAACAAGGAAGAGGTGACTCCGGGATGCTGGCCTCCTAGGCAGAGTTCCTATGTCAAGTGTCTGTTCTTTTGCCCATCTTAATCTTTTACCGGCCAGTCTGAGATATTGAGATATGGCTTTTTCTTTGCAACTCTACCTAGGCCAGCATCCCGGAGTCGCCACTTCACTGTTGACGTTGAGACTGGTGTTTTGCGGGTACTATTTAATGAAGCGTCCATTTGAGGACTAGTGAGGCGTCTGTTTCTCAAACTAGACACTAATGTATTTGTCCTCTTGCTCAGTTGTGCACCGGGGCCTCCCACTCCTCTTTCTATTCTGGTTAGAGCCAGTTTGCGCTGTTCTGTGAAGGGAGTAGTACACAGCGTTGTATGAGATCTTCAGTGTCTTGGCAATTTCTCACATGGAATAGCCTTCATTTCTCAGAACAAGAATAGACTGACGAGTTTCATAAGAAAGTTCTTTGTTTCTGGCCATTTTGAGCCTGTAATTGAACCCACAAATGCTGATGCTCCAGATACTCAACTAGTCTAAAGGCCAATTTAATTGCTTCTTTAAAATCAGCACAACAGTTTTCAGCTGTGCTAACACAATTACAAATGTTTTTTTTTAGCCTTATAAATTTAGCCTTATAAATTAATAAACTTGGATTAGCTAACAACGTGCCATTAGAACACAGGAGTGATGGTTGCTGATAATGGGCCTCTGTACGCCTATGTAGATATTCCATTTAAAAAAAAATCTGCTGTTTCCGGCCTATAATAGTCTTACGTTCATTAACAATGTCTACACTGTATTTCTAATCAATTTGATGTTATTTTAAAATGGACAATGTTTTTGTGCTTTTCTTTAAAAAAAACAAGGACATTTCTAAGTAACCCCAAACTTTTGAACAGTTATGTATGTATGTATGTATGTATGTATGTATGTATGTATGTATATGTATATCTCTCTCTGTAAGTTCACAAAATTAATTTCCATGTAAATGGACAATAAAGTATATTGTATCGTACATTCATTTTCTTCTGAGTTGCCCCTGCAGGAAACAAACCCCTTGACCATAGCGTTGCAAGCGCTATGCTCTACCAACTACCACATAGGAACACAAATAATGTGTCTAATTAATATCAGTTTCGATAAAAAAAATATTTTCAGCCACAAATAATGTGTACGTTATGATACATTAGGCTGTGTGTTTTGTGATAAAGTGTCTTCATCTCATCTTACCTCGGCGTTGCTGGACTTCTTGCGTGTCCCCGGCGCCGGGTTGGGCCTCTTTATCGTGTTGTCCACGGAGAAGGCGACGGCAGGCGACGCGGAACCTGCATCCTTCTTTCCTTCTTTGGCGTCTTTCCCTTTGGCCTTGGGATCCTTGCCGCAATCTTTGCCGCCTAAACCAGCCAGAGCCTTGGCCTCTTTTTCCCTTTCTTTCCCTCCTGTCGGACCTCCTTTCAGGTCCTTCTCTTTCCAGTCTTTGTCTTTGTTACCTAAAGTACTACTCATGGCGTCGACGTGATTGTCGGTCCCCCTGCGGAGTCTCTCATGGGACCGCAACTCCCCAACTGTCACTCTCCTTGGTTTGTTTGGAGTTTTCCCTCAAAAAAGCAGTCAACCGACAAGTAGGCGTGGAGAGGGATGAGAGTAGGAGACGACCTTTATAAACACACCAGCTGATACATACCTGTGTGGGCCTATACATTTACTTCACAAATCAATCCCTGTGATCCAAGCGGTTTCGTTTCTCAGAACGCCATAGGGGAGTAAATCCTTTGAAGCTGTGACTTGACAGGAGTGGTGATGGCAGCCATGGGCCACCTAGTTGTTTGAACTGCAGACGATTCCCCCCAGTTCGGTTTGAAGCCAGTTCAGACTAGAAAGGTCATCGAGGTTCTCATCCTTTGGGCTTTTTGAATGCTGTTGAATAAAACATAGACAATGAGTCAAAAGGCTGTTCAACGTGATCATATTTGAAATGACGAGTCAAAATCACATTTGATATCTTAGTGAATAGCCGTAAAAAAATAACTATTTAAAAAACGAGGCAGGTGGATGATATTTTAGGCCGATATTCAATATCATTAAAGGGGCAATCAGCAGTTGCAACATTCATTTTTGGACTAATGATATGTACCCATTGATTCTTGATGAATATACACTTAAAAATGCCTCATGAGCTTAATTCAACTGTCACACCCCAACAGAACCCGAAACATAAGCTTGTTTCACTCCAATGTTAAAACAAAGTAAAATGTAAACAAACACTATATAGCCTCAAAACATGGTTTTAAAACTAATGTTGATATCATGGATGACTAATCCTTGCATCCAAAGTTAATGTATCAATTTTAAAAATCAAACAATACATTTTACTTTGTTTTTACCAATCTAACTAAAAAACATAATGGTAATAATT
Source organism: Oncorhynchus mykiss (assembly GCF_013265735.2). Taxonomy (NCBI): domain Eukaryota; kingdom Metazoa; phylum Chordata; class Actinopteri; order Salmoniformes; family Salmonidae; genus Oncorhynchus; species Oncorhynchus mykiss. Next base: position 12,379,314 of record NC_048577.1, on the reverse strand, counting down.
TGATTTGAATGGTAAATCTCTTGTAAATGAAGATGGCATACGCCTACTCACAATACAGGTAAATGCATATTCAATAGGGGCGTGTGCATGCATCGAGTTATTGATCTAGTTTTGGCTGATCAGTGGAGTCATACCTTATTTACATAAGTATTCAGACCCTTTGCTCAGGTGCATCCTGTTTACATTGATCAACCTTGAAATGTTTCTACAACTTGATTGGAGTCCACCTGTGGTCAATTCAATTGATTGGACAGGATTTGGAAAGGCACATATAAAGGCCACGCAGTTGACAGTGCATGTCAGAGCAAAAACCAAGCCATGAGGTTGAAGGAATTGTCCGAAGAGCTCAGAGACAGGATTGTGTCGAGGCACAGATCTGGGGAGGGGTACCAAAACATTTTTGCAGCATTGAAGGTCCCCAAGAACACAGTGGCCTCAGAGAAGGGCCTTGGTCAGGGAGGTGACCAAGAACCCACACTCTGACAGAGCTCCAGAGTTCCTTTGTGGAGATGAGAACATTCCAGAAGGACAACCATCTCTGCAGCACTACACCCATCAAACTTTTATGGTAGAGTGGCAAGACAGAAGCCACTCCTCAGTAAAAAGGCACATGACAGCCCACTTGGAGTTTGCCAAAAGGCACCTAAAGACTCTCAGACCATGACAAACAAGATTCTCTGGTCTGAACCAAGATTGAGCTCTTTGGCTTGAATGCCAAGCGTCACATCTGGAAGAAACCTGGCACCATCCCTACGGTGAAGCATGGTGCTGCCATGCTGTGGGGATGTTTTTCAGCAGCAGGGACTGGGAGACTAGTCAGGATTGAGGGAAAGATGAACGGAGCAAAGTACCAAGAGATCCGTGATGAAAACCTGCTCCAGAGTGCTCAGGGCCTCAGACTGGGGTGAAGGTTCACCTTCCAAAAGGAAAACGACCCTAAGCACTCAGCCAAAACAACATAGGAGTGGCTTCGGGACAAGTCTCTGAAAGTCCTTGAGTGGCCCAGCCAGAGCCCGGACTTGAACCCGATCAAACAACTCTATAGAAGCCAGGAGAAAGTTGTGCAAATATCCATCCAACTTGACAGAGCTTGAGAGGATCTGCAGGGAAGAATGGGAGGATTTTATTTATTTTATAAATTAGCAAAAATTTCTAAATAACCGTTTTTTTGTTGCTTTGTCATTATGGGGTATTGTGTGTAGATTGAGGGGGAAAAAACAATTTAATCAATTTTAGAATAAGGCTGCATGTGGAAAAAGTGAAGCGGTCCAAATACACAATATACTGATTAACAACATTTGCATAGAAGCATCACTCCGGCATGTAGGCACTGCTGTTAGTTTGAGGATATGAAATAACATCTATTCAATGTAAATAGTGCTCGACGTAACTTCATGATGTGATCACGGATGCTTATGAAACTAGTATTTTTGTCATTTTCAGTTAAACATTTTTTTTTTCTCTGCAGTCAGGACAGAACTGGAAACAACTCACCTACCAGGACAAAATTCAAAACAACTCAATTGGCTAGTTCGGCCATCTGTCAAGAAATGGGCGGGTTCTAACTTGTATCCTACTGCTACGATTGGATAGCATGAGGCTGTAACTCTGTTTACTTTCACATCTCTCTCCATCGCTCATATCATTTGGTGCTGTGTACTGCTACTATGACAACTAGCTCAATGGCATTTGCTACCAAGCCATAAATGTACATAATATCTAACAAGGACAAGTCTCATTGCTGAAATTGGTGCATTGCTGAAAATGGTGCAAAACCAGCTAATGTTAGGAGCTAATAGCCAACGTAGCTAGCTATTTGATATCTTAGGACCATGCTTATCTAGCCAGCTAGCTAGAGTAGCTAACATAGCTAGCTAGAGTAGCTAACATAGCTAGCTAGAGTAGCTAACATAGCTAGCTAGAGTAGCTAACATAGCTAGCTAGAGTAGCTAACATAGCTAGCTAGAGTAGCTAACATAGCTAGCTAGAGTAGCTAACATAGCTAGCTAGAGTAGCTAACATAGCTAGCTAGAGTAGCTAACATAGCTAGCTAGAGTAGCTAACATAGCTAGCTAGAGTAGCTAACATAGCTAGCTAGAGTAGCTAACATAGCTAGCTAGAGTAGCTAACATAGCTAGCTAGCTAACACCACAGATGACATGGCTAATAATCGTAATCTTTGCTAACAGGTCACGTGCTTAGCTAGCTTATTTTTTGTCCACCTTTATTTAACCAGGTAGGCTAGTTGAAAACAAGTTCTCATTTACAGCTGCAACCTGGCCAAGATAAAGCAAAGCAGTGCGACACAAACAGCAGAGTTACACATGGAAAAAACAAACATACAGTCAATAAACGCAATAGGAAAAAAGTCAATATACAGCATGTGCAAATGAGGTGAGGGAGGTAAGGCAATAAATAGACCAAAGTGGCAAAATAATTACAATTGAGCAATTAAACACTGGAGTGATAGATGTGCAGAAGATGAATGTGCAAGTAGAGATACTGGGGTGCAAAGGAGCAAAACAAATGAATAATAACATTATGGGGATGAGGTAGTTGGATGGGCTATTTAGAGATGGGCTATGTACAGGTGCAGTGATCTGTGAGCTGCTCTGACAGCTGGTGCTTAGTGAGGGCGCTATGATTTTTGCAATTTGTTCCAGTAATTGGCATCAGAGAACTGGAAGGAAAGGCGGCCACAAAAGGAATTGGCTTTGGGGGTGACCAGTGAAATATACCTGCTGAAGCACATGCTACGGGTGGGTGCTGCCATTGTGACCAGTGAGCTGAGATGAGGCGGGGCTTTACCTAGCAAAGATATATAGATGACTTGGAGCCAGTGGGTTTGGCAGCCAGCCAAAGTGAGGGCCAGCCAATGAGATTATACAGGTCACAGTGGTGGGTAGTATATGGTGACAAAACGGATGGCACTGTGATAGACTGCATCCAATTTGCTGAGTAGTGTTGGAGGATATTTTGTAAATGACATCACCCGAAGTCAAGGATCGGTAGGATAGTCAGTTTTACGAGGGTGTTTGGCAACATGAGTGAATGATGCTTTGTTGGGAAATAGGAAGCCGATTCTAGATTTAATTTTGGATTAGAGATGCTTAATGTGAGTCTGGAAGGAGTGTTTACAGTCTAACCAGACACCTAGGTATTTGTAGATGTCCACATATTCTAAGACAGAACCGTCCAGAGTAGTGATGCTGGATGGGCTGGTGGCGATTGGTTGAAGAGCATGCATTTAGTTTTACTTGCATTTAAGAGCAGTTGGAGGCCATGGAAGGAGTGTTGTATGGCATTGGAGGTTTGTTAATACAGTGTCCAAAGAAGGGCCAGAAGTATACAGAATGGTATTGTCTGCGTAGAGGTGGATCAGAGAAACTCCAGCAGCAAGAGCGACATCATTGATGTATACAGAGAAAAGATTCAGCCCGAGAATTGAACCCTGTGGCACCCCCATAGACTTCCAGAGTTCCGGACAACAGGCCCTCCGATTTGACACACTGAACTCTGAGAAGTAGTTGGTGAACTAGGCGAGGCTGTCATTTGAGAAACCAAGGATGTTGAGTCTGCCGATGAGAATGTGGTGATTGACTGAGTCGAAAGCCTTGGCCAGGTCTATGAATACAGCTGCACAGTATTGTCAAATCGGTGGAGATTATGATATTGTTTAGGACTTTGAGCGTGGCTGAGGTGCACCCAGACCAGCTTGGAAACCAGATTGCATAGCGGAGATGGGATTCGAAATGGTCGGTGATCTGTTTGTTAACTTGGCTTTCGAAGACCTTAGAAAGGCAGGGTAGGATAGATGTGTCTGTAGCAGTTTGGGTCTGGAGTGTCTCCCCCTTTGAAGGGGGGGATGACCGCGGCAGCTTTCCAATTTATGGGGATCTCAGACGATATGAAGGAGGAGGTTGAACAGGCTAGTAATAGGGGTTGCAATGCTTTTGGCTGATAATTTTAGAAAGAGAGGGTCCAGATTGTCTAGCCCAGCAGATTTGTAGGGGTCCAGATTTTGCAGCTCTTTCAGAACATCAGCCATCTGGATTTGGGTGAAGGAGAAATGGGGGAGGCTTGGGCAAGTTGTTGTGGGGGGTGCAGTGCTGTTGACCAGGGTAGGGGTGGAAAGGTGGAAAGCATGGCCAGCCATAGAAAAATGCTTAATGAAATTCTCAATTATCATGGATTTATCAGTGGTGACAGTGTTTCCTAGCCTCAGTGCAGTGGGCAGCTGGGAGGAGGTGCTCTTATTGTCCATGGACTTTTTGGCGTTTGTGGTGCAGGATGCATATTTCTGTTTGAAAAAGCTATCCTTTGCTTTCCTAACTGCCTGTGTATATTGGTTCCCAACTTCCCTGAAATCGTGGGGGTTATTCGATGCTTGCTTACTGCATGCATGTCCGGGCACGTCGACACAAGCCTTATTATTAGTGAATTAACTAAAATATTTTATTTTGGTCAATTCATCCATTTCTCAATACTGCACCTTCCTGTTGGAGAATGAGCCAGCTTGCTGCAGTGGTTGATTTTCCCAGCTAGACATTCCTCAGCATTGTGCAATTAGAGCTAGGGCTATCATATCATGGTATTTTTTACAGTAATTTTTTTCTGCATTTCCTGCACTTATTTGAGAATTTCCACACTGCCACATAGGACTGCACAATACAGGCAACAAATCTAAGCCTTATTTTTAACCAAATGTTTCAATTGTGATTTAGATCAAAAACACTTGGGTGAACTGTTGGAATCATGGAAGTAGAATGTGGGCACTTAGAATACAGTGTTATTTGACATGACAAGAAATGAAAATGCCAGGGAGGAGTTATTGTGACATGGTAGGTACCAAAGGGTTAGTCAGCATTTCCTAGGGGACCCTATAATCTTTTCTTACATTAAAATGTTCCTTCATGTAGCCAACATAGTCATGCTTAGCCTATTCCTCTTTGATTTAGAAGATACTGTTGCGCAAACAACATGGTGATTTAGGCCTACACCATCACTGTTATCAAGCTGTATTAGCTAGCTTTGCCTCAGTACATTTATTAGCTAGCTAGCGAGCTAACTAGCGATTAGCGGCTAAAACTTGCTAAGAAAAGACAAACACAGTGTAATTATAGAACGCTTGAGGATTTACATTAAGCACAATGTATCGTCATCAAATGAAACAGCATCGTACATGCAACAATGTTGATGACAACTGCATTGACCATGCAGACTGAACGCAAGAGTCTCATGGTGAAGCAACAACAAATGCGCTCCTTGAATGAAAGGGGGCGGGGCTAAGTCAATGTGGGAAGCGGCATGGAATGCGAGAGCGGAGGGGGATGACTCAAGTAGAGGTAACTATAAATATTTTCATTACACACGCCATATCACATTTACAAACCAAACAAACAAATACTGTTATAGAAGGTAAAAAAACAAAACACTAAACAGTCCATGGATCAATACCGGTATATAGTAAAATACGGTATACTGCCCAGCCCTATGTGCAATGCTCGTGGCTCAGGCTGGCATAGCAGCAGCTTTGCTATGTAGAAGGACTATCAGCTAAACCGAATAGATAGGGGCCGATAGAATAGAAAAGGCCAATATTGTCCTGATACGTCGGCTTGGAAGATTATCGGTCGTTCCCTAAATCCTATCATTTGACAACATTGCAATATTATTTGAGCTAGCTGGCTGTACCAAAACTACAGTATTTTTCCATCACAGCTTGTTCAAATCAAATTATATTTGTCACATGCCCTGAAGACAACAGGTGTAGACTTTACTGTGAAATGCTTACTTACGAGTCCTTTCAACAACAAAAAAATATTACATTTAAAAAAAAATGCAAATAAGAAAAATATTAAATACTGACAATAAAATAACAATAGCGAGGCTATATAAAAGGAGTAGAGGTAATATGTACATGAAGGTAGAGGTAAAAGTGACTAGGCAGCAGCGTATGTGGAGAGTGTGAAAGTGTGTCTATGTGCGACTGAGTGTGTGGTGTCATAATGCATGTGTATGTGTTGGAGCGTCAGTGTAGTCACTGTGTGGGTAGAGTCCAGTGAGTGTGCATAGAGCCAATGCAATAATGTGTCTACATCTTTTTAAATAGGGAGACAATGTTTTCAGCACTTATTACCATGACTGATCAAAACCAACTTAAAATAGATCTATAATCAATAACCTACCTGTTAAATGTGCCTGGCTTTATAAATCATCCATATATACACTACCAGTCAAAAGTTTTAAACCCTTGAATTACTAGGTGTTCTTTATTTTTAATATTTTCTACATTGTAGAATAGTGAAGACATCAAAACTCTGAAATAACATGTAGTAGCCAAAAGTGTTAAACAAATCAAAATATATTTGAGATTCATCAAAATAGCCACCCTTTGCCTTGACAGCTTTGCACACTCTTGGCTCTCTCAACCAGCTTCATGAGGTAGTCACATGGAATGCATTTCAATTAACAGGTGTGCCTTGCTAAAAGTTCATTTGTGGAATTTCCTTCCTTAATGTGTTTGAGCCAATCAGTTGTGTTGTGACAAGGTAGGGGGTATACAGAATATATACTTTACCAAATAGTGCTCAAGTCCATAATACGGCAAGAACAGCTCAAATAAACAAAGAGAAATGACAGTCCATTATTACTTTAAGACATGAAGGTCAGTCAATATGGAACATTTCAAGAACTTTGACAGTTTCTTCAAATGCAGTCACAAAAACCATCAAGAGCTATGAAACTGGCTCTCATGAGGACCGCCACAGGCAAGGAAGACCCAGAGTTACCTTTGCTGCAGAGGATAAGTTCATTACAGTTACCAGCCTCAGAAATTGCACCCCAAATAAATGCTTCAGAGTTCAAGTAACAGGCACATAACATCAACTGTTCAGATGAGACTGAGTGAATCAGGCCTTCATGGTCAAATTGCTGCAAAGAAACCACTACTAAGGGACACACATAAGAAGAGACTTGCTTGGGCCAAGAAACACGAGCAATGGACATTAGACCGGTGGAAATCTGTCCTTTGGTCTAATGCGTCCAAATTTGAGATTTTTGGTTCCAACCGCCATGTCTTTGTGAGACGCAGAGTTAGTGAACGGATGATCTCTGCATGTGTGGTTCCCACCGTGAAGCATGGAGGAGGTAGTGTGGTGGTGCTTTGCTGGTGACACTGTCAGTGATTCATTTAGAATGCAAGGCACACTTAACCAGCATGGCTACCTCAGCATTCTGCAGCGATACGCCATCCCATCTGGTTTGCGTTTAGTGGGACTATCATTTGTTTTTCAACAGGACAATGACCCAAAATACACCTCCAGGCTGTGTAAGGGCTATTTGACCAAGAAGGAGAGTGATGGAGTGCTGCGTCAGATGACCTGGCATCCACAATCACCTGACCTCAACCCAATTGACATGGTTTGGGATGAGTTGGACCGCAGAGTGAAGGAAAAGCAGCCAACATGTGCTCAGCATATGTGGGAACTCCTTCAAGACTGTTGGAAAAGCATTCCATGTGAAGCTGGTTGAGAGAATGCCAAATGTGCAAAGCTGTCATCAAGGAAAAGGGTGGCTACTTTGCAGAATCTCAAATATAAAATACATGTTGATTTGTTCAACACTTTTTTGGTTACTACATGATTCCATGTGTGTTATTTCATAGTTTGTCTTCAATTATTTTTCTACAATTTAGAAAATAGTATATATATATATTTTTTAAACCCTTGAATGAGTAGGCGTGTCCAAACTTGACTGGTACTGTGTATGTATATGTAAATAAATATGGGATATTTTCCTTCAACCCTATCACCCCTCCCATAATTGGATTAAACTAATGAACACCACCACTTAGGCTTCTACTTCCAGCTTATACATACTTTATACATTTTACAGACACATTATATTTTACATTAGTTTTGTTTGTCTTTAGTCCCATCCTTCAGCTCCACTCAACCCCTCCCATCTATCTCTGAACACCATCCAGTTGATTTCTATTTGCCATATGTTGTTTTTTGTAACACCTATTTAACTAGGCAAGTCAGTTAAAAACAAATTATTATTTACAATGACAGCCTAGGAACAGTGGGTTAACTGCCTTGTTCAGGGGCAGAACAACAGATTTTTAGGTTGTCAGCTCAGGGATTCGATCTTGCAACCTTTCAGTTAATGGCCTAAAGCTCTAACCACTAGGCTACCTGCCACCCCAGGCTGTCAGCCTAAGAGCTGTAGGGCTAAGAGCACCTCCTGTTTACTCTTAATACCATAACTTACTTAGGCCTATATTTCAATAGGCTACAGTACTGCATCAATAAATCATGAATTCCTTCATGATATCACACAGCATACAAGTCATTCATGATTTGAAATGCAATCAACCATTTTAGTTTTAAAATAAAATATAGTGAGCCTTGAATAATTAGCGTAAACAACAAATAAACCATTCCATTCCAGAAATGTAATTCACGAACGTTACAACAAACTCTGGTATGCTTATAATTTAGTGTTGTTTACATTGTTCCAAACAGTCTGAAAATGTTTATTGTAATCTTGACAGCCCCTGTTTGGCACACATAATATGCACATACTGCTTGCTCCTTACTTTATTTTTCTTGATCTCCAGTATTTTCCATAACTAGTCACTCATTCCACACATCTGACTTCCCCTTTACCTACTGAGCAACCAGTAAACATTCCCTCATTTTGCTGTAACGTGCTAGTGTTCGGAGTTTGTTATAAGCAATTATTGATGTGATTATGATATGCTATAGGCCAGGCCCTATTGGTGACACGCATGCAATACACGAAGGCAGCAAGGATTGAGGGAATGTTTTTCCTAAACAAATTAAGGATTTCAGCAACGACTTTTCAGTCAGAAATGACTGTTGCAGCTTCAGCAACACGGACAGCGCGTTAAACACTGTTGATGTTCTGTGATGGTCGCTGCAGCAGGGAGGATTGCGATCGTCCTCCCTCTAGTCATTTGTGTCTTCATTATTTAATTGAACAGTTTGCTTAAAGCATCAGACAAGCTCAGTGCATATCTGATTTGATTAAAGCACATAGGATTGTGTCTATATAATGGAAAAATACACATTATAAAATGTCAACCAAATAATTGGTCAAAAGAACAGACGACTCGGTTGACCAATATAGAATTTTTTTCTTCTTCCTGGGGACAGCTCTAATCAAAATACATAGAATCACAATACATATTGTATCGGCGCACAAGTATCGTGATAATATCGTATTGCGAGGTCTCTGGCAATTCCCAGCTCTATTAGTGAATAAGCTAGGCCATAGGCAACTTCAACAGGTTAAGTGAGATGACATTGTAAGCCAATGAATGTACTACAATAGCTACAAGTGATGGAGAAAACCCGGTAAGTAGGTTGGCCTGACTTAACCTAAAGGTCATAAAAGACAAATTGACAACAACTGTCAAGAGCTTCAACATCAAAATGATTTATATAAAACCAAAGGCTCTTGGTTTCTGTCTTTGTTCTGTCCATAGAAATAGATTATCTAGGAAAGGTTTGGAACCTCTAACCCTCATTCTAGTTCTGTGGTTCCATCTCACAGCCTGTAGTACAGTAATAGCATCATTTGTATGTTGTAATAGGCTACAGTATGAAGCCTAATAAAGTTGTCTGTTATGCTCTAGGTATGCGTGTGTGTAGTGTAGAAAAAGAGCAGGCTTGGCAACAGATCAGAGCTAAGGGAAAGGTTAGCACTGCTGCTGAGAGTAGGTGTTTGTGTGTGTCTAATCTTTGGGAGGAAGCGGTCTTCAAAGCATAAGACTCATAAAACCTATAGGGGTAGAAAGGGGTCCTGTTGATCCCATTAATGACAAAGAGATAAGCTTAAAGGCCCAATTTCTGCTGTTTTTATATCAAATCAATTCTGTAATAGCTCACAATTAAAAATGGTCAAAAATAACAAATATTGCTTTATTAGCAAAAAAAAACTACATTATTTTGCTAGGACTGTAAGTGGTCTGAGTGGGGAAAACTGGAAACTTGCTGTTATTGGCAGAGGTTTGTAACTCTGTTATTCATCTATTAATTAATTTTCCCCTAGTGATGTCATCAGGCAAGCTGAAACTCCACCCATGCAAAACCAAGTGATTAGAAGGTCCTGTGTAGATTGTATTTTCTACCAGCAACTATCAGGAAATAACAATGATCAAATGTGTTCACACTTTTACAGTTTTAGTTTCATCAGCTGTTGTACAATATTATACAAAAACACAGGAAAAACTGAATGTTGACTACACAGGGTCTTTAATATTGCTCTGTAGGTACATTTTGTGCTGCTCTTCCCAGTAACAGTTATGTTCACTCAACAGAGAAGTATCTAGCAGCACGGACTTCACTGACTTAGGATAACTGTGAACTCTATATTAGGCTACTAATAGAGAGAAAATAGATGGTGAATATTAAAAATACATAAATAACAATGAGACTGTATACTGTGAACTAGGCCTAGAGCAAAGCAGCAATCACTGAATGACCTCTGACTCAACCCAGATTCTAATGAACTAAGAGAAAGGTGATGGACATTGAATATCAAAACACATGACTGTATAAAATAATAGTTGGTTGCATCAAAGCAGGCAGCTTCTTTGCATTTTCTTTTGGGTCCCTCAAATAGGGTCGTCACTACTTGCCACAAAGTCATAAACCCCGTGCCACAAAGTCACTGCTAAACTTAAGACCAAAAAGCACATTTTTGTTTTCATGTAGAGTATTTTTACGATATAGACAATTTTGACTTTGTGGCATTGGTAACTTGTGGAAACCCTCAAATAGGGTAAGTAGGCTATCACATCAATCATGTCTTAGATAAAGGCAACTATGCAACGCGGCAGTGGGGTCTGGGGTTGCCTGGCGACTCATTCTGAATTTCATTTTGCTGCTCTAACTATCATTCAGTCAGACTGCCATCGTAGAAGTCCTTTCTGCTGACGTTAAAGTGAGGGCCGTTACACAAAACAAGTCATCTGCGATTGGATTGTCTCTAACCAATCAGAGTATCAAAAGCAATGACCATTTCTGAAACACCGCTTTACCCACGTGTTCAGGCTCTGGCCACACCCTTCAGTTACTGGAGCCAACCAAAACGGTTTGAACGTGTTCGCATTCGAGAAGTCCTCTGGGAGGAGATCAAATTCAGACTCATTGTGGAGAATACATTTTAATGGGCGTGGCGTTTGGCCGGAGATGTGGATTGGTGACCAGGCATAGTCTGGGGTGCATCAAGTGTCAAAATCCCAACAATAAACATGGCAACGGCAAGCAGAGAACTAACCTACTGGCCCTCACCTAAACAAGCAGTGGGTGTGATGTCAGGGTTTGTTTATTCTTTAAATTCCTCTTCAAAATCATAAAATGTACCCAAAGGTTTGAAACAAACATGAGCTAGTTTAATAATATGCAGGTGACCGAACCGAAGGAGCACGCTCTCTCACTCTCTCCCCCCCAACTCCAGAAAAATTACTTGTGGGCGAAGTCATGCTGTAGAAAAAGCACATAAGGTCAAGGGTCACGGAGCGCAGCAACTTTCCAGTTATTTTTCATCACTGACTGACTAAATGTATCATTCCAGATTCCACTCCATGGAGAGGAACCAAAAGGAGAGGAACCAAGTTTGGGATGAATGACAGGCAGTGCAATACATGATATACATAAAATGAGAAGGCTGGACACCATTTTCCTCTGATTATTATGATGATGATCCACCATCACTGTAGCTTTCCTCAATTCACGTGCCAATTGTTAAGCCTCTACTTGTATAATGTAGCCTATAGCCAGTTGGTGGACATCTTGGGCAAAGCAAGCAGTCACTACTACCAATCCTGCCAAGTCTTCCCATGTTGTTGCGTCATGTTTGCTCAAGACTGGCCAATTTTCTTCTTCTCTGTCCTCTCCCTTTGAGTATTGCATAAGTATACGCATATATCATCATCACTGGAATAAAGTTGGAATAACACATGATATGATACAATCACTACAATTGTGCAAATACATTTAGTTGCCAGATTTGTGATTGATTGTTCCAAAGTCCTTAACCCCCAATCTCCCCATGTCCACTCCTGAATGAATGACAGACAGAGTTTATGTCTGCTCTCTTTCCCTTGCATATCTTTTTTCATTTTACAAAGCATTTAGCTAACTAGGCAGGCTTAACAACTCTCTCACTGACTGACTATCAAAGATGATTACAACCAATAGGCCTAATACTACGCAGCTCCTGTAATGTGTGTCTACATTTGACAGTGATGGCAAGAGATGCACTGGTGAGGTGGCAGGCAGCTACTAGCTACATAACCAGCCCACAGCACAAGCAGGATGTAACCGTGCCAATGACAAATCCGTGGAAAGAGAGATTATCGATAAAACCGGTGCCACAGTTCGTGGAAGTCAAGTTACGTCCAAGATCACGATTGATATGCGTAAAAACGAGACGCAAGCCAACCTGTGTGTGTATGATACAGCAGCAAACGATGGGGTGGTCCTGCTGTTCTTGTCAGAGCCACATACTAACGTTAAGTTGCTTAGTTAGCCAGCCTACGAACTGGCTGACATAAACTAGCTAGTTAGCTATTGATTGTTTGGGAAAGGTAGCCGCAAATAGCTAGCCATTCTTAATTTAGTGTCACCCTTGTCGTGTTAACAAAATCTGTAAGCAAGCTAGCTAAATCATTTCAACTCGTCATGAAATCAAAAAACGAAACGTCAACACATCAAGCTAACTTCAGAAGCTAAGTGAGGCTGGCAAACATTTTTTGCAACCATTCAGTCAAATCGTAGAGCAAACAACTTGGACAACGTCATATCTAGGTACAATTCTGGTAGAGGAAACAAATATCAGTCTCAGTAGCTAGATGGCCTTCTTATTTATAAAAATGTATTGCTAACGTTAACCTCCAAGCTCACATACCCGAGCGTTCTGACTGCGCGGTTCCCGTAGGCCCAACCAAAAGCAGCTGTCAGACTTGGAACACCATCCCGACAATCGCGAGCCTACCACGGGGAAATAAGCAAGCACGCAACCCCACTATCGCGCTGCTCAATCCTGTAGCTACCTTCTTCAACTGTACTGACACCTAAATAATAACAACTATTATGTTCAAATAGTTAGTTTACAGATTGACACTTGGTCATTCAAGACCGTTTTCGCGTCAAGCATTTTCGCAGCGCCCTTTTCTCGCTCTCGTAGTGAAATGAGGAAAAAATAAAACATTCTCAAAACAGCGGCCATTCCGAACGAAGCTTGAACAAAAGAGTGCAGTTCTCAGCCTACCGAAAGGTTGCGTCATCAACCAAGCTATGCGGATGACAAAAGGGACATTTAAGAGGCCTACTATAAAAACATCAGCTTGATTTAAAGGTGTATTGAAAGGTATGAAATAATATAACTGTTTTACCTTCAGAGGTGTGACTCTACCATCCCTGCTTCCTCCTCTTTCCTACCACTGCTGTTGCTTGGGTCCCCTCCCTACCACCAAATTGCGTCACAAGCACGCATTACCAATGTATCACGAGACTTACTTGAACTGAAAAAGGTGTTTGGGTGAGTGTAAGTGAAAGTGGTGAAAATGTGTAATTTAGCTACCTGGCATATTTATTGTCATCATAAAAGTGTAAAAGTCAGAAAAACCCGGAATATAACTCAAAGCTTTTTCCTGGGAGTGAAATTGAATGTTTGAAGCAAGCATATATTGCTCGTAGGGTTTAGTATAAATTCGTTTATATTCGTATTCAAACAGTCAGTTAGAATAATAATGCATACCCGAAGAGGTTGGATTAGGTCTGCTCCATGAGCATCTATTTTAGCCACGACCCGAGCTGCCAACTCTCACGCATTGGCGGTGAGACACGCATTTGACCCTGTTCTCACGGCACAGCTTTTATATCACACGCATTGAAAAGTACTGATTTTATTTGTCTAATTATTCAATTGTATAGACAGCGCGTTCACTTTTCAACTGTGCTCCAAATCGTTTTGAAATCAGGGCATCTGCGCCTGCAATGTAACATCACGAGCAGAGCCTTGTCTTGCCACAGCACTGTGAACAGCGGCACATTGAAGCATATGATTGGCCTAATTATGTAAGAGATCAAGGGGATTGGAGGCATGTTTTAAAGAAACGCCCCTCAAGATTTGAGTGGCGCTAAATAGAGGGAGAGACCACGTTCTGTGCTGAGGTGTGTGCACAACGGTAGCGCGCGGTGTGCGATGTACGATGTCGTCAACAAAATGTGCTTGCTGTTACTGCCTTCCCTATTGCAGAATCCAGATTTTAGACAGCATGTACTAATGTCGATTTCCTCCACGTTTGCATTAGTCCCCTCGTTTGGTGATTGGCATTTAGGTTGTGACAACGAACAGGCAGCAGACAGACCCACACAGTTTTAGTAGGGAAGTTTGGCATTGTGACCTAATTGGTAACTATAACAAATAATTTGGTCAAACAGATTGTGAACCCAACACTACGTTTGATTCAAGAGGGGGGACAAAACAATAGAACAATTATTTGGTTTTGGTGAAGGGGTAGATTTATGTGATTTTCAGGAGATTGTATTATCTATTTACTTTATTTAGTCTGATCAGTGGATCAATTCTCATTCTTAACATTGGGCTAAATTTTCAGCAAGAACACTACTGTTATTCCCCACATGTATTTTATTATTCAGCTCCTTCCCAATTTTGCTAGTGTATTTAAGTAAGTGAATTTAAGTAAGTGAATTTAAGTAAGTGAATTTAAGTAAGTGTATTTAAGTAAGTGTATTTAAGTAAGTGAATTTAAGTAAGTGAATTTAAGTTAGTGTATTTAAGTAAGTGTATTTAAGTAAGTGAAATCTGATATGCTGACCTGTGTCTTTGAAAATGATTTTTTTATTAGAATTTTTATTCTATTTCATCTTTATTTAACCAGGTAGGCCAGTTGAGAACAAGTTCTCATTTACAACTGCGACCTGGCCAAGATAAAGCAAAGCAGTGCGACACAAACAACAACACAGAGTTACACATGGAATAAACAAGCTACAGTCAATAACACAAGAAAAAAAAGAAAGTCTATATACAGTGTGTGCAAATTATATGAGGCTATGTATTTTTTCAGCCGGTCATGAACAGTTTTGAATACGTCATACAAATAAGCATTGGATATTAAATGCTCCAGGAATCAAATATAATTTTTGACATTGTAGAATTGTGTGGCGGTTCTAGCTTGTATGAACCCCTGTGCTAACTTGTTGTATGGCTCCCTGGGCGAACCCCTGTTCTAACTTGTTGTATGGCTCCCTGGGCGAACCCCTGTGCTAACTTGTTGTATGGCTCCCTGGGCGAACCCCTGTGCTAACTTGTTGTATGGCTCCCTGGGCGAACCCCTGTGCTAACTTGTTGTATGGCTCCCTGGGCGAACCCCTGTGCTAACTTGTTGTATGGCTCCCTGGGCGAACCCCTGTGCTAACTTGTTGTATGGCTCCCTGGGCGAACCCCTGTGCTAACTTGTTGTATGGCTCCCTGGGCGAACCCCTGTGCTAACTTGTTGTATGGCTCCCTGGGCGAACCCCTGTGCTAACTTGTTGTATGGCTCCCTGGGCGAACCCCTGTGCTAACTTGTTGTATGGCTCCCTGGGCGAACCCCTGTGCTAACTTGTTGTATGGCTCCCTGGGCGAACCCCTGTGCTAACTTGTTGTATGGCTCCCTGGGCGAACCCCTGTGCTAACTTGTTGTATGGCTCCCTGGGCGAACCCCTGTGCTAACTTGTTGTATGGCTCCCTGGGCGAACCCCTGTGCTAACTTGTTGTATGGCTCCCTGGGCGAACCCCTGTGCTAACTTGTTGTATGGCTCCCTGGGCGAACCTCTGTGCTAACTTGTTGTATGGCTCCCTGGGCGAACCCCTGTGCTAACTTGTTGTATGGCTCCCTGGGCGAACCCCTGTGCTAACTTGTTGTATGGCTCCCTGGGCGAACCCCTGTGCTAACTTGTTGTATGGCTCCCTGGGCGAACCCCTGTGCTAACTTGTTGTATGGCTCCCTGGGCGAACCTCTGTGCTAACTTGTTGTATGGCTCCCTGGGCGAACCCCTGTGCTAACTTGTTGTATGGCTCCCTGGGCGAACCCCTGTGCTAACTTGTTGTATGGCTCCCTGGGCGAACCCCTGTGCTAACTTGTTGTATGGCTCCCTGGGCGAACCCCTGTGCTAACTTGTTGTATGGCTCCCTGGGCGAACCCCTGTGCTAACTTGTTGTATGGCTCCCTGGGCGAACCCCTGTGCTAACTTGTTGTATGGCTCCCTGGGCGAACCCCTGTGCTAACTTGTTGTATGGCTCCCTGGGCGAACCCCTGTGCTAACTTGTTGTATGGCTCCCTGGGCGAACCCCTGTGCTAACTTGTTGTATGGCTCCCTGGGCGAACCTCTGTGCTAACTTGTTGTATGGCTCCCTGGGCGAACCCCTGTGCTAACTTGTTGTATGGCTCCCTGGGCGAACCCCTGTGCTAACTTGTTGTATGGCTCCCTGGGCGAACCCCTGTGCTAACTTGTTGTATGGCTCCCTGGGCGAACCCCTGTGCTAACTTGTTGTATGGCTCCCTGGGCGAACCCCTGTGCTAACTTGTTGTATGGCTCCCTGGGCGAACCCCTGTGCTAACTTGTTGTATGGCTCCCTGGGCGAACCCCTGTGCTAACTTGTTGTATGGCTCCCTGGGCGAACCCCTGTGCTAACTTGTTGTATGGCTCCCTGGGCGAACCCCTGTGCTAACTTGTTGTATGGCTCCCTGGGCGAACCCCTGTGCTAACTTGTTGTATGGCTCCCTTGGCGAACCCCTGTGCTAACTTGTTGTATGGCTCCCTGGGCGAACCCCTGTGCTAACTTGTTGTATGGCTCCCTGGGCGAACCCCTGTGCTAACTTGTTGTATGGCTCCCTGGGCGAACCCCTGTGCTAACTTGTTGTATGGCTCCCTGGGCGAACCCCTGTGCTAACTTGTTGTATGGCTCCCTGGGCGAACCCCTGTGCTAACTTGTTGTATGGCTCCCTGGGCGAACCCCTGTGCTAACTTGTTGTATGGCTCCCTGGGCGAACCCCTGTGCTAACTTGTTGTATGGCTCCCTGGGCGAACCCCTGTGTTAACTTGTCATTTTTATTCAGACATTTGGACCAACATAAACAAAAAGACTCATAAATATAAAAATAAGTAACAAAGACAAATAAAAACAAATTGTAGTTTATAAATAAAAATAAAACATATAATTTAATTATTAAACTATTACCCTATTGCTAACAAAAACACACAAATTAAACTAAATTGCACCAATCCTATATCACACGAATACACAAAGAGAATAACACACTTATAGAGAAGAGAACCTGATTATTACACTATTGAACTTCAAACAAGAAACACACACAACTAAATTGCACAACTAATTGCATTACTAATTGCATTAGTACTGTACTAAGTTAGAGGTGCGCTATTTGATAGATTCCCCGCTCCCCCTACCTCTGGTTTCCAGTGGGGAGACCTGAGGTCAACCTACCCCCGTCCCACTCCCCATCTCATACTTCTGAGTGTGAGGCCTGTCTAGCTCACAAACTAGAATCAGGGCGCCCAGTCCGACAAGGTTGATTGACCCACAGTCCCACACGGTGACATGATATCATTGACGTGCAAATGAGTGATAGAAAACCATCTCGCAAATGTCACCATTCTGAATATTTGTTGTTTCTTTGTGTTTTTTAAATTCATATATATATATATTGTGTGTGGGCTCCCCATGCCGCCCCCGGCAAGATGCTGCCCCGGGCGGCTGCCCATGTCGCATATGCCTAAATCCGCCACTGGTGTGCATGCTAGGCAGAGATGGTAGGGGGTCTCACAACTCATAAACGCATCATATCAAATTCATTTACGCTTACGAGTTGAAGATCCTTGGCATCATCTTACTGTACATAGACAATAGTTTTGTCTATGTAGAGTAAGATGATGCCACTGATATTCAACTAGTAGGCATAAACCACCTGAATATTGATAATTATTAAATTTTTCTTGAAGGTTGGGTGATCTTGAAAAATGTATTGTTATAACAACAACATTTTCAAACACTTAGCACTTGGAAAATATACAGGGTCAGGGGTGGCCAACCCTCTTGGAGAGCAAATTACATTTTCTTCCAGCCTGATTTTAAAGAGAGTTCACCCAAATTACAAAATACAAATGTTTGTGTCCTTACCTTGAAAGCAGTCTATGGACAAGGAGAGTGCAATCTATAATTTGGTTACCCACTGTCATGAACCGTTAATATGAACATTTCCTGTGGAGAGCCTTGG
The DNA here is from genome assembly GCF_013265735.2 of Oncorhynchus mykiss. Classification (NCBI taxonomy): domain Eukaryota; kingdom Metazoa; phylum Chordata; class Actinopteri; order Salmoniformes; family Salmonidae; genus Oncorhynchus; species Oncorhynchus mykiss. The sequence goes on along the minus strand of NC_048577.1, from coordinate 12,360,974 downwards.
TGTAGTGGTACATGTCCTTGGCACATGTCACATACAACTTTCCACCCGAGAACAGGGATCAATCCCTACTTCCAACCTTCCCATTTTTTCTAGCATTTGCCTGTCTCCCTATATCATTTCATTATTGTCTGAACAAAGTGTCAAATTACTTAAAAAAACATGTTTACAAAAAAATATTAGCATACTTTAAATGTCAAAGTAACAATATCGTTGAATTCTGAGAGCTCGTTTCATGTTCAAAGCCTCCTGTGGTTTTTATTTTCTTACCCCCCCCCCCCCCCCCCCCCCCCCTCCCCAATTGGCCTAAGCCATGTCAAAATATGTAGAATTCCAGGAAATTAGCTTTAAAACTAACATTTTACTGGTGGACCCCTAGCCCCCATCTAGGGGTTGTGCCAGGAGGCAATGCAACTCGCATAGCAAATCCCACTCCAAGCTTTCTTTAAAAGTTGGCAGCCCTGCACTGCCTACCTCTACATATGACATATCTTCTCACTCCTTATTTTCTCTCTAGGCTAGATAGGATATGTTTAAATTAAATTATGTAAAGAAAATTCGTGATTTCTGTCTTTATCACATTTATATGATGTGTAGTGTTTTTTTTATTTTTTAGATTTTATGAACTCAATATAAACTTCCAACTCTGCCCACCAGATGGCTGCAATGCGATGCACTGTTTCTAAACCGGGTCGTAAAATCGTAGAAGAAAAAGCCAGCTGACAATCCCGGAAAGGAACAAACATTGGTTTGTTTGGCTTGGCAACCCATCACCCTGAGGTAATGTTATGGTTATGGTCAATTTCGTGACGATAACATCACGTACCTATATGACTGAAGAAGGATGAATAAATATGTTTTGAATCATCAGTGACTAAATAAATCGTGTAGTAGCTAACTAAGCTCAACAACAGTTGCTAGCCATCTTATCGTGCCTTAATATTTTGCCAGATGCCAACTATAATTATTCATGCTTTTATTTCAGCTGGGCCTAACAATACATAATGCCTGAAGTCAAATCGATGTTCAGAGAAGTGTTGCCCAAACAAGGTGAGTAACGACCATTATCAATAAAGTCTGTGGTATAAATGAGCAATTTCGTCTATCAGGCAACTCAACACAGCCACCCCTTCACTTCTGCAGTGACGTTAGATGCTCTACCGTAAACACATTCCTTTCAGTAGAAGGAACACTGCCAAGTGTGTGCCGACCGATGTTATGTTCCTTCAGGTTTTTACTCCTACTGAAAATACCTCTCTGCTATCTACTGTTGAAACCGGTCACTGACCCCAAAATATACACCTACGCGTAGCCCACCAGATTCGTTTTCTCTTTACCTGAAAACTTAACTACAGTATGTTCAGAGAAAAACTGCACAGTGCTACAAGAGTATACCATGTTGATTATATTGATCATAGTATTGAGTCTATTATATTAAGACAGTCTTGGTAAGTGTACGAGTTGGTTCATTCCTAGGCTTGTGGCATGCAGGAAACCTGGGTTTGTCTTATTTTCTGGATGCATTCTGATAACTAGAAGACAAGCCTGTAACTTCTCACTCTTGGTTATGCTACCATCCAAAGGGCAGTTGTCCATGGAGGATGTCCCCACCATGGTGCTGTGTAAGCCCAAGCTGATGCCTCTGAAATCAGTCACCCTGGAGAAACTGGAGAAGATGCAACTGGAGGCCCAGGAGGCCATCAAGCAACAGGATCTGGCACTGAAAGAGCAGCAGGAGACACAGTAGACATGCAATGGCAGCCCATGGAGTAGTAGGGTCAGTAGACACAAAATGGACAATAGCCAGAGTAGTTTTATTATCAAGCAACAGGAACTGAATGAGCCACAATGGAGGACAGTAGCTACACAAGTAGACACAAAATGGACTACAGACAGAAGTTAAGATGGATACAATGGAGGGCAGAGGTTCACACTAGTCACAACCTAATATTGCAATATAGCACGGTTGGCATCAATCTCATGGATTATTTTCATTGTTGTGAATGTATAATAGCCTTGTAATTATGGGAAGTCTTATTTCTGAGAGAAGTTGAATTGGAGTTTAGGTAAATAACATCTGTTGTGAACATGTTCTTCAAATAAAACTAAGATTTATTTCCCCTTTTATGGTGTTTTCTAAATCTAGTACCATGATTCAAGTCATCTTTCATCTACTCACACAAATACATTGACAATAGCAAACATTTTGTATAGCAATTTATTGAACTTTTGACAATCATGGAGCAATTAAGACTTGGTACATTTCACAACAGTGTTCCCCAAATATAAAAATAAACATTCTGGACACCATTTTGTTGTGAAATGATCGCAAACTTGTTCCCAATCTCTTAACTTTATTTTTTATTAATTGCCTTGAGTAATTAAAAAAAAAAAAAAGTCAAGCACAGCATAGACTAGTCTGGTACCCAGATCTGTTTGTGCCATCTTGCCCAAATTCCTATGATAGAAGTTGTGTAAAACAGCACAAACAGATCTTGAAACCAGGCTAGAAACAGACAGCAGCTGGTGAGGGAAGGTGTTGCTTCGAACCAACGATCTGTCCCCCCTTTTCATTAAAAAGCTTTATACACAAACCAGTTTAATTCTTGTACAAACACTTTCATCTAGAACAAGAAAGGAGTGGCAGTGAAATAAAGAGAATCTAAAAACAACATGGAATGACTCGTTGAGGTGTGGCACTTTCTGGGTTTTTAGCTTATACATGTATACTCAAACACCTTAAATGGGTGTATCGTCTAACTTTTCTTCAACTAAAGAACAGTGCGATTTTACGCATTTTTTTTTATTTTTTATGTACATTCTTTCTCCGTTAAGGAAAACAATAACTGACATGGATCATAGTAAAAAAGTAGCTTCAGTTTAGCGGAACATCTCTGGCACAAAATGGCTTCTCAGTAGCTTTCCAATTTGAAGCGACCGCCGTCCCCCTCGCTCACAAATCTCTTCCGGCCCCTGTGAAAATAGCCAAAATCAGTACATCTCCATCAATCTTAAAACATGGATGTGTGTGAGAGAGAAACAAAAATAGCAAATTAAAAAGATACTTACCGACTAGGACAAAGATCCCTCAGCTTTTCACAGATGAAGCCAGCACTGAAACTCTTGTCGACAAACTGCTCCAAGATGAAGTACGCACGAGGGACGTCGATGTTGATTTCAGCTATGTCCATGTAAACTCTTTCATATCCCTGCAAACAAGATAATTATGTAAACAGTGACTTTCAATGTAATTCCAATGAAAAAAATAAGTGTGGAACATTTTATAGATCACATCAATGGTAAACAAGATGCAGTTGATTTTAGGTAAAAAGTATTATATATCCCATTGGTTCTCAACACCAGGTGGCGCCATATGCACTGCAGTAGTATAATGTTACCACCAGGTGGCACTCAAGCTCACCCTTCTCATTTGGTCCACAGTGATGATGGAGGACACCCACAGAAACTTCAGCAGCTGCAGAACCATTTTGAACGTTTTCTCCCCTTTGGATTCCAGGACCATGACTATGGCCTATTGATAATAGGAAGACAAGATGAATAACTTTTCTTACAAATCAACTAAGGAAAATTCAGTATGTCAGTTTGATATTCTCAAGCAAAACAACCCTCCAACAGAGAGTACATTTCCAATGCACCTACAGGTAATACGTTCATACAAGATAACATGAAAACTGGGGAAAGAAAAACTAGACAACGGATGCCGTGATTTACCTCATAGACAAACTCATGGTGGAAGTGTGGCACCTCCAGTTCTCTCAGACACCTCTCTGCTTCCTTGTTGTCTCCAGACAGAAGATACTCCTTCAGCAACAGGGTCATCTGATACAAGTAGAGAAAAGGGGATATCCAAAGTCAATGTATGCCCATCGTACACCTGAGGTTCATCGATGACAACAAAAAGGCCCGCTCATAGATAGGGAATAGGAAGAACACATGAAACTAAGACATAGTTCAGCAACGGCTGAGATATTCACGTGAAGGGTGGCATGTACCTCCGAGTAGCCGTAATGGACGTGTCGATATCATGTGATCACTGGAGACATCAGTTAAACTAAAGCAGGTCTTGGTGACCTCACCCTTTCATAGTGAAAGCTCAATGAAATTTACAATCCAATAACTTAATTTGGAGAACAGCACAGACAGGATTTAAATAGCTGGCAGACAAAGGACAGAGCATAGAGAACACACCTGACAAGCAGCTCGTTCCGTCCTCTATAAAATGAGCAGGTCTCACCTCTCTGACGAGCTGGGTGACAGGTCTCTGACCCCCACCTGTTCCCCAGAGGTTGTCGATGCGCAGGCCGCCCATGCCCATCTTCAACAGCACCGCCGCCCGGTCCAAGGCCGCCCTATATGGGAAAAAACATGGCGACACGTCAGTGTGGACGCTGTCATCATTCAGTCAATCATCCATCTCTACCTCCCTCGTTCATGGAATTATCCTTCCCTTAGTCATGAATTCTGCTGCCCTGGTTTATACCCTCTCATTCCAAACTCCCATAAACCATCCCTCGGGATGTATTGGATTTCCCTCAAGTTCTGTCAATGCATTCATAGAACGAAGACATTTAATTACGTAAACTCTGCCTAACAACAAGCCACCAACTAGTCTGTAATCCATGTATGACACTCCCCCAAAAGCTTCACTCATTGGTCTCTGTGAATCCGCCCACCAAATTACAAGGCGAAACACAACATAACTCAAGGGGTTCCCAAACTTTTTGGAGCTGGGGGACCCCTTTTATGATAGCAAATTCATCAGGGACCCCTCAATATCAGAACACAACTCCAACATTAGAGAGTGTGATAAAACATGTTTTTATTACGATTGCTGCAGTGCATGCTAAGTCTCAAGACCTGGGAAATAACATTTTAAAACCCTCTGCATCGGAGAGAACATTTTGCCATTTTAAAGCTAATTTCCTGAAACTCCACACATTTTCCCACGGAGCAGGCAATTTTACAGTAGAGTTGAAAAACTGGTATGGAGTTGAAAACTGAATCTTTGATGGAGTATTGTAGATCTCTGTGAGCCTCCCAGACCTGGTTGTGCCTATAAGGGTATACTGTAAACCCCCTCAACATCTCCATGATCATACCACATAGAAATGCGAGAAGGCGTTTCGTGTTTAATAAGGACACCAACACATACCTTGCATGGACACAGTCGACTCTCCCCTTGTAGCCGTCTAAGTAGCTCTTGGAGAGGATCTGGTCTTTGACAGCCCGGGCAATGAATTGGCCGACGAGCTGAAAGACAAAAAGAAAACACTGTTAACACACACTGGTCTCGAACACTGTTCTCTCTGGTCCACCCAAAACAACAGAACAGGAAGTTCGCTCTGCCAACAAAGAAATCAAAATAAAGAGGACAGACTGAACTGTTGCCAAATAGCCCATGGGCCTGAAATATCCTGCCTGCAGAATAATGTAATCCATTTGGAAATGAAGCATCAGGAACACATGTAAGTGTAACTGCACAGCCATAAACCATTATAGTACAATACACACATTTTTATAATGAATTACTGCAAAGGCAAATAGACAACAAATCACTTACATTTAGCATCAAAGTAGGCCAATGGAGAGCCCAGAGGATGGATGGATGCATAAACACTTGTTGTTTGGGATGAGGTGACAGTGGCAGTGTTTGTTGACATGAGTCAGAGATATGAGAGCGAGCGTGACGGGGATGAGAAAAGCCAGAGAACGAGCTGGCCTTGCTGTTCTGGACAGGACAAACTGGACAAAGCCTGTTGCTAACAAGCCATTGTGTCTGTGCAGACAAGAGAGCCCCAAACTCATCTGACCAGAACCAGTCTGGAAAGAGAGGAATGAGAGAGAAAGAGACTGCACAGTCAGGGGGAAGAACAGAGAGAGGGTGGCCTTGCAGGGAAGTGAGAGAGAGAGAGAGAGAGTAGGAGGACAGACACGTGAGAGAGAAAGTGAGAGAGGGAGGGATGATAAATAACCCTTGTATCAGCCTCCTACGCTGAGCTAGCATTTTGTGCCTGGCGCTGCCGAGACAATGAGGCGAGAGATCGCATGTCTGCTCTGTGTGGACGGGGAGAACAGAAAGAAAAGAGCTGAAACTCACCATCGCTTTCTTTTTATCTACAGTAAACAGTACCACAGTGTTATTCAGTGGTGTAAAGTACCGAAGTAAAAATACTGTTAGGCACAACTTTAGTTTTGTACTTTACGTTTATTACTCCACTACATTCCTAAAGAAAATAATGTACTTTTTACTCCATACATTTTCCCAGACACCCAAAAGTACTCGTTACATTTTGAATGCTTAGCAGGACAGAAAAATGGTCCAATTCACACACTTATCAAGAGAACATCCCTGGTCAGCCCTACTGCCTCTGATCTGGAGGACTCATTAAACACAAATGCGTAATTTGTCAATTATGACTGAGTGTCCCTTGGCTATCAGTAAATATATACAGTACCAGTCAAAAGTTTCCATACATCTACTCATTCAAGGGTTTTCTATATTTTTACTATTTTCTACATTGTAGAATAATAGTGAAGACATCAAAACTATGAAATAACACATATGGAATCATGTAGTAATAAAACAAATAAGTGGTGAACAAATCAAAATATATTTTATATTTGAGATTCTGCAAAGTAGCCCCCCTTTGCCTTGACAACTTTGCACACTCGTGGCATTCTCTCAACCAGCTTCATGAGGTAGTCACATGAATACATTTCAATTAACAGGTGTGCCTTGTTAAAAGTTCATTTGTGGAATTTATTTTCTTCTTAATGCTTTTGAACCAATCAGTTGTGTTGTGACAAGCTAGGGGTGGTATACAGAAGATGGCCCTATTTGGTAAAAGACCAAGGCCATAATATGGCAAGAACAGCTCAGATAAGCAAAGAGAAAACAGTCCATTGTTACTTTAAGACATGAAGGTCAGCCAATAAGGAAAAGGTCAAGAACTTTTAACATTTCTTCAAGTGTAGTCATTGTCAATAACAATTTGTTCTTAACTGGGCTTGCCTAGTTAAATAAAATAAATAACGAAGCGCTATGATGAAACTGGCTCTCATGAGGACCGCCACAGAAAAGCACGACCCAAAGTTACCTCTGATGCAGAGGAGAAGTTGATTAGTTACCAGCCTCAGAAATTTCAGCCCAAATAAATGAAGTAACAGACAACTGTTCAGAGGAGACTGTGTGAATCAGGACTTCATGGTCGAATTGCTGAAAGGAAACCACTAAAGGACACCAATAAGAAGAGACCTTATTGGGCCAAGAAACACGAGCAATGGACATTAGACCGGTGGAAACATGTCGTTTGGTCTGATGAGTCCAAATGTGAGATTTTTGGTTCCAACCGCCGTGTCTTTGTGAGACGCAGAGTAGGTGAACGGATGATCGCCACATGTGTGGTTCCCACCGTGAAGCATGGAGGAGGAGGTGTGATGGTGCTTTGCTGGTGACGGTCTGATTTATTTAGAATTCAAGGCAAACTTAACCAGCATGGCTACCACAGCATTCTGCAGCAATACGCCATCCCACCTGGTTTGCGCTTAGTGGGACTATAATTTGTTTTTCCAACAGGACAATGACCCAAACCACCTCCAGGCTGTGTAAGGCCTATTTAACCAAGAAGGAGAGTGATGAGTGCTGCATCAGATGACCTGGCCTCCACAATCACCAAACCTCAAACCAATTGATATGGTTTGGGATGAGGTGGACTGCAGAGTGAATTAAAGCAGCAAAAAAGCACTCTGCATATGAGGGAACTCCTTCAAGACTGTTGGAAAAGCATTCCAGGTGAAGCTGGTTGAGAATTCTTCAACTGGGCTTGATTGAGCTTGCCTGGCGCAGTGGAACGGAACACACAAACCTTGTCCACCTGGCACTCTAAGGCAAATGTATTTGAAATACTGTTTGAACCCAGCTCTGTTATGCACACAGGGTACAGTACAACAACATACATCCCACACAGTAGTGACACCAACAACAAAAAGCATTGTATCTGGGACAAATCATTCCCACATCTTGTAATGAATAAACTGTCATGGTAAAAACACATTGATACAACAGCAGCTAAAATGGGGAGAAGTCTGTCCATAATAAAGCGCTGCTCTGCATTCTTAACAACACTATCAACAAGGCAGGTCCTACAGGCCCTAGTTGTCACACCTGGACTACTGTTCAGTCTTGTGGTCAGGTGCCACAAAGAGGGACAGGAAAATGACAATTGGCTCAGAACAGGGCAGCACGGCTGGCTCAGAACAGGGCAGCACGGCTGGCCCTTAAATGTACACAGAGAGCTAATATTAATAATATGCATGTCAATCTCATGGCTCAAAGTGGAAGAGATTGACTTCATCACTACTTGTTTTTGTAAGAAGTGTTGACAAGCTGAATGTACCGAGGTGTCCGTTTAAAAACTACTAGCACACAGCTCGGACAGCCATGCATACTAGAGGTCGACCGAGTAATCAGGGCCGATTTCAAGTTATAACAATCAGTAATCAGCCTTTTTGGACGCCGATTACATTGCAATTCACGAGGAAACTGCATGGAAGGCTGTCACCTGTTACTCGAGTGCACTGTCAAAAGGACCTTGTGGCTGCAAGGAGCCAAGTTAAGTTGCTAGCTAGCATTAAACTTTGCTTATAAGCAATCTTCACATAATCACTAGTTAATTTAGTAATATCATCAACCATGTGTTGACCTAACTTGTCCTGCGTTGCATATAACCAATGCGGTTCCTGTAAATGTATCATCGAATCACAGCCTACTTCAACGTCGCCAAACGGGTGATGATTTAACAAAAGTGCATTCGTGGAAAAAGCACAATTGTACCTAACCATCAATGCCTTTCTTAAAAGCAATACACAGAAGTACATTTTTTAAACCTGCATATTTAGTTAAGAAATTAGTGTTAACAGGCAATATTAACAAGGGAAATTGTGTCACTTCTCTTGCGTTCATTGCACGCAGAGTCAGGGTATATGCAACAGTTTGGGCCGCCTGGCTCGTTGCGAACTGTGAACTAATTTGCCAGCATTTTACATAATTATGACATAACATTGAAGGTTGTGCAACGCAACAGCAATATTTAGACTGGATGCCACCCGTTAGATAAAATACTGAACGGTTCCATATTTCATTGAAAGAATAAACGCTTAGTTTTCTGGATTTGACCACATTAATGACCAATGGCTCGTAGTTCTGTGTGTTTATTATAATTAAGTCTATGATTTGATAGAGCAGTCTGACTGAGCAGTGGTAGGCAGCAGCAGGCTCGTAAGCATTCATTCATTCAGCACTTTACTGCGTTTGCCAGCAGCTCTTTGCAATGCTTGATGCACAGCGCTGTTTATGACTTCAAGCCTATCAACTCCTGAGATTAGGCTGGCAATACTAAAGTGCCTATTAGAACATCCAATAGTCAAAGGTATATAAAATACAAATGGTATAGAGAGAAATAGTCCTATAATTCCTATAAATAACTACAACCTAAGACTTCTTAACTGGGAATATTGAACCTCCAGATGTCATATGTTCTCATGTTCTGAGCAAGGAACTTAAACGGTCGCTTTTTTACATGGCACATTTTGCACTTTTACTTTCTACTCCAACACCTTTTGCATTATTTAAACACGTTTTATTATTTATTTGAGACTAAATAGATTTTATTTATGTATTAAGTTATAATAAAAAGTGTTCATTGTTCATTCAGGATTGTTGTAAATATTATTACAAATGAGAAAAAAAATTGTTGGCTGATTAACTGGTATGGGATTTGTTTTGGTCCTCCAATAAATCGGTCGACCTCTAATGCATACCCCACAAGACATTTTACACTGCTGCTACTCTGTTATTGTCTATGCAGTCACTTTAATAACTACCTACATGTACATAATACCTCGACTAACCGGTACCCCCTGTATATAGCCTCGCTATTGTTATTTTACTACCGTTCAATTTGTTACTTTTATTGGCTTACTGGTGCTCTTTCATGCCGTCCCTAGGAGGGGTGCTTCACTTGAGTGGGTTGAGTCACTGACGTGATCTTCCTGTCTGGGTTGGCGCCCCCCTTGGGTTGTGCCGTGGCAAAGATCTTTGTGGGCTATACTCGGGCTTGTCTCAGGATGGTAAGTTGGTGGTTGAAGATATCCCTCTAGTGGTGTGGGGGCTGTGCTTTGGCAAAGTGGGTGGGGTTATATCCTGCCTGTTTGGACCTGTCCGTGGGTATCATCGGACGGGGCCACAGTGTCTCCCGACCCCTCCTGTCTCAGCCTCCAGTATTTATGCTGCAGTAGTTTGTGTCAGGGGGCTAGGGTCAGTTTGTTATATCTGGAGTACTTCTCCTGTCTTATCCGGTGTTCTGTGTGAATTTAAGTATGCTCTCTTTCTCTCGGAGGACCTGAGCCCTAGAACCATGCCTCAGGACTACCTGGCATAATGACTCCTTGCTGTCCCCAGTCCACCTGGCCGTGATTTATGAACATCTTGGCCATGTTCTGTTATAATCTCCACCCGGCACAGCCAGAAGAGGACTGGCCACCCATCATAGCCTGGTTCCTCTCTAGGTTTCTTCCTAGGTTCTGGCCTTTCTAGGGAGTTTTTCCTAGCCACCGTGCTTCTACACCTGCATTGCTTGCTGTTTGGGGTTTTAGGCTGGGTTTCTGTACAGCACTTTGAGATATCAGCTGATGTAAGAAGGGCTTCATAAATACATTTGATTTGATTTTGATTTGATCTCTATTCCACATCAGGTAACTGACCTAAGCAGTAGAATCAGACACAAAAAAAACAGGTAAAAATACACCTTTTGGAACAGCGATGACTGTGAAGAGACAAAGGTACAGACCAACGCATATTGTTGTATGGTGGTATTATACATGTTGTATTGTAGTGGTGTAATATTGTTGTATGATGGTATTATACATGTTGTATTGTAGTGGTGTAATATTGTGGTATTATACATGTTGTATTGTAGTGGTGTAATAATGTTGTATGGTGGTATTATACATGTTGTATTGTAGTGGTGTAATATTGTGGTATTATACATGTTGTATTGTAGTGGTGTAATATTGTTGTATAGTGGTATTATACATGTTGTATTGTAGTGGTGTAATATTGTTGTATTATACATGTTGTATTGTAGTGGTGTAATATTGTTGTATTATACATGTTGTATTGTAGATGTGTAGTGATGTAATATTGTTGTATGGTGGTATTATACATGTTGTATTGTAGTGGTGTAGTGGTGTAATATTGTTGTATGGTGGTATTATACATGTTGTATTGTAGTGGTGTAGTGGTGTAATATTGTTGTATTATACATGTTGTATTGTAGTGGTGTAATATTGTTGTATGGTGGTATTATACATGTTGTATTGTAGTGGTGTAATATTGTTGTATGGTGGTATTATACATGTTGTATTGTAGTGGTGTAATATTGTTGTATTATACATGTTGTATTGTAGATGTGTAGTGGTGTAATATTGTTGTATGGTGGTATTATACATGTTGTATTGTAGTGGTGTAATATTGTGGTATTATACATGTTGTATTGTAGTGGTGTAATATTGTTGTATTATACATGTTGTATTGTAGATGTGTAGTGGTGTAATATTGTTGTATGATGGTATTATACATGTTGTATTGTAGATGTGTAGTGGTGTAATATTGTTGTATGATGGTATTATACATGTTGTATTGTAGTGGTGTAATATTGTTGTATTATACATGTTGTATTGTAGATGTGTAGTGGTGTAATATTGTTGTATGGTGGTATTATACATGTTGTATTGTAGTGGTGTAATATTGTGGTATTATACATGTTGTATTGTAGTGGTGTAATATTGTTGTATTGTGGTATTATACATGTTGTATTGTAGTGGTGTAATATTGTTGTATTATACATGTTGTATTGTAGATGTGTAGTGGTGTAATATTGTTGTATGATGGTATTATACATGTTGTATTGTAGATGTGTAGTGGTGTAATATTGTTGTATGATGGTATTATACATGTTGTATTGTAGTGGTGTAATATTGTTGTATGATGGTATTATACATGTTGTATTGTAGATGTGTAGTGGTGTAATATTGTTGTATGGTGGTATTATACATGTTGTATTGTAGTGGTGTAATATTGTTGTATTATACATGTTGTATTGTAGATGTGTAGATGTGTAATATTGTTGTATGATGGTATTATACATGTTGTATTGTAGTGGTGTAATATTGTTGTATGGTGGTATTATACATGTTGTATTGTAGTGGTGTAATATTGTTGTATGATGGTATTATACATGTTGTATTGTAGATGTGTAGTGGTGTAATATTGTTGTATGGTGGTATTATACATGTTGTATTGTAGTGGTGTAATATTGTTGTATGGTGGTATTATACATGTTGTATTGTAGTGGTGTAATATTGTTGTATTATACATGTTGTATTGTAGTGGTGTAATATTGTTGTATGGTGGTATTATACATGTTGTATTGTAGATGTGTAGTGGTGTAATATTGTTGTATTATACATGTTGTATTGTAGTGGCGTAATATTGTTGTATTATACATGTTGTATTGTAGATGTGTAGTGGTGTAATATTGTTGTATGGTGGTATCATACATGTTGTATTGTAGATGTGTAGTGTGTAATATTGTTGTATGGTGGTATTATACATGTTGTATTGTAGTGGTGTAATATTGTTGTATGGTGGTATTATACATGTTGTATTGTAGTGGTGTAATATTGTTGTATGGTGGTATTATACATGTTGTATTGTAGTGGTGTAATATTGTTGTATGATGGTATTATACATGTTGTATTGTAGATGTGTAGTGGTGTAATATTGTTGTATGGTGGTATTATACATGTTGTATTGTAGTGGTGTAATATTGTTGTATGGTGGTATTATACATGTTGTATTGTAGTGGTGTAATATTGTTGTATTATACATGTTGTATTGTAGTGGTGTAATATTGTGGTATTATACATGTTGTATTGTAGATGTGTAGTGGTGTAATATTGTTGTATGGTGGTATTATACATGTTGTATTGTAGTGGTGTAATAATGTTGTATGGTGGTATTATACATGTTGTATTGTAGTGGTGTAATATTGTTGTATGGTGGTATTATACATGTTGTATTGTAGTGGTGTAATATTGTTGTATTATACATGTTGTATTGAAGTGGTGTAATATTGTTGTATGGTGGTATTATACATGTTGTATTGTAGATGTGTAGTGGTGTAATATTGTTGTATTATACATGTTGTATTGTAGTGGTGTAATATTGTTGTATGGTGGTATTATACATGTTGTATTGTAGTGGTGTAATATTGTTGTATTATACATGTTGTATTGTAGTGGTGTAATATTGTTGTCTGGTGGTATTATACATGTTGTATTGTAGTGGTGTAATATTGTTGTATGGTGGTATTATACATGTTGTATTGTAGATGTGTAGTGGTGTAATATTGTTGTCTGGTGGTATTATACATGTTGTATTGTAGTGGTGTAATATTGTTGTATGGTGGTATTATACATGTTGTATTGTAGATGTGTAGTGGTGTAATATTGTTGTCTGGTGGTATTATACATGTTGTATTGTAGTGGTGTAATATTGTTGTATTATACATGTTGTATTGTAGTGGTGTAATATTGTTGTCTGGTGGTATTATACATGTTGTATTGTAGTGGTGTAATATTGTTGTATGGTGGTATTATACATGTTGTATTGTAGATGTGTAGTGGTGTAATATTGTTGTCTGGTGGTATTATACATGTTGTATTGTAGTGGTGTAATATTGTTGTATTATACATGTTGTATTGTAGTGGTGTAATATTGTTGTATGATGGTATTATACATGTTGTATTGTAGATGTGTAGTGGTGTAATATTGTTGTATGGTGGTATTATACATGTTGTATTGTAGATGTGTAGTGGTGTAATATTGTTGTATGGTGGTATTATACATGTTGTATTGTAGTGGTGTAATATTGTTGTATGGTGGTATTATACATGTTGTATTGTAGATGTGTAGTGGTGTAATATTGTTGTATGGTGGTATTATACATGTTGTATTGTAGTGGTGTAATATTGTTGTATGGTGGTATTATACATGTTGTATTGTAGATGTGTAGTGGTGTAATATTGTTGTATGGTGGTATTATACATGCTGTATTGTAGTGGTGTAATATTGTTGTATGGTGGTATTATACATGTTGTATTGTAGTGGTGTAATATTGTTGTATGGTGGTATTATACATGTTGTATTGTAGATGTGTAGTGGTGTAATATTGTTGTATTATACATGTTGTATTGTAGTGGTGTAATATTGTTGTATGGTGGTATTATACATGTTGTATTGTAGATGTGTAGTGGTGTAATATTGTTGTATGGTGGTATTATACATGCTGTATTGTAGTGGTGTAATATTGTTGTATGGTGGTATTATACATGTTGTATTGTAGTGGTGTAATATTGTTGTATGGTGGTATTATACATGTTGTATTGTAGATGTGTAGTGGTGTAATATTGTTGTATTATACATGTTGTATTGTAGTGGTGTAATATTGTTGTATGTTGGTATTATACATGTTGTATTGTAGTGGTGTAATATTGTTGTATGGTGGTATTATACATGTTGTATTGTAGTGGTGTAATATTGTTGTATTATACATGTTGTATTGTAGTGGTGTAATATTGTTGTATGGTGGTATTATACATGTTGTATTGTAGTGGTGTAATATTGTTGTATGGTGGTATTATACATGTTGTATTGTAGATGTGTAGTGGTGTAATATTGTTGTATTATACATGTTGTATTGTAGTGGTGTAATATTGTTGTATGTTGGTATTATACATGTTGTATTGTAGTGGTGTAATATTGTTGTATGGTGGTATTATACATGTTGTATTGTAGTGGTGTAATATTGTTGTATTATACATGTTGTATTGTAGTGGTGTAATATTGTTGTATTATACATGTTGTATTGTAGATGTGTAGTGATGTAATATTGTTGTATTATACATGTTGTATTGTAGATGTGTAGTGGTGTAATATTGTTGTATGGTGGTATTATACATGTTGTATTGTAGTGGTGTAATATTGTTGTATGGTGGTATTATACATGTTGTATTGTAGATGTGTAGTGGTGTAATATTGTTGTATGATGGTATTATACATGTTGTATTGTAGTGGTGTAATATTGTTGTATTATACATGTTGTATTGTAGATGTGTAGTGGTGTAATATTGTTG
The DNA here is from genome assembly GCF_013265735.2 of Oncorhynchus mykiss. Taxonomy (NCBI): domain Eukaryota; kingdom Metazoa; phylum Chordata; class Actinopteri; order Salmoniformes; family Salmonidae; genus Oncorhynchus; species Oncorhynchus mykiss. The sequence continues at coordinate 12,345,701 of NC_048577.1, read as the reverse complement.
TATGGTGGTATTATACATGTTGTATTGTAGATGTGTAGTGGTGTAATATTGTTGTATTATACATGTTGTATTGTAGTGGTGTAATATTGTTGTATGGTGGTATTATACATGTTGTATTGTAGATGTGTAGTGGTGTAATATTGTTGTATGGTGGTATTATACATGTTGTATTGTAGTGGTGTAATATTGTTGTATGGTGGTATTATACATGTTGTATTGTAGTGGTGTAATATTGTTGTATGGTGGTATTATACATGTTGTATTGTAGATGTGTAGTGGTGTAATATTGTTGTATTATACATGTTGTATTGTAGTGGTGTAATATTGTTGTATTATACATGTTGTATTGTAGATGTGTAGTGGTTTAATAATGTTGTATGATGTATTGTATTATATGTGATGTAAGTGCCTTAATGTGTTTGGACCCCAGGAAGAGTAGCTGCTGCCTTGGCAACAGCTAATGGGGATCCCTAATAAATACCATGTTTGAACAGTACGTCTGTTGACTTTACAGTAGATTGGAACGGTCAGATGGCTATTGTAACTGTAAAACTCTTATTTTATGACCCGCATATAGAATTTCCAAACAGAACACATGCGTTCTGTTCTGAGATAGACTGGTCCAGTTTGCATGCAGAACAGAACACAGAAGCACAGCACAAGCATAAAAGACACCACATATATACACTGCAGTGCGCCTGCTAAGTCACTCAAACATTCACAAGGGCACACGGTCCAACACATTGGCCTCCACGGTCAATTAGAGATTTTCACAGATACACCCAAACACTTCTATTCTTAGACGGCGCGATATCACACACACTACCTGAGTGGCTCCAGGTGTGTCCAACACCAGGTCAGGCAGCTCCCTTAGTAACTTGTCAAAGGAGCTCTCCACGTCGCTACGGCTCAGCACGCGGCCACACAGGTCCGTCAACAGCCTGGACGTCAGCTCTCTGTGGCTGGCCTTTGCCTCCAGGGCCAGGCTCACAGCCAGCATGGGCACCCCGCTAGACATGGAGCCCAGGTTGAGTTCACCCAGGAGCTCCTACGGAGGGGAGAGAGGGGGATGGGTTATGGTCAGATGTAATAAAGAGTCGGTCATGGAGAGAGAGAGAGAGAGAGAGAGAGAGAGAGAGGGAGGGAGAGAGAGAGAGAGGGTATTGGCCAAGAAGAGGGAGTGGGGTCAAATCAGAGAACATAGCTACATCCTTCAGAATGAACTCTGTCTACTGTCAGATAAAAAGGCAGAAGCAGGTCCACCAGTGTTTAGGACATTAAAAGCACTAGTTCGCCCTACAGAGAACTCTGTTGAAATTAACCTACCGCTACTTCATTGGTGTCGCCGTGTTCAAAGTACTCCTGCACGATGGGAGTGAGCGTCTTCTCAAAGGCCCCCTCCTCCAGTGGAGGAACCACCGTCTCATACACACAGTTCTCCTGTAGACACCAGAAAGCAGAGCAATGAAGCCGATCAAGACTGGATACCAAAACAACTTGTATGGTTTACTTAAGGCCCCGAGTTCTCATGAGCAGGTAAAACTCAGGTACAATATGGTTAGGACCCTAACTCAGACGGTCATAGGTCCAATATAAAAATGGTCCAATACCTGAGCTTCGTCATAGTTGGGGTCTTTGACGTCGACCTCCTCCAGGTCGTACACTTCTCCAGGTGGGCCCCACACCCCTTTGCCCCCCGCCCCACCTGACAAAGAACAAGGACAATGCCTGTGATGTTTTCAAAACAGAAACAGTTTCATGGTGCAAAATAATCTGTACGTAGCAAAACGTTAAAAAATATTATAATCTGGCAGTGCGATTTAAAAGATGCAATATGCAGAAATCGCGCCGCCATTTCCTGGTTGCTAAAATAGTTTGCGACAAAACAAGTATAGTGTAGAGAATCATTGTACCATCTAAACCACTGAAGTCTTTTCCATAGCCCAAAACTTAACAGGAAGCATAGAAATAGCCACATATACTGAACAGAAATATAAAAAGCAACATGCAAAGTGTTGGTCCCATGTTTTCCATACGCACAAAAAGCGTATTCTCTCAAATTGGGCACAAATTTGCTTATATCCCTGTGAGGTGAGCATTTCTCCTTTGTCAATATAATCCATCCACCTGACAGTTGTGGCATAACAATAAACTGATTAAGCAGCATGACCATTACACAGACTGGGGACAATAAAAATCCACTCTAAAATGTGCAGTTGTCACACAGAATGCTACAGACGTCTCAGGTTGAGGGAGCGTGCAATTGGGAAGCTGACTGCCAAAATGTCCACCAGATCTCTTGCCAGAGAATTAAATGTTCATTTCTCTACCATAAACCACCTCCAATGTCATTTTAGAGAATTTGTCAGTACGCCCAACAGGCCTCACAACCGCTGACCACGTGTAACCACACCAGCCCAGGAGCTCCACATACAGCTTCTTCACCTAAAGGATCATCTGAGACCAGCCACCCAGACAGCTGATGAAACTGAGTAGTATTTGTCTGTAATAAAGTTTTTTTTTGTGGGGAAAACACATTCTGATTCACTGGGAAGCCAGTGGGCCTATGCCCTCCCATGTCTGTACCCCTGCCCAGCCAGTGGGCCTATGCCCTCCCAGGCCCTCCCATGTCTGTACCCCTGCCCAGCCAGTGGGCCTATGCCCTCCCAGGCCCTCCCATGTCTGCACCCCTGCCCAGCCAGTGGGCCTATGCCCTCCCAGGCCCTCCCATGTCTGTACCCCTGCCCAGCCAGTGGGCCTATGCCCTCCCAGGCCCTCCCATGTCTGTACCCCTGCCCAGCCAGTGGGCCTATGCCCTCCCATGTCTGCACCCCTGCCCAGCCAGTGGGCCTATGCCCTCCCATGTCTGCACCCCTGCCCAGCCAGTGGGCCTATGCCCTCCCATGTCTGTACCCCTGCCCAGCCAGTGGGCCTATGCCCTCCCAGGCCCTCCCATGTCTGTACCCCTGCCCAGCCAGTGGGCCTATGCCCTCCCAGGCCCTCCCATGTCTGTACCCCTGCCCAGCCAGTGGGCCTATGCCCTCCCATGTCTGTACCCCTGCCCAGCCAGTGGGCCTATGCCCTCCCAGGCCCTCCCATGTCTGCACCCCTGCCCAGCCAGTGGGCCTATGCCCTCCCATGTCTGCACCCCTGCCCAGCCAGTGGGCCTATGCCCTCCCAGGCCCTCCCATGTCTGCACCCCTGCCCAGCCAGTGGGCTTATGCCCTCCCATGTCTGCACCCCTGCCCAGCCAGTGGGCCTATGCCCTCCCAGGCCCACCCATGTCTGTACCCCTGCCCAGCCAGTGGGCCTATGCCCTCCCAGGCCCACCCATGTCTGTACCCTTGCCCAGCCAGTGGGCCTATGCCCTCCCATGTCTGCACCCCTGCCCAGTCATGTAAAATCCATAGATTAGGGCCTAATGATTTATTTCAATTGACTGATGTCCTTATATGAACTGTAACTCCGTAAAATCATTGTTTATATATTTGTTCAGTATAAAAATAGCCACAGAATGCTCCTTTAATCAGCAATGTGTGTTATAAAAAGGGGCTACTGTTGACGCATTGCTCAGATTAAGGTGAAGTCATCCCTAGACATTGGTTTTAGGGTCAGTTTCGCATTTCCCCCTCTTAGGGTTAAGGTTAGGATTTAGGGAAGGCAAGCTGATCCTAGATCTGAATCACCCCAGAGCTTTCAAAAACATACTACTATCCAGTAGCCGATATGTGGTCACCTGCAGCGGGTTGACATTACAATGCAGCCCACACAAACACTGTGCTGACAAAGGAAAGAAGATCAACAGTACAATATACAGCATGGCACACACACAGCAGCGTTCTGTGCTTGAGACAGGATGTCTCCAATACAACTGAAGTGAAACACTGAAAACCCCCTTCTCCAGAAAGACAGAGAACATACGTCACAAAATACCACAGGCAGACAGAGACGCTACTGATTGAGGAAGCCAATATGAAACATTACAAACAGGAACTGGCCTAACTATACAGGGGTACAGATAAGGGGAGCACAACAATACCCCCTTCCTCGATATGACACTTCCTATATAGTGTGTGTTGTCAGAAAGGATAGCACTTTAAAGGCTCAACTGGTGACAGACCACACATTTAAAAAAAGGGGTCATTCCTCATTAGTAAGTAAGTGTTACACAAAGCCACATCTGTTGGTGGCTCTGTAGAAACAGATTGCCAGTCTATTTAAGAAGAGAGCCATTTCCAAAGCAGCTCAGCTTGTCTAGGCCTACATGTTTTAAACCCCCCACCCTCCTATAAGTCCCACCCAGCGTGTGTGTGTGTGTGTTACATTCCGCCTGTATATAGCTTTGCCCCTTTAGAATGTTGTCTGTGCCATGGCTGATTCCGGAACATGTACCTATTACCCTTGTTGCCCTGAGAGATTCCACCCATAGAATAGTTTTGGTTACGCTTCCAAAACCTTACACCACTAACTTTTACAGGAGCCCCTAAACCACAGCGGGACCTAGACTGTGTTCCAAACGGAACCCTATTCCCTTTACTATAGTGAATAGGTTGCCATTTGGGACAGAAGCCCAGGCATTTACATTGACATCATGGCACCGTTCTTTGGTTACATAACTCAAATACGTCTGTGCCAAGACAATAAGGCTCCTTCCTATCAGAAAATAACTGTGCTTCTGAACTAACTGTACTGTGCTTCTGCAAGATGTTATTTTGGCAATGGGGACTGACAAAGGCCAAGAAAGATACTGCAGTTTCATTTAATCAGATAAGAACTGAACCAACCAGTTCAAAAGGTGTCTCAGAGCATGAGTACTGATCTGGGATCAGATTCCCACCTTTCCACATAATCATATCCATTAAGATCTAAAAAGGCTACACTGATCTTTATCAGCACTCTTACTCTGAAAGTCACTGTCAATATGCGACCAGAGGACGGACAGCTGGCGGTATGGCAAGCTGCTCTGACTACAGCCCAAATGACACCCTATTCCCTATGTAGTGCACTACTTTTGACCGGGCCCATAGGGATCTGGCTAAAAATAGGGTACCATTTGGGACACACACTTTGACTCTGCTGAGAAGCAGCTTCCTCTCCAGTAGTACATACATGACAATTCAGCAGTTATGTATAAGGTGATTACAAAGTAGTAAATAGCTTATCACACTGAAGATTAATATGCATGCAACTATAAGATTTAAAAGGAGTCAATCATGTCATTGGTAAACAAGCCAAGCTAGTTGGAGATGTTGGCCACAATGGGAAGGGGATGTCATCTACAACAAACCGCCATGCTCTTGTCATCTAGGTTACTTTATTGTTATTGCCTAGTTTGCATGTCCTTGGACAAATGCTCAATCTTGTTTCAGTTATCCAGATCTGTTAGACAAAGAGCCATTGGTTAGATATCATAATGGGCTGAATTATGGAGCCTCTAATAGTGATATGATTTAAATATCTTATCTTTTCTTTATTTTTGACTCCAGAAAGGATCTTACATCACCCACAAATCATCTACAAAGTCAGTCACCTTCAAGGTCATAGGTCATAGGTCTAGTGGAAACTTCTATCAGTAAAAAAAAAATATTCAGTGGATGGACGCCAAAAGGAGATAAGAGTTGTGTTAATATAAGTGAGTGTGATCGGATCAGCCTCACCTGGCCATTTTTTTTTTAAACACGCTAATCGGTTTACTACTGGGCTGGCAGTTGGAGAGGCAGGGACAGAGAGAGATCTCTTGGGGACTAGATCATGAGTAGCCTTGATTCCAGCCAACAAGAATATGGTGTGATCTCTGGTCACGCAAGACTAGGACACACGACATTGTAACTCTGTAGGCAATGATGGGTTATTCCTTGAAGCATATTTTCACTCAAAACACTAACAGACTAACTTGTTGCTTATCAAGTAATGCAGCAACAGTATTAAACCTGTTCGGTATTACATTATCCTATAAATGTTAACGTCCCATTACTGGTCTTTGGTAGGCTTCAAAGGCCTTACCTTCCCTAGCCGTGACATCACGTTATCACAAGTAGGCCTGTTAACAACACTTCATTACATAACCACATAGTCACTCCCCCATTCCTTTCTCTGACAGTCCTCTTCCCTTCCATTTAACATTATATATGTTTCTAACATCGACATAACTCCCCATTCCTTTCTCTGACAGTCCTCTTCCCTTCCATTTAACATTATATGTTTCTAACATCGACATAACTCCCCATTCCTTTCTCTGACAGTCCTCTTCCCTTCCATTTAACATTATATATATGTTTCTAACATCAACATAACTCCCCATTCCTTTCTCTGACAGTCCTCTTCCCTTCCATTTAACATTATATATATGTTTCTAACATCGACATAACTCCCCATTCCTTTCTCTGACAGTCCTCTTCCCTTCCATTTAACATTATATATGTTTCTAACATCAACATAACTCCCCATTCCTTTCTCTGACAGTCCTCTTCCCTTCCATTTAACATTATATATGTTTCTAACATCGACATAACTCCCCATTCCTTTCTCTGACACTCCTCTTCCCTTCCATTTAACATTATATATGTTTCTCTGACAGTCCTCTTCCCTTCCATTTAACAATATATATGTTTCTAACATCAACATAACTCCCCATACCTTTCTCTGACAGTCCTCTTCCCTTCCATTTAACATTATATATGTTTCTAACATCGACATAACTCCCCATTCCTTTCTCTGACAGTCCTCTTCCCTTCCATTTAACATTATATAGGTTTCTAACATCGACATAACTCCCCATACCTTTCTCTGACAGTCCTCTTCCCTTCCATTTAACATTATATATGTTTCTAACATCGACATAACTCCCCATTCCTTTCTCTGACAGTCCTCTTCCCTTCCATTTAACATTATATATATATATGTTTCTAACATCGACATAACTCCCCATACCTTTCTCTGACACTCCTCTTCCCTTCCATTTAACATTATATATGTTTCTCTGACAGTCCTCTTCCCTTCCATTTAACATTATATAGGTTTCTAACATCGACACAACTCCCCATACCTTTCTCTGACAGTCCTCTTCCCTTCCATTTAACATTATATATGTTTCTAACAGACATAACTCCCCATTCCTTTCTCTGACAGTCCTCTTCCCTTCCATTTAACATTATATGTTTCTCTGACAGTCCTCTTCCCTTCCATTTAACATTATATATGTTTCTAACATCGACATAACTCCCCATTCCTTTCTCTGACAGTCCTCTTCCCTTCCATTTAACATTATATATGTTTCTAACAGACATAACTCCCCATTCCTTTCTCTGACAGTCCTCTTCCCTTCCATTTAACATTATATATGTTTCTCTGACAGTCCTCTTCCCTTCCATTTAACATTATATATGTTTCTAACATCGACATAACTCCCCATTCCTTTCTCTGACAGTCCTCTTCCCTTCCATTTAACATTATATATGTTTCTAACAGACATAACTCCCCATACCTTTCTCTGACAGTCCTCTTCCCTTCCATTTAACATTATATATGTTTCTAACAGACATAACTCCCCATACCTTTCTCTGACAGTCCTCTTCCCTTCCATTTAACATTATATATGTTTCTAACATCGACATAACTCCCCATACCTTTCTTTGGAAGTCCTCTTCCCTTCCCTGCCCGAGACTTCCTGTCCAGCAGTTTGCTCTTGGGGCTGGTGGGGGGTACGGTGCCATTAGTACCCCGGGAGGGGTCCCCGTTCTCGCTAAACGAGTCCCCTCTCCCAGAGTCTCTAGAAGAAGTCTTCCTCAGCCTCCTCTTTGCTTTGGCTTTGAGACGGGCCTCGTGGATACTGTTAGGTGCTGAAATCCAGTTGCCATTTATTTCATTCTTGATGTTTTTGGTGATAATGCCGTTCTCCTCTTCGCCCGATAGGAAAGAGTCACTCAGATCATCTGCGTCTGTTGGCAGGGGGTGAAAGAGGTGGTGGAAGACAAGGTAAGAAGGCAGTTTGACTGATTTACCAGAACAAACTCTATTTGCAGATGTTATATTTCATGACAGAGGTTATGGGTAACAACTATAAGGTCATTTGATGTTCACAATGCACTAATTGTCTTATAAACATAGTTTTAAAGTGATAGTGTGTGTATTTAATATAATGCATTATGTTATTCTTGGCTATATAAAATGTAAGGCCAGCAGAATACACATCATGATCAGTGGTTACAGAAACCGCTGCAGTCACTGCAAGTTAGAGTCACCAGTAATCACTGAGCTACTTCCGCATCAAAAGTCCAAACAGACTAGACTGGTAAAGATAACTTACCAAGGGGGTTAGCGTTCAGCCATGCCTCGCAGTCAGTTGCCATTGTTTTAAAAAGTGGATTTGGAGCAGCGGAAATGCGTGCGAATAAAAAATATATGCAGACACCTAAAATGATAAAATAACGTTTCAATTCATTTTGATGTGCATTAATTTCATTGGCACGTCAACATGTCCAGACAAGCCCCCCACCCCACCCATGACCTAATTCATGCATTGATAATCTCCAGACTAAATACAAATCGGTCTACAAAATGTTTTTGGAAAGCAGCACAGCAAATCACTTGTCAGTTAATCGCAAACTCCTGCTGCGACGACGCACCAATACGCAGACAAAACAATGACCGCATCGTTGTGCAGAAATCAATGACGAGATATTACACGGTAAAAATGGTAAGCATTGAAACAACAAGACTTAAATGCAGCTTAAAGTTGATGCACTCTATATATAATTTATATTTCAGGGATAATTTGTATATTGTCATTAGCTTTGCAGTTATTACAAAGTTGAAGGCTGCCTCGGTTGTTGTCACTTGGCAGCCCAAGTCCCAAGCGACGGGAAAATGCACGACAACAACAAAGCCAGCTATATTGCAGTAGGTAAAATCATTTATCGTCGACTTAAAAGAGCTGCTCCATAATGTCATACATTAGCTGTCTACCTTTTGCGTATCCAAAGAAAAATCACTGACCGTGTCTGCCGTTGAAGCTGCTAGTTGATGTGGGTTTTAAATTCTGTTGTTTTTATGTTGTATACCCAGCAACACTTGGCATAGAATTGTGTTTGAGATATACGATTGGCTGACCTTGCAAACGTGTTGTAAAGAGGGCACCAATCAAAATCCCGGATGAGACCTGGCTTCTCGTATTTTCTGTAGGGTCGACTTCCTAATGATGTAGTGCTGCCCCCTATCGTTGGGGTTGCAGAGTAGCAACAATGCGTTTTTGTAAAACTTTCAACACTATTGCAATAACACTATTGTTATAATAACGTCTTATAATAAGCATTTTTGTGTTGGAGAAAAGGTCAAATAACATTCTTTGTTTTATTTGAAACCCAACCAAATAAGCCTAAGTCCTAAATGGTGCAATGTTAGACCCTAAAATAGCTAGAACATTTAGTTCTCAAACTTTTGGGGGCCTGGGACCCCTTTTGTGATAACAAATTCACCAGGGACCCCCTCATAATCAGAACACAACTCGAGTGAGATAAAAAATAGCATACAAGGAGTACTATGACTGGCAGTGCATGGCCGGATGAACCAAATCTCGGCCCTGGGAAGGAACATTTTAAAGGCCCATGTCTTGTCATCGGAAAATACATTTAGCAGTTTTCAAGCTAATTTCCGGCAATTCTGCACATTCAATTATGGGGCAGAGAGATGTTTTTGTTGTTGCAGCTTTAAAGCTAATATCAATCAAATGTATTTATAAAGCCCTTTTTACATCAGCCAATGTCACAAACTGCTGTACAGAAACCCAGCCTAAAACTCCAAACAGTAAGCAATGCAGATGTAGAAGCATGGTAGCTAGGAAAAACTCCCTAGGAAAGTAGGAACCTAGGAAGAAACTTAGAGAGGAACCAGACTCTGAGGGGTGGACAGTCCTCTTCTGGCTGTGCCGGGTGGAGATTATAACAGTACATGGCCAAGATGTTCAAACATTCATAGATGACCAGCAGGGTCAAATAATAATAATCACAGTGATTGTACAGGGTGTAAAAGGTCAGCACCTCAGGAGTAAATGTCAGTTGGCTTTTCATAGCAAATCATTCAGAGTTAGAGACAGCAGGTGCGGTAGAGAGAGAGAGTCGAAAACAGCAGGTCCGGGACAATGTAGCACGTCCGGTGAACAGGTCAGGGTTCCATAGCAGGCAGAACAGTTGAAACTGGAGCAGCAGCATGACCAGGTGGACTGGGTGACAGCAAGGGTCAAGATAAAAAGAGAGAGAGAATTAGAGGGAGCATACTTAAATTCACACAGGATAAGACAGGAGTAATACTCCAGATATAACAGACTGACCATATCCCCTATTGCAGCATAATTACTGGAGGCTGATACAAGAGGGGTCGGGAGACACTGTGGCCCCGTCCGACTATACCCCCTGACAGGGCCAACCAGGCAGGATATAACCCCACCCACTTTGCCAAAGCACAGCCCCCACACCACTAGAGGGATATCTTCAAACACCCAACTTACTACCCTGAGACAAGACCGAGTATAACCCACAAAGATCTCCCCCATGGCACGAACCCGAGGGTGGCGCCAACCCGGACAGGAAGATCACGTCAGTGACTCAACCCACTCAAGTGACGCACCCCTCCTAGGGACGGCATGGAAGAGCACCAGTAAGCCAGTGACTAGTGTTAGAGGCAGAGAATCCCAGTGGAGAGAGTAGAACCGGCCTGGCAGAGACAGAAAGGGCGGTTCGTCAATCCAGGGCCTTTTCGTTCACCTTCACACTCCTGGGCCAGACTCAATCATAGCACCTACTGAAGAGATGAGTCTTCAATAAAGATTTAAAGGTCGAGACGGAGCCTGCATCTCTCACATGGGTAGGCAGACCATTCCATGAAAATGAAGCTCCATAGCAGAAAGCCCTGCCTCCAGCTGTTTGTTTAGAAATTCTAGGGACAATAAGGAGGCCTGCGTCTTGTGACCGTAGCGTAGGTGTAGGTATGTACGGCAGGACCAAATCGGAGAGATTAGGTAGGAGGAAGAGCAGTAAAACCTTGTAATCAGCCTTAACAGGAAGCCAGTGTAGAGAGGCTAGCACTGGAGTAATATGAGAACATCGTTGGGTTCTAGTCAAGATCCTAGCAGCCGTGTTTAGTACTAACTGAAGTATCCTGCAATTCTACACATTTCGCCAAAAGGCCGAGATAAAACTTTGCAATTTTGAAGCTTAAATTACAGCACATGTATGTAAAAAAAAACTAATATTTGGGGGCATACAAGAAGTATTGAGTTGAAATATAATTGGTGAAGTATGTACTGTGTGTGGATACCAATATCCGTGAGAGCTTCCCAGGTCCATATTGCCCAGGGGTAAGAACATACAGTACCAGTCAAAAGTTTAGCCACCCTTTGCCTTTATGACAGCTTTGCACACTCTTGGCATTCTCTCAACCAGCTTCACCTGGAATGCTTTTCCAACAGTCTCAAAGGAGTTCTTACATATTCTGAGCACTTGTTGGCAGCTTGCCCTTCACTCTGCGGTCCAACTCCTCCCAAACCATCTCAATTGGGTTGAGGTGGGGTGATTGTGGAGGTCAGGTCATCTGATGCAGCACTTCATCACTCTCCTTCTTGCTCAAATAGCCCTTACACAGCTTGGAGGTGTGTTGGATCATTCTCCTGTTGAATAACAAATTATAGTCCCACTAAGCGCAACCCAGATGGGATGTTGTATTTCTGCAGAATGCTGTGGTAGCCATGCTGGTTAAGTGTGCATTGAATTCTAAATAAATAATTGACGGTGTCACCAGCAAAGCACCCTCACACAATCACTCCTCCTCCTCCATGCTTCATGGTGGGGACCACACATGCAGAAATCATCCGTTAACCTACTCTGCATCTTTTTTTCATTTTTTTTTCATTTTACCTTTACTTAAGTAGACAAGTGTTTAACTCGACAAGTGTTTAACTAGGCAAGTATTTAACCAAAGGTTGGAAACAAAAATATCAAATTTGAACTCAAATTTGCTTGTGTTTCTTGGTCCAAGCAAGTCTCGTCTTATTATTGGTGTCCTTTAGAAGTGGTTTCTTTGCAGCGATTCAAACATGAAAGCCTGATTCACACAGTCTCCTCTGAACAGTTGATGTTGAGATATGTCTGTTACTTGAACTCTGTGAAGCATTTATTTGGGCTGCAATTTCTGAGGCTGGTAAATCTAATGAACTTATCCTCTGCAGCAGAGGCAACTCTGGGTCTTCCTTTCCTGTGGCGGTCCTCATGAGAGCCAGTTTCATCATAGCACTTGATGGTTTTTGCGACTGTACTTGAAGAAACTTTCAAAGTTCTTGAAATGTTCTACATTGACTGACCTTCATGTCTTAAAGTAACGATGAACTGTCGTTTCTCTTTGCTTATTTGAGCTGTTCTTGCCATAATATGGACTTAGTCTTTTACCAAATAGGGCCATCTTCTGTATACAACCCCTACCTTGTCACAACACAACTGATTGTCTCAAACGCATTAAGAAGGAAATAAATTCCACAGATGAACTTTTAACAAGGCACACCTGTTAATTGAAATGTATTCCAGGTGACTACCTCATGAAGCTGGTTGAGAGAATGCCAAGAGTGTGCAAGGCTGTCATCAAGGCAAAGGGTGGCTACTTTGAAGAATCTCAAATTTAAAATATATTTTGATTTGTTTAACACTTTTTTGGTTACTACATGATTCCATTTGTGTTATGTCATAGTTTTGATTTCTTCACTATTATTCTACAATGTAGAAAATAGTAAAAATAAAGAAAACCTTTGAATGAGTAGGTGTGTCCAAACGTTTGACTGTTACTGTAGATATTTAAGTAATACACAATTTCCCTAATCTCTACTACACTACTTTTCCCCATTTCAAAACGTATAGCATTGTGTTCTGTAAATGAGAAAAGTCCAATCGATTATACATAACAAGTTGTTACTGGGAAAAGATAGATCGTTTATTTTATATTTTTTTCCCATTTGACTGTAATGTGTAATGTCAATGATCATGTCCAAGAGTGCAATTGACTTGACCAAGTCTGTGCTATCAAAAGGAATAATCATTATACAATTAGTTTTGTCTGACAAGTGTAATATCCTACCTTAACATCTGGGGGCGCTCCCCTCAAACAGTAGAATGTCACAATGCCCCATGCACATGAAAGTAGCAGTTTTTCTCATCCTTAAGGATTTTATTTATGCACGTAGTGTTTTACTGTGTTTTGCTTTCCAAATTGTCTAATAAACTAAACTCATTATTTTGCATCCCATTATTCAATGTGAGAAAATAGAGAAAATAGCTAAATTGGCAACACACACACTACAGGAGGTTGGTGGCACCTTCATTGAGGAGGACGGGCTCGTGGTAATGGCTGGAGTGGAATAGGTGGAATGGCATGAAATACCTCAAATGCATGTTTTCCATGTGTTTGTTGTCATTCCATCTGTGCCGTTCCAGCCATTATTATGAGCCGTCCTCCCCTCAGCCTCCGCCACTGATACACAAACAGCTTTCTCTCTTAACATTTTTATTCAAATGATTTCATCAGAAAATAACCATAAGAAAAGTTCAACAAAATCTTAAACACAATCTTAAAACTTGGAGCAACATTCACAGTGTAGAAAACAGAGAGAGAGAGAGAGAGCAAGTTTCAAACCCTGCCTCGACAATATATTATCCTGACTTAAAATCACACTTAATTTAACTCTTAACACTTAATTTAACTCTTAAATAACACACATGGTCCAGTTCAAGTTTCTCTACAGTTTAAAGGCACTGTATAAATTATTTAGACATTTGCAAAATATTGAACCTGATTGTGACAAACTTTACAATTCACAAAGTTGTCAAAGTATTTTTAAATTAAATCAAATATGGGACAAAACACAATAGAAGAAAACCTGAAGGAAACGTGTGGCGATACTTTAGCAAAACTGTATCTCCATTTAAAGGAAAATTCCACACATAAATTATTTGTAGGTATTTGTTTCATTCGTCAATTGTTGATATCGTCCCAAAATGTTCTGCTTGTCAGAATTTCGGGACTAAAGCATATACAGCACTTAACATTTCAAGATATGTAACTTTCAAAATTGATGCAAAATGCATCATTACAGGGATGATTTCTGTATTTTGAAAGTTCCATATCTTTCAGACTGATATGTCTTTGTCCATGTCTGTCGGGAACCGTATTCCATTTTGTCTCAATGAACAGACACAGTAGGTATAACAAGTGTAGGCCTTCATATCCTCCAGTTATACACAAAAACACTGTGTAATGAAATATACATTCAAAATTAAAATATCCGAATTAAACCAACCTGAGGATTACTTCTAAACTGCTACATCTAACAATGGCAGACATGTTCCAAGGCACTTTGCATCTAAAAACACACTATGTAATATCCCTAACACTTTACTGACTAAAATGAAAAGTTAAACCAAATGATTAAAGTACTATTTGGAGTACAGCTACATGGAACAACATGGAACCAGAACCAGGACAAATACTAATATGGATGACTTTCAGTTCACTATATCACAGAGTCTGACTTCTACAATAATGACTAGAAAGAAGGCTGTGTTTATTCCCGCGATGAAAAACAAACACATTTATTCTCTACTGCAAATAAATCAAAGGGAGAAAGATAGATAAATATCTTTTTAACACAAATCTTTGGTGACCGGTTTTCATTTTCACAAACGTAGTACATTAACACTGGATCCTTTTTAAACTACAGTATTGTTTATACTATGTACAGAATCAAACATATTGCTATATTGTAAATAGCCTCGTTATTGTTATTTTGTTGCGTTACTATTTCCTTTAGAAAAATTTGTCTTTCTTTTTAACTCTGCATGGTTGGGAATGGGCTCGTAAGTCAGCATTTCACCGTAATATGTATTACTGTATATGGCACATGTGACCAATAACATTTCATTTGATTGGTAGCAATGAGTTTTAGTCCAATCAATTCTCAGAGAATCGCTCTTCTCTAACGGGTCCAGTGCATGTCACCGTGTGACTTCCATCCGATATGTCATTTATTCATGTCTCTTTCGTTGAGTAGTCCTTGGCAAGCTCAGGTCACTCAGTCTGTAGCACACACGCAACGCTGTCCACCATCTCAACTTGACAGTACCGAATGATGAGTATAGGTCAGAGGTCACTCTGTAGCTGAGGGGTCAGTTAGTGCACCAAGTAGACTCTCCTCTGCCAGCTGAGACAGGTACTTCTGTGAAGGGCACAAATATAAAAGTTAGCTTTGTGTACGTAGTTGTCGAGTTCCCCTTTAAGTGGGATATTCAACTGCCTTCAAATACTTAGACGATAACACGGCTATCTGCGTTTCACCCTTATTTCACCCTTATTTTAACTCCATCCGACTTCCTGTGAATTTTAAAATAAGGAGACCCGATTTATCTGTATTGAGTTTCTTATGCATATTCCGCTATAGAAACTCCTCAGACAGAGCTACTGCTGTTTGACACAATAGTGAAGGAGGGAGACCTCAGAGAGTGGAATGTTCTGAGAGAGAGGCAGGTGCTTCCTGAACAGACATTAACCTGTCTAGTTTCTACATTCACTGTATTTCCCCAGTCCTGTTAAAGGCCAAAACCATCATCAGCAGCCCGCTCTCTGCTAAGCGGGTAGCAGCAGGGAGCCCCCACACACACAATCACACACACAAAACCCCTCAGCTTTTGACAGACAGCGCAACTGTTCTTGAGGGTTTTTAACCCTCGCAATGTAATCCATCAAATGTGAAGGAATCTTTTCCCCTTCTGGCTGCTTTCAGCTGTGCAGCTTTGTGTGTGTGTGTGTGTGTGTGTGTGTGTGTGTGTGTGTGTGTGTGTGTGTGTGTGTGTGTGTGTGTGTGTGTGCCTGGATGGGCATTGGGCACTAATAGGTAACCTAATACAACTCCCAGTACTCAACACTGTGAGGGGGCCTTCCTGTAGTCAATGGGCTGCCCCTTCCACTGCCTGTTCACAGCCGCACAGAAATACCCTGGCCTGCTGAACCAAGAGCCTGTTGGGAATGAACCTTCAGAATGTTATTACTGTACTTGAAGAGCACAATGGGTCTAACAAATGTAGGACTTTCTATCCGCTAGTTAGTCTACACGTTGCCTGTGCACAAAGGAGGTCCCCAGGAAGGACTAGAGCAGCTGGGCCCATTGGAAGGGAGCCTTTAGGAATTAAAGTCATGGATAGACTCCCATGGGTGCCACACTAACACCCTCTACTCTACTCACTCATCGAAAGTCTCCTTTTCTGACACCCCACTGTAGGGGGACCCCCCCCCCCCCCCCATGGTGGAGAGGGGAAAAAGCTTTGGATTGTGCTGCCAGTTTTGACGTGTGTGTGTGTGTAATAGAGATAGTGAGTGACTGATCTCTGTATCTCGTGTTCTGTCCCATGGTTGGGTAACATGTGCCACACTGGAACTCAACTCTAAAGACATTTTTCTGAACTTTGGTCTCACAATGATGTCACTGAGTTTCCAAGCTTTCCCTGTAATAACTAATACATATGTTCATGGCTCTTCTGCAAGGGGTAGTGTAAGTTAACGATGGAGAGGGTTAGTGTTTCCTGCTATCAAAATTGTCATCATCGTCGTCGTTCATCCCCTTCCTCCTCCTAACCCGGGCGACGCTAGGCCAATTGTGCGTCGCCCCACGGACCTCCCGGTCGCGGCCGGTTACGACAGAGCCTGGGCGCGAACCCAGAGTCTCTGATGGCACAGCTGGCGCTGCAGTACAGCGCCCTTAACCACTGCGCCACCTGGGAGGCCTGAATGACCTATGTTAATAGTAAATGTGTTGCTGTACCTGAAGATTCCTGTAGTGGACAGTACTACGACAGTGAGAGGTCTTGGCTGTCTCCTCGCTGGTGTAGAACAGGCCACACAGCTTACAGTAGAACCCTGTACTGGGCACGATGAACTCCACCCCTAGAACAACAACACACCAATCAGAAAACTGCTAATACACCTTTAGAACAGCACAAACCAATCAGAGAACAGAACATGTACCCCTACAGCAGCCGCAGACCAATTATAGAAGAGAATCCCCCGACCATACAACAGCATCAGACCAATCAGAACACAGCCCATGTACCTCTAGAACTCATATTAAAAGTTGTTACAAATGTGATTAGATTGTTACTACACAAGGACTAGAGTAACGTAATGTAGTGTTACCAATGTAACTGATTGGCTAGAGAGGTTACCAGGGCCAACTCACGGGTCTGAAACAGACACGTTTTCAAAGGCAGCTAGGAGGAAAGTCAGTGGGGCAGCATGGCCCCTCTCCCCCTCATCAGTAGCCTTGTTGTCAGTGTGACAGAGTGAGGTGGTTAACTCTTCAAGCTGATCTAGATCAGCTGCACTGTCACTGTCACTGTCTCTCTCATGGGAGAACACAACACAACACTGCAGCCAGACACTACTCAATTGTGAATCTATCTCAGCCATGCTATCAATGACCGTAGCATTTGGCTGTGAAACACACACACACACACGGTGCACATACACTGACACACACCCACGTACACACACACACACAGCATACGCACACACACACCCACGTACACACACACACAGCATACGCACACACACACACACACACACACATACACACACACACACACACAGTGCACATACACACACTCGAAGGCCATCATAGTCCACTCATGTGTAACGTTCACCAGCGAGGCACAGTAGGTCATGTGTTGTGTGTGCCTATGTCATGCCAGGCCTAAATAAACACATCTCAGGGGTGCGTTTAACACCTTGCTCTCAACAAGTGGCCAGCTGAAGCAACCACATGTGCTCTTTCACTCCAGGCACAGATGGCATTGGTATAACAGGTTGTTGATTAATAATCATATTATATTCAATAAGCATTATTTGTCCCCAAGGCCAAGGGGCAATTTTTACTGGGCTTAAAATGACATTGCAGATCGCATACATACAACAACAATACTTCATGTAAATAAAAGTCATTTGGTTCTTACCCAGAGGGATGCTGTGTTCACTGATAATCTTCTCCTGCCCTCTAGAAGGTGAGGGAGCCCCTATGTCTATCAGGTTTATAGGATGTGTTGAATTCTGGATGACTGTAAATGAGAAGTGAACATAAGTTACCTATAAAATCTAGAAGAATAACATCTGTACAATAATAAACAGGAAACATGGATGACGATTCAGAATCCTGATACTGGCTTATTTGATCAGGAAGTCAAATTCTGGACATATTATTTCATAGTGAGAGCAAATGTTCTGTACCTCTAGGAGTCTCATTCTTGTGCTGCTGTATGTCTGGCTTCATGACTGTTACTTCCCTCCCCACATCCTCCATCTTGTGTATTACATCCTGGGTCTTGCTGCTTTCACACGCGCCAGCGTGATTGGTTAGCGCCAGCTCCTGCGTCGGCGCTCCACTCTTCAGTACTTCAGCTTCCAAACACGTCTCTTCCAGGGCTGCCTTGAACTCCGGGTTGGGGAAATCATCCAGATCTGAACTGAGCTGTTCTGAGGCTACTGGGATGGGTGGCTGTGACTGTGGCAGTGACAGTGGCTGTGGCTGTGGCAGTGGCTGTGGCAGTGGCTGTGGCTGTGACTGTGACTGTGGCAGTGACTGTGACTGTGGCTGTGGCAGTGACTGTGGTTGTGGCTGTGACTGTGGCTGTGGCTGTGGCAGTGACTGCTGCTGTGGTTGTGGCAGTGACTGTGACTGTGGCTGTGGTTGTTGCTGTGGCTGTGACTGTGGCTGTGGCAGTGGCAGTGGCTGTGGCTGTGGCTGTGGCTGTGGCAGTGACTGGTCTGTGGGGCTGGGGTTTGTGCTAATCTCCCCATCTTTCTGCTCTGTAGGTATAGGATCCACCACCCCACCTACCCCACCTCCTCTACCCAACTCAGTATCCTCTCTCTGGGCTAACTCCTTCTCAGAGCAGGGCCTGGGACTGGGGGTGGAGGTTGATCGTGGAGCCTCCCCCTCTTCCTCCTCCTCCTCCGTAGGATCCTTGTGGAGGTCTGAGGCTGACACGTCCTCGTCATCCTGCAGCTCAGGGAGGTCCGGTTCGATGATGGAGTCGTCCTCTCCTACCTCGTCCACTGTGACCAGCTCCTCCATGTTCTTGGGGTACCAGCACTCACCCTCTGTGTCGTCCCCACTCTCCCACTCCTCCACCTCGCTGTCTTTTTCTCTCTCATGCTTGCTACTTCGTTGAGGAGAAACAGACTTCTCTTTGGATCGCTGATCCTCAGCGGTTTCTCCCTGTAATGATACGGCATTTGTTTGTTGATAAGATATACTGTACATGTCCAACTTCTGATTTACGTATTAATCTTACTTACTAATAAAAATAAATCCTATCACTTACGTTATTTTCAGTAATCTCTATTTCCGGTTTCTCCGTCCCGTGTCTCATGGTGGGTTTCTTGCTCCTTCCCCATGTCGGGGAGCCTCCTCTCTGTCTTCTGTCTTCTCCTGTCCTGGTGGGTAGAGACTCCTCTCCCAGATCTGACTCTGAGTGTCTGGATCTGTGGTAGTCCCCTCCATCCCTCCTCTTTGACTTGACTCTCCCCTCCTCATGTCTCTGGTACTGTGGCCTCAGGGGCTTCTCTGACTTATACACATGCTGTGTTTTGTAGGAGTCCTCATCCATGTTCCTGTACGGAGGGAAGGGGGGCATCCCCTGAGGGCTACACCTCGGGTGGGGGTACCAATCTCCCCCCCTGTTCCCCCCCCTCATCCCCTCCCCTCTTCCTCCTCCTCTTTCGTCCGCTGATCTGGGACTGATCCGGTCTCGGTCGGAGGGTTTCAGGTATGGCCTGTTCCGTCGATCCTGCATCCTCCCGTTCAGCCTATCGTCATCCACTGTACCTCCGTTCCTCCATGGCACCTCCTCCCTTTCCCTCTCTCGTTCTCTGTCCTCGTCCCCCTTTCTCATGTGTTTGGCGGTCCAGGAGCCCCGTTCCGGGCCTCCTCGGCAGGGTGCCCCCTGCGGGCTGTGGGCTGAACTACAGGAGGTAAAGCTGGGGCTGTGGGAGCGAGGGCTCAGAGAGCGGCTGATGGGACTACGGGACCGCGCTCTCTCTGGCATGTAGCTGGGAGGAAATAATATAATTAAAATGCAGTTTGTAGTCAGGAAGTAGTGTTGGATAATTTCATCCATTATTTGTCGTTTTGTAGATCGATCGTACATAGACAATCGCATATTACAACAAAAAATTGCCGCTAAGAACATGTACAAGGAAAGAATGAAACAAGTCGCCTTACTGATCAGTCTCCTGCATCTCGTCCCTTTCCCTCAGGGAGTTGATATCCTGGATGATTGAATCAACGTCTTTCCCTGGTTTCTGTATGAACAGAGCGTTTCACACCATAACATGATACTGTACTGTAGATTCAGTACACAGTTGGTGTGAGCTAATTAAAAACTGTAATAAACATTTCAACACCACATTGTCAACCCAATACAACTCACCTTGAGCTGAAGCTCCTTGTATCTCTTGGACATCCTGATCAGTAGTTTCTGATCGTTGATCATGGCTGGAGTCAGCTGGTAGTATTGAACCATAGCCTGGGCCGCCTCAATGTACGCCATCTCCACAAACGCCTGTGGGGTGAAGAGGAAGAGGAGGAGGAGGAGGAATAAAACTTTATTGATCCATTTTCCCTTAGAGTCCAAGAAAATGTGTCTTACATTTTACCCCAAGCCCTTCTAAAGGCATGCAAACACAGGGTATTCACAGTGCAGGCTAACACACCCCATGCAGATTTTAGGGCGTAAGTGCCTTGCTCAAGGGCACAATGGCAGTTGAGTGTAGTGAGAGAAAGACACCAATGTTAGACATCTGTTTCTGACAGTTTAACGTCCTTTTTTTCAAATAACATTTTTGCAATAACATATGTCAAACAAGGTGCGAGCAAATCTTCTATATCCCAGCCAGGTTATCATATTTCATGGGCATCATAAATCAAAAAGACAGTTACAATCTGCTCAGATACATTTCTGGGTAACCAACACCCATGATTTTAGTGTAGTCGAGCCCCTTGACTGTGATGTGGGTGACATTAATGAGTCATTTTAATACAGTGTCTGATAAATGAAATTCTAGAGACTGAGTGAGACATCATGTTCTGTGATAAAATGGTTGGATGGACCATAGGGAAAAAAAGACATCATTATCACATTACAACAGAAAATGGTCCATGAACCCGTAGGAAAAGGCATCTTATCATATTACAAGATAATATGAAGTGGAAACAATTAATCTGGTCTATAGCAACACAGGGGTATTGGTCCATAGCAACACAGGGGTATTTAAAGACATTAGAGAACTGCTCCAGTTGTCAAGGGCATTAACCCTTTTCTCCCAACAAATATATGTGACTAATATTGTGACTAGACTCCACAGTAGAGCAGTAGACATTTTTGAGGGGGAAAATGGTGTATCTGGTCCATAGCAACCAAGGATTATTTCAAGACATTTGCAAAGGGGCACACGTCCTTTGGTTTCCGTTTCTCCATGGCAGTTATTTGTTCATTGAAGTGTGACTTGACTCCCTAGTGGAGCTGTATACATTAGTGAGTATTTGTTCTGCAGTGATATCCCACAGGGCTAATGGCAGTAGCTGTGAGGGTAAAGCGAAACCACAGGTTTGTTCTTTGAGGCATTTCCAACGACTAGGGCTCATTGTGAGGAGTCTGTCGGGATAGGCCTCAGTCGTTAAGTTAATCGTTAAATTCATATTTTAATTATCATCAGGTAAGACCAAAAATGAGCTCACTTTTTGGCCATTCTGGGACTGGAGTTGTGTACTTGTGTTTGGAGTTGTGTACTTGTGTTTGGAGTTGTGTGGTTGTGTTTGGAGTTGTGTACTTGTGTTTGGAGTTGTGTGGTTGTGTTTGGAGTTTTGTGCTTGTGTTTGGAGTTGTGTGGTTGTGTTTGGAGTTGTGTGCTTGTGTTTGGAGTTGTGTACTTGTGTTTGGAGTTGTGTGGTTGTGTTTGGAGTTGTCTACTTGTGTTTGGAGTTGTGTGGTTGTGTTTGGAGTTGTGTGCTTGTGTTTGGAGTTGTGTACTTGTGTTTGGAGTTGTGTAATTGTGTTTGGAGTTGTGTAATTGTGTTTGGAGTTGTGTACTTGTGTTTGGAGTTGTGTACTTGTGTTTGGAGTTGTGTGGTTGTGTTTGGAGTTGTACACTCATGTTTTAAGAGAATAACATTGTGCTGTACCTGGTGGGTAGAGCGCATGAGGATGTAGTTGGTGACTTTCCCGAAGGGCAGTCCCAGGTTGATGACATCATTCTCTGTGCAGCTGCCCTCGGGGAGGTTGCAGATGTGGACGACCCGTCCTGTGATTGATTTCCTGGGTGGAAATGTCTAAAATAAAGAGAAATAAGACAAATGCATCAGTATGTTTATTACTGTTAAAACATCATACGATTCGTGTAATATTTCACTGTACTACATGTATTATTTACACTAGTAAGTCTGATTAAAATAATCAATTACAGGTATGCTCTTATCTAAAATTACAAATATGAAAAAACATGTCCGCTTTTAAGAAAACAGCACAATGATCTGAGAAATTATCATACAGAAATGCAGTCCATTCTAGGCTGTTGCTGTCTTCTTCCCTCTTTTTGGAAGACTTTTAAGGTCAATGAAAATATGTGACCCTACTTCAGACACAGACTGTAGACCTGGACTAGACTGGACTAGACTGTGGGGAACTATTTCCTCTCTAATGTCGAAGCACTTCAACATTATCACTCACACTCAGCAACAGAATGTGATGTATCCCTCCACTCTTAGAGCGTATCCCTCCACCTCAGTGGCTCTGCTATAAATAGATCCCTGGTGAAGCGACACAGTCGCCGTGACAGCGTGACAATGATAATGAGAGCTTTCTCGCTTGGATTTGGGAACATGTCTGCTGACCAGGTACAGACATACATAGCACACACACACACAAATACCCAGACATCCCAGTCATCTTTGTCACTAATCCCTCTGGATTGCCAAGTATAGCAACCCCCACTGCTCCTCTCCCCCCACCTCCTCCCTACCTCCCCCCCTCTCCCTCCCTCTCGGAGTGGTGTAACTTACACCCAGGGGCAGCACTCAGCTCTGAGGTAAAAACCATTGGCCTCTCGTCTGACTGACTAATGGCCAACAAAGTAAGTGAATGAAGAGGGCGTCAACACTGTTCCCTAATAGCTACGACACCAGATGTAATGGGAATCAGCATCATGGGTCAACCTATGGAATATATCAACCACTGTGTTCAGTTGATACAGCACTGGATATACATACATATGGTACTGTACACTACTCAGACATTTAATGTTCACTTACGGGAAGATGTTCAACATATCTTTATTTTTTATGGATCTGTAATCTTTAATTCTGCATTGTTGGAAGAGGACCCGTAACTAAGTATTTCGCTGTTAGACTACACCTGTTGTTTACAAAGAATGTGACAAATACGATTTGATTTGATTTGTATTTGGGAATTCCAGGCCAGACCGGGATCGTTCCTAACCCTAACTTTCACCTTCAGATCACTTCAAAGGAAAATGTGTTTATGTGTCACATAAAACAGCACTGACAGACAGTCCCTGACAGCCGGGGGTTTGGGTGACCATGACATTACCCAGGATGGTCATAAGTCCCTCCATGTTCTCCCCTAACCTCTGCCCTCTCTACTGTACAATATGCCAGTTTGTGCTGGATTTCTTCAGATCAGACTTATAAGAACAACAACACTGCAGCCTATCAGACCTGATCTGTCCTTAACCATGACATTACCCCAGAGACGGGATGCCCAGCAAGCCTGACAGACAGTCCCCCTCTTACCTCTACCCTTTGTCCTCTCTGCCTTCTGTAAAATGTCCGGTAGTGCTGGATTTCTTACGAAAAAATTCCCTTTACATGTAAGAACAACACTGTAGCCTGACTAGGGTTGCAAAGGGAGGGTATATTAGTGGTAACTTTCTAAGTTTACCAGTACACGACCTGAATTTTGGTAACTTTCAAGGCATTTATGGGATTTTATAGTGGTCTTTTTTGTGTGGCGTTATCGCATGTAAAATATATAAATGAATAAAATAAGATGATTTTAAAACAGAGAAATAGAATGACAAAGCTGTACAACATGCTAAATATAAACCATCAACTTAGTGAACAGCGTTGGTGTTAAATATGAGCATTTCAGCATGAAGTCTCCTTCATTTATTTTTACACACAGTTGTTTATTTTACGATGCCAATATGTCTTTGTTGTAAATGTTCTGGCGCCAAACTCGTGGCAGCAAAAAAGTCAATAGTTGGAAGAGTTGTAGAGTTAATTGAAAATAATGCCATTGTTGATTAGAAGCTTTTTTCATTAATTAGGCAATTTTCTCTTGAAACTGGACAATATGGATACATATATAAAAAATGACTACTTTAAGAAATAGTTCTTAAAGTATAAATTACCAAAGTTACCATAGATTGCCACAGATTACCTGTTAATTACCAAAATTACTGAAAGTTCTGTTAACTTTTGTAAATTACCGGTAGTTTTGCAACTCAAGCCTGACGGGCCTAAACTGTCCTTAATCATGATACTACCCAGAGAACCATGATTCTACCCCAGGGACGGGCCGCCCAGCCTGCCTGACAGACAGGCACACATGTGGGACAGTCTGGGATCTGATTCTCCTGGGTCTGGGCCTGAGTCAGTAACAGTAGCCAGGGCCAGCAATGGTGTTGTTGTTATAAGGAACTTGTACAGAGGAAATCTAGCACCAACAGATGTTTTACAAGAGGTAGAGAGGACAGGGGGAGAGAGATATTGAAGTACTGATGTTGCTCTGTTTTTAAAGTTTCCTTTCGCTGCCGCTGCCACGAACCCCCCCCCCCCCGTAACGTCCCTGATCCCTGATGCAAGTTTGAGTAATGCACATCGATCTTCTGTAAACTAACTTAATTGTCTTGTTAAGAAAATATAATGTGCATTGTGCTTGATGGTCCCTATACACCCCAGGTCACAGGCTAAAATGGGGGAACTCTTACCAGCGTATCTGTATAGCTACCTATTTCCAAATAAGGAACACTGCTACATTTGAATAGTAGACAGAAAACTAGACTATACTAGTAGATGTGATGAGTTGGGAAAGTTGTGCCAAAAGAACATTGCTACTATGCTGCTACCCTATAATCCTCCCCTCAACCCAATATTAGAACCAAGATGTTACACCCCAAGATTAGAACCAAAATGTTACACTACAAGATTAGAACCAAGATGGTACACCCCAAGATTAGAACCAACATGTTACACCCCAAGATTAGAACCAAAATGGTGCACCCCAAGATTAGAACCAAGATGTTAGACCCCAAGATTAGAACCAAGATGTTACACCACAAAATTACAACCAAGATGGTACACCCCAACATTAGAACCAAGATGTTACACACCAAGATTAGAACCAAGATGTTACACACCAAGATTAGAACCAAGATGTTACACCACAAAATTACAACCAAGATGGTACACCCCAACATTAGAACCAAGATGTTACACACCAAGATTAGAACCAAGATGTTACACCCCAAGATTAGAACCAAGATGTTACACCCCAAGATTAGAACCAAGATGTTACAACCAAAGATTAGTATTCAGTTTGTGAAAAGAACATTGCTACTGTGCTGCTCATCCCATAAAACCTAAGATTAGAAGCAAAATGTTACACCCCAAGATTAGTAGGTAGTTTATGTGAAGAACATTGCTACTGTGCTGCTATACCCTAGACTAATCCGCTATCCCCAATGTTAATCTATCCAAAGCCCTGATTGCCTACAGGGTTAAATAACTGTCGTTTAACTGCCCCTGGCCTGCCACCTGATTTTAACGGTTTCAGATGTGAGAGTGATAATTCTATTAGCGGCTCTGTGCCAACTACCACTAAACTAAGCTAGCTATCTAGCTAGCGCGCACACACACACACACACACACACACACACACACACACACACACACACACACACGAAAGGTCACAGCAGCCCAGTCAGTAAACAGCTACAAAAATAGACAGCAACAGGCTGTTAATGTCCTTGAGGTGAAAGAGGGAAGAAGAGTCTTGCCACCGGCCCGACCGGTCGTCGGGGTTGTATCAGTCAGAGTGTTTGCCTTGTAAATATGTGGTCCAGCGATCTGGACACTTGTTCATGCTTTTACATCCTTAGGATCCATAAATTGAGGGTCAAACAGTGTCTGTTTCTGGGCTTGGGGAAGATGTTGACACTTCTAAATCACAGATCTTGGATCAGATTACCCTAGTCATAAACCATTAGGAGGATGAATGTCTGACCTTGTATCACTGGTTAAGGGCTAGACCTCTTCATACTTTTATACAGCCTGAGCCTTACCCCTGACTTGAGGGTCATACAGTGTAAATGTTCTTGGGCTGTGGAAAGATGTCAACGCTTCTTAACCTTTATTTAACTAGGCAAGTCAGTTAAGAACAAATTCTTATTTTCAATGATGGCCTAGGAACAGTGGGTTAACTGCCTTGTTCAGGGGCAGAAAGACAGATTTTTTTACCTTGTCAGCTCGGGGATTCGATCTAGCAACCTTTCGGGTTACTGGCCCAGCGCTCTAACCACTAGGCTACCTACAGTAGCAATGACATTACCCCTTGCTTCAATTTGAACTATTTAGAATGGTGTAACAAAAAAAAAGCCTGACATTGTATCAGTGGTTAAAGACAATTTCTTTACTATAAATCTATGTATTGTAGTGTATTGCAGACCAAAAGGAACCACTGGTCCTTACGTTGACATGGGACATTGTTAGTGTGTGTATGACTCATTTAGCTGATCTACAACAGCTGTGGATGGACTGGAGTGTTGCTGTTGATTCGTGTGTGGAGGTTGACAACGGCAGATGATTTATACATCTCGTAAACGTGATTGGGTTTACTGGGGTACAGTGAGCTGCATTTCTGTTGGGAGATTGTATTACAAATCACACACTATCTGACCTTCAGATCTGGGTTTAAATACTGTTTCTAATACTTTATCTGGGCTAGATAGAATAGTTGTTAGCATTTGAAAGATTTCAAATAGTATTTGAACTGTGGTCTGGTGACCTATTCATCAGGAACTGAAGTGAAGTTACAATTGAAATACATGAGGCAGTTAATACATGAGGCAAATGTCATTGAGGCTAGTAAACCACATTTGAAACGTGCGATTGGAATGATATGACATTGTGATGTTTATCACATGGTTTACATGTGATGGTCTTTGATGTCAGTGTTCCATTGATATTGACTTTGCAATCAATTACAAGAAAGACAGATGAAAAAAAGAGATAGAGAGAGAGCTGTTTTCATGCACCAGTGAATGTTTTGATACTGCTACCAAGAGTCAATCAAACATGCTTGCAAATTCCCACTTTCACTCTCAGCAGTCTCAGCAGTAGTTCCGCCCCATAGACAAAACACAAAACCCACAGCCCTTTACACCCATACCCATATACGGGTTGAAAGTGGCAGATTTGGACACTAATAAGCTCTTCAATTGGAGAGCAGTGGCTGTACAGTAACATGCTATACATGACGTCAGAGCTCAAGCTTTGCGCTTCACAGCTATGAATGGGTTTTGACTGACAACCATTCTGAACATGAGCACCGCGAGCGACAAGAAGTTGCCTCCCCCCTCCCTCACGCTAATTGGGCAACTTTTAGCAAATGTTTGGTTGTCTGAGTGAGTTCAATTCTGTAAATTACAAGGACTCTATGTATTTTGAAAGATGAGACGATGAGGATTATTATAAATACCGCTTCGATGTCATACAAGCCAAACACCTGTCAGTCCAGATGTGCACTTCACATGTCCATATCATGTTTGATGTCCAGTTACAAGATGACATGGTGTTATACCCTGGGTTGTCCTGATCAGAATGAGTCTATGTTTGTTGTATTGTGAAGACAATGTGAGGACCACACATCTGAATGCTGGGATGACTCTATTCCATGCGCACCAAATGTACGATCTGCTTCTCTGAATTGCCTTGTGAAAGTCTTACACTGTAAGATCCTATTTTATAACTCATGTTTGCAATAGACCAAGCTTTTAAATGATGCTTACCAGACCCTGACTGCGATTTAATGGACCACTTTACACTCTCAAACAAACCTTTCATTTTGAACTCTACACTTTACACTCTCAACCAAACCTTTCATTTTGAACTCTACACTTTACACTCTCAACCAAACATTTAATTTTGAACTATACACTTAACACTCTCAACCAAACATTTAATTTTGAACTATACACTTAACACTCTCAACCAAACATTTAATTTTGAACTATACACTTTACACTCTCAACCAAACATTTAATTTTGAACTATACACTTTATATTCTCAACGTTTAATTTTGAACTATACACTTTATATTCTCAACGTTTAATTTTGAACTATACACTTTACATTCTCAACGTTTAATTTTGAACTATACACTTTACATTCTCAACGTTTAATTTTGAACTATACACTTTACATTCTCAACGTTTAATTTTGAACTGTGTAAAGTGTATAGTGGTTAAAGTGTAAAGTGTATATTGGTTAAAGTGTAAAGTGTATAGTGGTTAAAGTGTAAAGTGAGTGTAAAGTGTATAGTGGTTAAAGTGTAAAGTGAGTGTAAAGTGTATAGTGGTTAAAGTGTAAAGTGAGTGTAAAGTGTATAGTGGTTAAAGTGTAACGTGAGTGTAAAGTGTATAGTGGTTAAAGTGTAAAGTGTATAGTGGTTAAAGTGTAAAGTGTATAGTGGTTAAAGTGTAAAGTGTATAGTGGTTAAAGTGTAAAGTGAGTGTAAAGTGTATAGTGGTAAAAGTGTAAAGTGTATAGTGGTTAAAGTGTAAAGTGAGTGTAAAGTGTATAGTGGTTAAAGTGTAAAGTGAGTGTAAAGTGTATAGTGGTTAAAGTGTAAAGTGAGTGTAAAGTGTATAGTGGTTAAAGTGTAAAGTGAGTGTAAAGTGTATAGTGGTTAAAGTGTAAAGTGAGTGTAAAGTGCATAGTGGTTAAAGTGTAAAGTGAGTGTAAAGTGTATACTTTACACTCTCAACCAAACGTTATGACTAGCAGCGTGCTGTTCCCCTCGAGAGACATTCCTGTTAGTATTTTGCTGGGAACAACACAACCTCCATCTGTTGGGTTGTTGTTAGGGACAGGTGTAGTGTTTACAGGGCTAACATTAGCACACCACTGACATGAATAAAGGCCTCATAAATCAAAGGTTGTTAAACAGATACATAGGTTTCTGTGGAAGCCTTTCTAGCCTGGTCCCACATCTGTTTGTGCTTGCCAACTTGGTAAGACCGAACAGACAGGTCGGGAACCAGGCTAGTTTTTTGTAGGAGTTCCACAATTCACATCAAATGCTTTTAAATCTCCAATTAAAGGTGTTGCCTAACAACAGTTGACAATGATAAAAGGTGTTGCCTAACAACAGTTGACAATGATAAAAGGTGTTGCCTAACAACAGTTGACAATGATAAAAGGTGTTGCCTAACAACAGTTGACAATGATAAAAGGTGTTGCCTAACAACAGTTGACAATGATAAAAGATGTTGCCTAACGACAGTTGACAATGATAAAAGGTGTTGCCTAACAACAGTTGACAATGATAAAAGGTGTTGCCTAACGACAGTTGACAATGATAAAAGGTGTTGCCTAACAACAGTTGACAATGATAAAAGGTGTTGCCTAACAACAGTTGACAATGATAAAAGGTGTTGCCTAACAACAGTTGACAATGATAAAAGGTGTTGCCTAACGACAGTTGACAATGAAGACATATGTTTGTTGGTGCAATGCAATAGGCATCAGTGTGTTGTTCCAAGGAAGAAATGTGAACATGTTCATAGTGGAAAGGGACAGAGGCCTATTCCAAGTCAAAATAAGGATAAAGCAGACACGCAACATAAAAAACATGATGGGACTTGAGCTCCATATTGTCTCGCTATAGATGGCTATCACTCAGTCAAATCCTCAATTCAACAACTTAAAAATACTTCACCTCGGACAAGAAATAGCTAAATAAGTTTCCTCAATTAATTCCACAGATAAAATGGCCACCTATAAATGCCACGCTGAAATAGCCCGACAAGCCGTCATGGCGATACTCTACACCTCAAGTAAACCCAAGTAAGACCTCACATCAAAAAGTATGCTGCCAGACACACACACACACAGATGCGCACAGACACACACACATACGGAAGCAGGCACACACGTCACCCCTCTCCTCACCACTTCTCCTGATGGAGAGGGTGTCTTGGCCACGTGCCACCTCCAAACCAAGCTGACCTGTCATATGGTGTAACGGGGTGTAACAACTGTTTCTTACATATACCACATGGCACAAATACTATAATATAACAGAATAAAATAGAATGGATCATTGGTGAAAAAGGATGGATCTATCATTTAAAAAAAGCTATACTGAAAATGTCACGACTTCCACTGAAGTCGGTTCCTCTCCTTGTTCGGCGGTCGACGTCACCGGTCTTCTAGCCATCGCCCATCCACCTTTCATTTTCCATTTGTTTTGTCTTGTTTTCCCACACACCTCGTTTACATTTCCCTCATTACTTGTCGTGGATCTAACCCTCTGTTCCCCCCATGTCTGCGTGTGTAATTGTTTATTGTCAAGGCTGGCACGCTTCCGGCTGGTTTGCACCGGGTTTTGTTTTGTGACGAGGTTGCGTTCTGTGCAAATGGTTGCCTAAGTAAAGTGCTTTGTCCAGTCATCTCTGCTCTCCTGCGCCTGACTTCCATGCACCAGCTGCACTCACCCCTTGACAGAAAATGAAATAACACACGTAAAGAGATCTATTCATATTCCAAGTAAATGAATACCAACAATTCAACAGTTACATGTATAAACCGTTATTATCTGGCCAAAGCCTACGGGGGTTTTGTAGCTGTGTAACTACATCTTCGCATACGGTTGTGATTTAATCAGTTAGACCCCTTTCATCACTAAAGAGAAAGCTGAAATCTGTGTTTACACGCCAGGCATTTAATTACATAGTTTGTAGTCAGATATATCAGTTAGAAATCAAATCAACACACAACATCAACAAATAGTATAAAAAGCAACAAAAATGAACCGTGATTATGAAAATCCATCTCGCCACAGCCAATGTCTTTTTTTGCCGCTTTGCACTGTAGAGTCCACGCATATGGTTGTGATAAAGTCCATTAGACCCATTTTATCACTAAAGAGAGAGCTTAAATCTGTTCATTTCACACACGCGTTTTCAAGCCAGGCATTTAATTACGTAGTTTGCCGGAGATATCAGTTTAAATGGAGTTAAGTTGTCTAGCAAAGACAAAAGCTTCTCTCTGGATCCACAGCTGTCAACAAGGCCTTTCGCTGGTCCGTTATTATCCACTGACACAACACACAACACCATCCGCCACCACAGCTTAGAAATCCTAATAGCTGAAACACAGTTGAAGTGCGTACGCTCAAAACCAGAGAGATGTGGAGGGAAGCCAGTGGTCAAACTAAAACAAGAGTGCACATCTCAGTCAAAATGGCTCTTTAGTTCTTGAAATAAAAAATATACTGTATTTAAAAATACATCAAATAAGTAGAACTGACTGGAGAAACTGCCATACAACAAGAAAAATACACCCTGGCACAAATACATAGCCTACTATGTGCCCCCATGTTGGGCCCCCGTGTTGAGCCCTTCCTCTGCCATGCTCTCTCTAGGCACAGAGGCAAGCCGGAATAGACACATTCAATTCAATTATATTAATAACTTTAAGAGCAGAGACTGTGCGCCAAAGATGGTGGTTAAATTAAAATACTTCACTCAGGCCATTTACCATTGAAAAGGAATTGTCGGTTCCTGTCTACTTAAGCTGTGATAGCATGGGTCTGGTCTACTTAGTTCATTGACTTCCATTGAAACAGAAGAAACGAGGGAGTGGGATGTCTCTCTTCCTCTTCCGTCTCTGCTGTGCGCAAAGTAGAGAATCCCGCACATGCGAAGAAGCTTCAGACCTTTAGCCAGAAAACATGGATCTGCAGCCACTCCGTAACTTTAGTTAACAAGCCATACTAAATGCTTTTTAGTGTTTTATACATGATTGTAATGCATATAATGCTTAGAATTTGCAATGCTTATACATGTTTATAAATGCACTATTACTACTAATTTATTGATAGTGTATTTACTACGTATAAATAGTTGATGCATGTTGACTAGTTAAATTAAAGTAATATTTTATATTATAAAGTTATTATAAAGTGTTACCATAAAATCAATCTGTCCTTCAGCCCAAATGTACTATATGTATTTCACAAAAGCATGTATTCACTAATCTTGATATACAAAATCCAAAACATTGACCTTTTAAATGGTTTAATCATGCTTATTAATGAGAGTTATTGTAAAGCGTTACCCCAAACTACAGTCCTCATATCTCATTCAGTAGGGCATTTACAGTTTCTGTTTCACAGCAGCATTCTAACGGATCTGGATAAGAGAAAGCCGAACGTTTATCTGACCTTTTACAGGTTTAAGTAACCCAACTGTACAATCTGTCGTATTTAGCCTTCACGAATTTACATCCACACACAGCAGGAGCACATATCCCCTAATCTTGATAAGCGAAAGCCAAAACATTTGTCTGACCTTTGACCCAGGTGGGAGTTGGGTAAATCCAGCCCCTGACATGGGATAGGTTCTCATTACTCCAGCTGGTAGGTTAGCTCCGGATGATACATCTGGATAAATGTGGAGGAAACAGGAACGACAGGACCATGAAACACATGGGATCGAGGGAAGTTTATGTTGTGTTAATTCTTGACTGTGAAGAAACCAGAAAATCACAATGACCTATGTTAAAATGTTGTCATGCTATCCTAGTTTTGCTTGTTATGTTTGTATCATGGCTGTTCTTGAAAAATTAAAGGACCGGTCTACTTCACAAGCTCACCTTAAAAATTTTTATATATTGGCTCCGATAAGAAAATACCACATTTCTATTATTTTATTATTATTATTATTTTATTTAATCTTTATTTAACTGGGCAAGCCAGTTAAGAACAAATTTACAATGACGGCCTACCCCGGACGACGCTGGGCCAATTGTGCGCCGTCCTATGGGACTCCCAATCACGGCCGGATGTGATACAGCCTGGAATCGAACCAGGGACTGTAGGGACGCCTCTTGCACTGCGATGCAGTGCCTTAGACCGCTGCGACACTCGGGAGCCCAAAAATAAGTTGTACTCTCAAAATACTGTAATCTTTACTGAAAAAAACTATAAACCCCAGACAAATAGTGTAAAAATACAAGTTGCACAATTAGTAATAGTAATTTACATCGATTTTACAAGTTTTATTTGTGTTTTATAAGTACTATATTGAGATGATATCAACACATGCACGATCAAGTTAGCCCGATCTGCTCCCTACTCCCTAGATCGAAAAATCCAAAATGAGACCCATGCCATGCACCCTGCAGTCTAAAAATAGCAGCAGTTCCACCCCCATCTACCGCATATCTACCACATATCACATATTTCCCCTCTTAAAAACACCACAACATTGACCTTCAACCTCCAACCCGAAGTCTTTGAGACACAGACACACACTCCAACCTACCTTGATTGGCGGTGGAAGAGTAAGCCATGGAGTTATTCACTCCGACGTTGTTTAGGCATCCTTCAGACGACCCGGCAGGACCGTAGTAGACGGCTCCAGCTGTGATTGTAGCACTGCATACAGAAGCGGACGCCACGAGAGGCTTGTTTTAGTTTCCTGACTAACTGATTGAGTGATCTGACTACCTGCAGTGCTCTGTCCTCCCTGGCTAGTCTATCTGGCTGACTAACTGATTGAGTGATCTGACTATCTGCAGTGCTCTGTCCTCCCTGGCTAGTCTATCTGGCTGACTAACTGATTGAGTGATCTGACTATCTGCAGTGCTCTGTCCTCCCTGGCTAGTCTATCTGGCTGACTAACAGAAAAGTAAACGTATGAAAGAAAATGAAATAAAGAATGTTGCACACTCTATATACAGTATATCCCAATGATTTAATGGGTATTAATTACACCAATGTTTTGGGCATTATGTCCCTGCTGCAGGGACGCTACCAGAGACAAGTTTTAGATTTCTGACAGACTGACTACCCTCCCCTCGACTGTCCATGCCTGGCTGTTGCTATATCTTGTGACTGGGGACCTCAAGTCTCATATTCAAAAGCCATTAAGGCTGTATATGGAACACAAGTGTAAAAATCTAATGCCTCGGCTGTCCGGGAATATTTACTTTGGGAATAACGGAGGAGATCAGAATAAGGTGAAGACATGACTTAATGGTCTCAAGAGTATGACGATTAAACGTACAAAATAAGGACACAAACTAATACATTAAGTAACTTATAAAGCATGTATAAACAGGTATAATGGCTTAATCATTAAAGTTATTACAATTTTGTAGCCTATATCTGACTGAAAAGTACCCTAAGAACAAACTTTCAGTGAAGCACATGCAACTCAACTGCTACGCAACACAAAAATGTACTACATTTAGGAAACGTTTTTGATAATACTTTGCAATAAGGTACACTTTCTAAAGCGTTTCTAATTATGTTATTCATGATTTATAATGCATTTACAAATGATTAAATAACAATTAAGGTAGTAGTTAGAAACCCTTTAAACTCTATATGAATGGTACCCTATTTCCTTATATCTGACTGAAAATACTTCTCAAACCCACAGTGGAGCACACGTTACACAAAATGTCAAGATCAAAACAGAACACATTTAAGAAATAGTTTTAGCCTATACTGTATCTATCTGAAAGGCACCCTCAATACTGTACTTCACAACCCACGGTAGGAGTGGAGCACGTCACACATTAGTCATTTGTTGTCAGTCACTCCCTATTCCTAGACAGGAAGCAGAAAGCCGTTTCTAGATCACACAGAAGCATATCAACGTGCTGTCTAATCTATTTGACCTCCCTATAACTCACCCTTCAGAGTACAGCAAGCGGTTCTGCAGGTGTAGTTTACCTTTCACGTGCTGGTCCCAGTCCTGAAAACACATCCAACCAAACCCTGTCAGATAGATAGACCCTGACTCGCTGAACGCTATCCCCTACCTCAGTGCACCCCCTTTGAGCACAGCGACATTCCCCCCCTGTGTGTCTGGCCCTGATCATGGGTGGCTGGACTATAATTAAAGGGGCAACAACTTGGAGCCGAGAGCAACTGCTTCTGGAGCAGCTACAGTTAGCCTGGTCTCAGATCTGTTTGTGCTGTATAGCCAACTTGTCATGCGAATGGGATATATGAGTCCCAAAGGAGTTGGCTAGACCACACAAACAGATCTGGGACCAGGCTAACTGTAGTTGGCTCTGTTGGGTAATGATGTTACAACCTGCACACCACAGTAAAACTAAACTGTTCCTCACACCCCGTTCAAGGAACAGGCCATTTACAGTTCAGTTCACACACACTAATGAACTAGTAGTTGTTGAGCAAAGGATCTATTACAGAGCTTAAGATTAGAAAGAGCAAGATGCTAAAGGGATTGAGTTCAATATTTACACCATAGAATTAGGAATTAGTATACTAGAATCTATATGAACCTTCTTATGATGGGATAAAGGTCAGCCATTTTGGTCAGGAAGCAAACCATGGTTTGCCAGTGTTGTGATAAGATATTGTGTAAAATAATGAATTTGAAGAATTTATCTGCACTGTGTTTGTCAGCTAGCTAGCCAGACAGTTTTAGAGGAATGATTCCAATAATTATTCAAATGAACTGCCAATATGCCAACATTCCATTCAAACGATGCAGTCAACCCACAGCCATACACTGGCTGAAATCAGTTGATGATAGGACTTAGACAAGTTGTAAATGCAACAAGTACTGATTATATCATATAATAGCACTCACATCATTCAAAGAAAGCTAAAATAGATGGTCTGTTTGCATATATTTTTGTCACGCCCTGATCTGTTTCACCTGTCCTCGTGCTTGTCTCCACCCCCTCCAGGTGTCGCCCCACTTCCCAATTATGTCCTGTGTATTTATACCTTTGTTCTCTGTCTGTTTGTTGCCAGTTCGTCTTGTTCGTTCAAGCTAACCAGCGTTTTCCTGTCAGCTCCTATCGTTTCCCAGCCTCTCTTTCCTCGTCCTCCTGGTTTTTGATCTCTGCTTGTCCTGACACTGTACCCGCCTGCCTGACCTCTCGGCCTGTCCCTGACCCTGAGTCCGCCTGCCACCCTGTACCTTGGCCTTACCCTGTTTCTTCGACCCCTGCCTGCCTTGACCTGTCTTTGCCTGCCACTGTTGCGGCAATAAACATTGTTACCTCGACAGTCTGCGCCTGGGTCTTACCTTGATCCGTGATAGTACGAACTGGCCATGACTGACCCAGCAGACCTGGACCAGCTCCGCCACGTCATCTCCTCCCAAGGATCCGCCATTGGTAGGCACGAGGAGTTGTTTTGCGGTATGGTGGAGGGGTTCCAGGTAACAGCCGAATGTCACAACCAACTATTGGACATTTTGCGGGAGCAAGTCCGTGGGTTGCCTACTAGGCAGCCAATCATGATGGTAACCTCCCAGCCCCTCTGTAACCCGGCTGGTAGCAGCACCGTCACCCCGGTTTCCCGGGAACCCCGCTTACCTCCACCAGAGCGCTATGATGGAGATTCCGGAACCTGCCGGGCCTTTCTCTCCCAGTGTTCCCTCGTTTTCGAGCTGCAGCCTTCTTCGTTCCCCTCGAAGAGCGTATATAATTACGCTGATGTTCGGGAGGGCACTCGTTTGGGCCACAGCGGTGTGGGAGCAATAATCTGCCATCTGCCTCAGTCTAGAGGTATTTGTGGCGGAGGTGAAAAAGGTGTTTGTTGCTCCGATGTCCGGGAGAAAGGCTGCCCAGAAGTTACTCCAGCTTTGGCAGGACACCCTCAGTGTGGCAGACTATGCGGTGGAGTTCCGCACGCTAGCAGCCGAGGGTACCTGGAACCCGGAAGCGCTGTTCGACACATTCCTGCATGTATTATTGGAGGAAATAAAGGATGAGCTGGCAGCCGGAGAACTACCAACGGATCTCGACTCACTCATCGCTTTAACCATCCAGATCGATGGTTGGCTACGGGAACGTAGGAGGCAGAAGAGTTTCGATTGCGGTCCCAATCGCTCAGGGATCCCATGGGGTTCTATATATGGGATCCCACCTTGTAGCTGATAAACTCCGGAAGTCCCCGAAAGAATCCGTGCTTACCCGAGTCTCTCCAACAGCCCCCAGAGACTGCCGATTCACCTCTTCCCGAGCCAACGCAGCTCGACAGGACTAGGCTGCCTCCAGCCGAGCGCGTACGCAGACTTGCGACCCAGAGTTGTCTGTATTGCGGTACTGCTAGTAATTTTGTGTCTACTTGTCCCTTCAAGAGAGCTATCTCATTCGTTGGAGTGAGCACACTGGTGGGTCTGAATGCTAATTTTTCTTCTCCCGTTACTCGCCTCCCTCTCTATGCCACCCTGCTGTGGGGCGATCAGTCCATGTCTCTCCAGGTGCTCATGGACTCGGGGGCCGATATGAGTCTCATGGACAATACCCTGGCGTCCGAGCTGGGCATCCTCACACAACCCCTCTCCATTCCCATGGGTGTTAGAGTGCTGAACGGGCACTCTATAGGCTGGGTCACCCACCAGACCACCCCCGTCAGCCTACGAGTGTCGGGAACCACAGCGAGGCTATCCAATTCCTGCTGGTTGAGTCTCTGCAGGTTCCCGTGGTATTGGGATTCTATTGGCTCCAGCGACACAATCCCTCCATTGACTGGGCTACTGGTGCCATTGTGGGCTGGAGCCTGTCCTGCCACACTCTTTGCCTGAAGTCAGCTTTTCCTGCATCTTCCTGGGGGCTTGGAAATATTCCCAGACCTTTCCGCAAGCTCCACAGAGTCCTAGGACCTCCGGAAGGAGTTCAGTAAGGCCCGGGCCACTGCGCTTCTGCAGCATCGACCGGTATCCAAGGAAGTCAAGTCTGAGGCACTGGCAGTTCGCTTTAGGGCAGCGGCTACACCCCCGGAAGCCGAGACCTGTCTCCCCCGCTCCAAGATCACTAGCCCCTCTGCTGTTTGTCCTCTGTTACCCTGTACCCTCCGTATTTTTCCTACCTTTTCGGTGTCTAGAGTCAAAACCATGTCTGACTGCCCCTTGGCTTCTGTTTCTAGGCCCATCCCTCCCCTGTGTTATCGATGGCCAGCCAGCGTACACGGTGAGAGGCCTCCTGAGGGTTTGACCCTGGGGCATCGGGTTTTCAGTACCTGATTGACTGGGAGGGTTATGGCCCGGAGGAGAGGTGCTGGGTTCCCGCTAAAGACATCTTGGACCCGGCCCTCATCACCAACTTTCACCGCCGGCACCCCGGTCAACGAGGTATACGCCCAGGTGGAACGCCAGGTGGCGTCCCTAGAAGTGGGGTGGTACTGTCACGCCCTGATCTGTTTCACCTGTCCTCGTGCTTGTCTCCACCCACCTCCAGGTGTCACCCCTCTTCCCAATTATGTCCTGTGTATTTATACCTGTGTTCTCTGTCTGTTTGTTGCCAGTTTATCTTGTTCGTTCAAGCTAACCAGCGTTTTCCTGTCAGCTCCTATCGTTTCCCAGCCTCTCTTTCCTCGTCCTCCTGGTTTTTGATCTCTGCTTGTCCTGACCCTGTACCCGCCCACGTGACCTCTCTCACTGTCCCAGACCCTGTGTCTGCCTGCCGTCCTGTTACCTTGGCCTTACCCTGGATCTTCGACCCCTGCCTGCCTTGACCTGTCTTTGTCTGCCACTGTTCCGACAATAAACATTGTTACCTCGACAGTCTGCGCCTGGGTCTTACCTTGATTCCTGATCATTTTAGAGGCTATTCATACAGAAAATTGGTATAAAACCTATATAAACTGTATATATAATTATATGACAATATTTTAGGTTGACAATAATTCTATTACACAATTTCCGATATATCACAGGCCTTACTTTTATTTTCCTGCATAATTAAAATCAGGATTATGCCTCTGCTGCCATTCATTCCAATCAGACTGGTTTGGATTTCTCCCTGACCAATATGGCTGCAATTTTCACTCCATTCTGGAACTTTGAGGGTTTATGTCATAGCCCCTCTAGTAAGTTGATAGGATCTCTATGGTTAACACACTACAGTACATGAAAATGTAAACGCATTGATGATATATGTTCACTAGAATAAAACCATATGTTATCCCACATCGTCTATGCCTGCATCTCAGTTTCAAAGAGCAATACATTCTAATAGGAGTGTCACCAAGCTTGTTCAATGTAATTAAGTATTTCTCTAGTCTAGACTTTACAGGAAGTTACATATTTCTCCACAGGAAGTGACATACTGTCCATAGGAAATTATATAATCCCCGTCCAATGAGCTCCACCCACCTTGAGGTTATAGACCTTCTTCTCACAGATGGTGCACTGGTGGGGCAGGTGTGATGGCGTCACGGTGTGGAAGTCATTCAGCTGGTGAGGTTGGAGTTGTACGGAACCACCTGTAGACAGGGTCTCCTCTCCCCCCTGCAGGGGCTGCTTGTGGTATCCCACAAACCCCTTGGTGCCACCCATGCCTGCTCCGAACGAGGAAGTAACTCCCCCACCGCCGGAATTTAACTTGGGGTCAGAGGTTGGCTCCTCTGGATTGTACAGTTCCTCTCTGGCACGGACTGGCTGCCCAGTCCCCATCCATACTGTGGCAGTATTGGAAACCATGTCCAACCCTTTTTCCGCGTGGCTCATGTTAGCTGGGCTTTTCCACTGCTGCTCATTAAAAGGGTTCTTGTTCTGATCGTTTTGATTCCCAACACCGAACCCAGCCTGTTGTTGTTGACTCTGACCATAGAAGTCAATCTGAAAGCCTTGGTTTGTACTCTTTGCCTGAGTCATGATTGGTACGTACTGTCCTTGTCCCTCTCCGGCTTCACTCAACGCCACCGACGTCCCCCCTGTGAAGCCATACTGGAGATGCCTATCCATATCTGAAGGGTATGTTGAGCCAGCTTTCTTACCGTAGTCTGATCCACCATGCTGGTTGGCCTGTTGCTGCTGCTGTTGGTTCCCAGAAACACCCCCACCTCCGTAATGGTTCAGCCTCAGATTACCATGATTCTGGTTGAATCCGGCCCCTACCAAAGTCCCAAGGGCAGAGTTGGGGGGTGGCGGCGGTGGCGGCGGTGGTGGAGGCAGTTGGAAGGCTAGGGCACTGGAGTGGAAACCACCACCAACTGCTTGGGGATTACTGACCATGGCCGAGGCGCGGAGCTGGTTGAAGAGGGGCTGGGACATGGCCACATTGGCAAGGACCTGATTGAGGGAGAAGATAGATTAAAAAACATTAGTCTCGAAAACAGACAAAAAGTGTGAACACTTGAAACACTTGAAAAGTGTGTTAAAATAAGAGTTTGCATTTCAGAATAAAATTCCCAGATATGTAAATATAAGAAAACCAACCAACCCTGTTACAGACCTGATTGAGGAAATAAAAGTAAAATTGAGAAAATAAAAGCTTGCATTCCAAAGTACCCCCAAAAATAAAGGCAAACCAATACATTCTGTGACAGACCTGATTGAGGATGCTGGCTGCGTTTGCAGAGTTTGCGTTGCCCCCCACAGCACTCTGGGCCAGTTTAAGGCGGTGGAAGGTGAGCTGGGCCTGGAGCTGGGCTAGCTGGATACTGGCGGGTGTCAAGAGGAGCTGTGTGTTCTGGTGGTTCTGGTGGGTCCCACCCCCACCACTCAGTTGGCCCTGGACACCACCCACTGGCTGGGGCTTGTTATCATTGCCGTCGGACAGGCTGGTGCTATAAACAAACAGGGAAAAGATGGATGAGAAAATGTAAACAACCGTAGCTATAAAACACAGCTTTTAATCAGAGATTTGGGTCCCACTGTTTAAAACAAATAAATAAATACATTATGTAGCCTTAACATTTAGCTTCTGTGGAGGAACTACAATTCGTATCAGGGTCATAGATAATTGCATTATAGAGGAACCGGTAGCAATAGCAGCTTGTTTCGCACCAAGCATGGTTAAACGAGACAACAAAGTTTTGCAACCAGCTGTAGACATGAACACTTATCCACATACCCACATACCCACCACACAACCCCAGACCCTTCCCGGATGCAAACGCTTTTGACTGGGCCCTGTCCTTTCGTGTTCTGATGAATGTGCTCACATGCTGGCTAAATTTAGTATCTTGCACTATCAATCAAATCATATATAGAACCCCATGACTTGACACAGCCCAACCCGACCAACCATCAGCCCTGATCCAACACTCTAGAACTAGAAGCCGAGAGACCAATTGGATTAGGGGTGGGCAAGGTCCCAAGAGAAAGTTGTTTTAGACATTGATGGACACAGCAGCCATGTTGTTTTCTCACATACATGAAGGTCTATAGCGCCACATAAGGGACATTTTGTTTGTGAAACGTAACAACACAGCTTCTTCACAGGGTTAGCGTCTGCTGGGTTCAAATTGTGAAATATGGAGAAGAGATTAATGTAGATGTTTAGATCGTTGTGGTTTCGTTCGGAATATGGAGAAGCAACTGAATCTTTCTGAGGATTAGCACCTCTTGGTTTGTGGTGCTACTGGCTTGTAGAGTTGTCATATGGTCTTACGAAGAGGTACGTTTCCACACCATAAAGTCATCACGTCAGTGCTGTCGCTAAATTAGACATCAGTTATATTATAGACCACGGGGTGGATTTTGTAATTGAGATTTCACCATTTTCACAACCGATCACATTTGAACTATCATATGCCATCACTATTCCATAGATTATTCAAATAATACTTTTTCCATAGTATTAGGCTACTCTTTTTTCACAAAATAGTCTAACATCATACACAGTTATAGTGCACCTGCAACTTACATTTTTTGGAGACATCTTGATATTAGCATACTGTATTACACACTTCTGATAGTACACATGTCCCCCTGTGACATAATTCAAACTTGGACAATTAACCGCTTTGACTTAACAGTCCCAAGATGACCTCATATTGACATCATCATACAGTATTACTGTGTATATCATATCACTATGATTTTGGTCTTACATGGTACATGCTACTGTATAACATCATCATACTTTGTTTGCACCGTGGCACCAGAGCTTCATGTTAAATTACATACTAGCTTGCACTGAGGCTAAGACTTTAGGACCCCACAGCAGCTGCCCTTTTAATTGCCTGTCTGTCTTTTCATCCTGGCAACACCACCACACGCTAGCTCTGTAGTAGTATACGTAGCCATCTTTAAAAGTCCTGCTTTACGGCCTGCACGCTGTTAAACCACACAAACAACAACTGCCCCGGTTGCCCCTCGTTGTCCTTCTGTTAGCTGAGATTGAAGTGCCAGTAATGTCACAATGATACCCTCTGTCTCAGTCAGAACAGACCAGACTATGGGCCTAGCTGCCCAGATCAGATGAAGCTGTTTATGTCATGTCAGCCAGTAAACGGATAAAGACTGTGATTGTCACGGTATAGGTGGATAAGCAGGGTGACTTGTGCTAGAGCACAGGACAATATGAGAGGTGATTTATAAATACAGGTTTATAAAGGAAGCAAGGAAGCAAAAAAGATTAAATAACTTAAAATACTTTGCAGGATATTGTTGTCTTTCCACAAGATGCTTTGAGCACTAATACCAATATGTACTTTATTTAAAAGCTACATAAGTAAGTGTTGAACTAGATCTCTTGGACACTTGACAGGGCGGTCAGCCCCCTGTGCTGCATGTTGTACACACTCTTATCAGTACAAGCACGCTGATGGATCATATAAACACTGCCGCAGCCGATGACTCGCTGCTAAAAATACTAGTCTCTCATCTGTTCTGACACACAGCCCTTAATAGACAAATATGGCCTCGGCTCTTACTGAGGCAGCTGGCTCTGAGTAGAGCAGACCTGGGTCCAAATAGTATTTGGTTCTTTCAAATAGTTTGGGACCAATGGAATAGTCCCAAAAGTTCCAACCCTGCCCACCTGGCATTCAGGGCCAAGCTCAATCAAACGACTAAAGTATTTTAAAGAC
This sequence comes from Oncorhynchus mykiss, assembly GCF_013265735.2. Classification (NCBI taxonomy): domain Eukaryota; kingdom Metazoa; phylum Chordata; class Actinopteri; order Salmoniformes; family Salmonidae; genus Oncorhynchus; species Oncorhynchus mykiss. Next base: position 12,302,507 of record NC_048577.1, on the reverse strand, counting down.
AGAAAGTACTATTTGAACCGAAGTCTGGCTCGCTGAGTGCTGCTGGCCAGGCCACTTCAGACCTGTCCAGATCTTGTAATACGAAACAGATTTAGTAGTAGAGGTATAGATCCATGGATGCATCTCAAATTGCACTTTATTTTCTATACACTACTACTTTTTACAATGGGCCCTCTTAAAAGTAGCTTTCTACATTTATTATATTTTATTTAACCTTTATTTAACTAGGCAAGTCAGTTAAGAACAAATTCTTATTTACAATGACGGCCTACCCATAGGGAATAGGGTGCCATTTAAGACTCAGGTTTCAAGTCGTCCCAGACAGTAATTTATTCATTCAAATCAGGTGGTGGGATATTGGAGCGTAATATGATAAGCCATCATTAGATGCCCCCTGAAGAATGTGTGTGTGTGTGTCTGCCTGTCATACAATCGTTAATAAATTCAAACCAGGTGTTAGGGTTATTGGAGCGTGATCTGATAATAGATCATTAGATGTGCTCTAAAGGATTGGGGGCCTTTACACCAATACAGTGTATATTGACTGATGACAATATGAATGTCACACTGAATTTCTCTGGAGCGATCCTCAGCTGAAGATGACTCTACATATGGTAAGTTGCTCTTATACCTGTGTATTAACTAAAGCAACAACGTTGTATTAAATAGTACCTAAGTAATTGCATTATAATTGAGTTAAACATGTTTTTTTTATTACAGAGGAATAAACTGTTGCTTTTAAAAAACACTGAGTCCCCTGTTGTTTTGCTAATGACCTTGTAACTGACTAGACTATTAGGCCCAAATGCTTGTCTGAGGTCCTATTGTGTGTCTGCTGTCTGCTGGGAATCTCTTACCATGTCATAAATGCTGGGCCCAGTCTCCTATACGCCAGAAAAAGACTCTCGCACACACAGGGTGACGTCATTGCTGCCTTAGCTTATGTCGCCACGGTTCAACAAGCTCAACCTTGAGTGCATAGTTGAAGGTGTTCGGTTTTTAGAAACACAATAACGATGTAGGGGGTGAGCTATTATAGAATTAAGATCTCATAAATCACTATATCAGAGACAACATTGTGAATAAATATAATACAGAAGTACATCCCAAATACAAATTATTAGTCAGCCATAACAATATTAGCAATATTCAATCCTATACATTCAATCAAATCAGACTAGTTTTAACTGTGGTATTTGTCATGTTCTCGTGTGAAACTATTTCATGCTCCTGTTTTTAATGGTGTAACAATGTGGACGGGACGGTGTTGTGCTGTGGGTATGGTCGCATGCTTCATCATTAATTAGTAGTAGTTATTATAAGCAGGGAAGGGCGGAGAGCTCCCTGGCATTGTTATGCTGCATACAGGTGTTGGATCTTAATTTAACCAGTAATGTCAAAGCAAAATAATCCTGCAGCAAAATAATTTGAACATTTAGTCCATAATGTTGCTAGATCGTTGGTTAGCTGGCCAAAATTAGGCTACATGAAAACTGCAATACTGTTAGTGTAACCAACCATGTGTTAGTGCAGGTTTTCAGTGAATTCATGAAGCTCATCTGCATTTCCCGAGGTGCATGAAAATTCTCATCAACAAAAGAGTGATCAAATCTGTCGTAACCGGCCGCGACCGGGAGGTCCGTGGGGCGACGCACAATTGGCCTAGCGTCGCCCGGGTTAGGGAGGGCTTGGTCGGTAGGGGTGTCCTTGTCTCATCGCGCACCAGCGACTCCTGTGGCGGGCCGGCGCAGTGTGCGCTAACCAAGGTGGCCAGGTGCACTGTGTTTCCTCCGGCGCATTGGTGCGGCTGGCTTCCGGGTTGGATGCGTGCTGTGTTAAGAAGCAGTGCGGCTTGGTTGGGTTGTGTATCGGAGGACGCATGACTTTCAACCTTCGTCTCTCCCGAGCCCGTACGGGAGTTGTAGCGATGAGACAAGATAGTAGCTACTACAACAATTGGATACCACGAAATTGGGGAGAAAAAGGGGTAAAAAAAAAAAAAAAAAAGTGATCAAATCAATATCCTACATCTGTACGTATATGGTAACGTGATAATATGTTAAACGTTGGAAATGCAGTTCATATAAGCAGTCATTTAAAGAAACAGCATACTAATAATGTTAAGGATGTCAAATTGCCATAAAGTGTATGTGTTCAAAAACAACAATATAGTCACTATTTTGTTATTCATTTGAATTGGGTTGTTTCTCTAAACATGCTGAGAGACCATATTGCAGTCTAACTTTTACTAACAGAAAACAATTAAGCTAATAATAATTTATTAGCTATTTTTCCGTTTATAATTTTATTCATAGAAATTGTGCAGTAATTTAAATAAATTAACATTAGACATATTTGTATTTGTGCTGCTGCGAGGACACAAATATTATACATTTTATAAAGTTTATATAAAAGTATATTTTTTAATTATGTATTTTATTTAAGTATATGTCCACATTTGTTACTTAAGTTATATGTATTTAACTTATACTTACTGTATACACTGTGTGTTTCAAAACATTAGGAACACCTGCTTTTTCCATGTTCCCTGTGGAACGCTTTTGACACCTTGTAGACTCCATGCTCGGACAAATTGAGGCTGGTCTGAGCGCAAAATGAATGGGGTGCAACTCAATATTAGGACTGTGTTCTTAATGTTTTCTACACAGTGTATGTTATAAGTATAATTATAATAGTGTATGTTTTGGGCAAAAACATGCTAGGAACAAGGGCATTCAAATTGGTTGATTATTATTGTTTCCCACGCATACTGTTGGGTTCTACTTCATTCAATAACTTACATTTACACAAGGAACAGTTTATGTATTATGAAACAACAATTATTTCATGTATGTATTTATTATGAAACACTAATTATTTTAATGTATTTATGTATTATGAAACACAAATTATTTCATGTATGTATTTATTATGAAACACTAATTATTTGTCCGAAACAACGCTTCAAGCAAATGTGTTACTAGCAAAATTGCATATTGTTGTGTAAAAGATACTGTACACAAAAATGCTACTCACAAATTCAAACAAATTCTTAATGAATCATTCTAAATGAACAAAAACAAACACAATCCAGCAAAAGTAAGTCCCTCTATCTAGGCTCCCGACTTTCCTTCTCTCTCTCCCTTGTTCCCTCTTTCCTCTCATGCAACACAAGACACTATTTGGAGCAGCTGGTTCCCTCTCCTCTGTCTGTATAACCAATTTGTCATGATCAGACTTCTCACCAACATTCAAACACACAGTCCCTCTCTCCTCTGCAGCCTGATAGATGACTGTACTAACCATTACCACCCTTTTCTGTTATGTGACTGTCTCAAAGCCCAATGAGTGTTGACTCCTTTAACAAATGAGGACAGAGTAGCTTCGCCGTGTAGCATGTCTCCATAATGGACTCTGTAACTTACACTACGTTCATATATGGTACATTGCTAGTAAATACAGTATATGTGTATGGCTATATGTACGGAGTGTGCGCATGTATGGCGCATTACACGGACGTACTATACGTAGCCTGCATGTTGGGGATTGCTTTTCTAGGAACATAGTATGGATATAGCACAGACATCTTTTAAATGAATAGAAACAGTATATATTAATTAGCTCAATATATTATTGACACTATATTTTAGTCTCACGCTGAAAGATTTTGTCTTTAAGCCAAGTGTTCCTGCTGAAAATATTGACACGCACTTGAACTTGAATGAATATGTAAGAACTGAAATAGTCAATTGAACAGACTTAGGGAGAAGGAGATATGATATGAATTAATCGTATGTCCAAACAAATAAAATAATGATATTATATTAGCAGTGCAATAAAAAATGCCAGGGATAAAGCTTCATGTTGATTCAGTGAATAATTAAAAAGGACACCAATGACATCATTTGATAAATAAATCTGAACAAAATGATTTGAACATTTGTGGACCAAAGTCAAACTAGCAAAATAAAGTTGAAACCTATCTGAAACAAACTCAAAAGCACTCCCACTTTCCAACAAATCCCTAAACTCCCAGTGTCTACCAGTAAGTCATCAGACATAGTAAACCAAGTCCAATATTCAGATATAATTCCATATTGTTTGGACATAAGCAGGGTTACTCAACCAGTCCCATTCAAGTAGAGATCCATTGTTCCTTCCACACAACACTTAGAACCTAGAAGACTTCTGAAGACATCAAAGAGAACCCTTCAGCATAAAGTTCTACACACCAAATAGGCCAAGTCCCGCTAGCTTTATGAGAGGAAATATACTACTTAACTGGACCCTAAGGTGCCGAGTGAGTGAAGCAATTTAGGGAGCACAGTTCAAAAGTGAAAAGTGTGTGGAACAAGACAGCCCATGCTTTCCCCAACCAATTCAAATCAAATGTATTTATAAAGCCCTTTTTACAACAGCAGATGTGTCAAAATGCTTATACAGAAACCCAGCCTAAAACCCCAAAGACCAAGCAATGCAGAGCAGATGTAGAACCACTGCCCAAACACAACAAGCCTACAGAGAGATATCAATTCGATTTTTGGATTTGATGTTTTAAGATCCTCATTAGCTGACGCCAATGGCTCTATAGGTGGCTGGGCGCTACAACCAACCACTACACACCCCTGCACAACACAGAGAGCTATGAATCTGTACAACACAGCGAGCCTACAGAGAGCTATCAATCTGTACAACACAGCGAGCCTACAGAGAGCTATCAATCTGTACAACACAGCGAGCCTACAGAGAGCTATCAATCTGTACAACACAGCGAGCCGACAGAGAGCTATCAATCTGTACAACACAGCGAGCCTACAGAGAGCTATCAATCTGTACAACACAATGAGCCTACAGAGAACTATAAATCTGTACAACACAGCGAGCCTACAGAGAGCTATCAATCTGTACAACACAGCGAGCCTACAGAGAGCTATCAATCTGTACAACACAGCCTTGACCCTATACTCCTATACTCCTATACTCCTATACTCCTTACTCAACAGAGCCATCTCCAGTCTCAGAAACACCCCCGGAGGAACAGAAAAGTCACACCAACCTGGAGCAGCGGTTGCACTGTAGGAGTCCTCTCTATGTTACACCCCACTAGCAGCTACTGTAGTTACGTTATGACCTACGTCTAGTGGCTGAGGAGGCATGAGACTTGCTTACTGCCCGTCTCTCTACTAGCACTGTGACTAACTGTACACCAACTCCACCACCCCAACCCTTTCCTATGTAGTTAAAGTTAACTCCAACACACTGCCCTGTGAGTCCCTGTATGAGAGTGCACTGACGCTATAGTCCAACACACTGCCCTGTGAGTCCCTGTATGAGAGTGCACTGACGCTATAGTCCAACACACTGCCCTGTGAGTCCCTGTATGAGAGTGCACTGACGCTATAGTCCAACACACTGCCCTGTGAGTCCCTGTATGAGAGTGCACTGATGCTATAGTCCAACACACTGCCCTGTGAGTCCCTGTATGTGAGTGCCCCTATGTAAGTCCAATGTTGTTAACGCTTAAGTTAAGTTGGCCACTATACCAGTACACCCGGCCCTTCCCTGAGCTGTCTCCCAGTCCACCTGGTTTTTATTTACCACCAGATGTATTGGGGGAGATGGGGGCCATTTTGAGGGTCAACTCTACTAGGATTCCACTATGACAAAAAAATACAGTATTTAGAAAATATGTATATTTTATAGGTTTAAAATATATGATATTTAAATTACTTGGCTGTTGCAAGGTAATATAATGTGAATGATAAGACGTCTAAATACATAAAACAAAAACAAAAATGTCTTCTTCTAAATCACAACAGATATTTTAGATAGAAGCTGGAATATCGGGTCGGTTAAAGATAGTATTTTTAAAGGTGCATTACCTTTATAACATATATGAAAATAATTATTAGGTGATATGTTCAACTTGGCTTTCTCATACTGCCCGTAACACGGCTTAGATAACATTTCATCCACATCTATTCGCCTTGGTAGGCGCGCGCGCACACACACACACACGCACTCGCACACTGACAATTATATTGAGAATTATATTAATATTTTACCCTAAGGTACATTTATAATAGGAAACATTTAGCAACAGGTTTAACAACACAAAGCCTATCCTAAATGGATATATCAACACACGCCAATGACCGTAATGAGAGATTTCTTTCCCATAACGTTTTCTTAGCACATATATTAAAAACAGCTGCAAGTATGCTGATAATTTGCGTGAATAAATAGTTTATTTCTATTCTTCTACCTATTATTGTTATTATTATTATTTTTTTACAAAGAACCCATTTCATTAACAAAATATTTCGACCGGCTTTATGAATTATTAGGTGTTAAAACTGTACGTTTACTGACAACGTAGTAATGATTTTGTAACAACTACAGAGGCCTACTTCATCTATCTATTTTTCCACCCCAAAAATAATGTTCACAACATCGTATAGGTTGTGTGTTTGAATTTGACATCGAAGGAATACTATGGCATCTTCAAATGGGTTTCATGAAGATATTTTGTTTAATCAATTTTCCTAGGCTTATCGGAATCAGATAAATGTCCACAAGCAAATTAAATTAATAGGCCAACATTAACTTTAATTAAGTTGTAAAGTTTCATAGCATGTTTGGATAATGTTTGATATAGTCTGTTGTGTAAAATGCATGGCCTATGCTATTATAACAAAGAAGAAGACTAAACATAATTAATAAGAAGCCTACGACACAGACTTAACAACGTTAGCAAATGCGAACAATATAGGCTATTTAAATCAATTAACTTTTCTCCAACTTTTTCATCTATTTGAAGAAAAATTTTACAATTTGTTTTCTGCCTTTTAGTCACCAGATAAGCATCATTCTACCTCATGTTTGTCAACACTGTAATTCTCAAAACTCAACATAAAGATCTAAATCAAATTCGATCGATATTTGAAACACTACCCACTTCGGACGACTAGGTCTAATATCCTGTTAATATATCCTTATTATGCATTAATACAAATTATGATTGGGCCAAACCTCGAATCAATCAACTGTAGGCCTACTTTATTTACATGCGGATAGTTCATTTGGTGACATCTCGACACATTTGCGCATTGGTTTCCAGCTCTCATAGAGATAAGCATTTTACCTAAACTCCCAGGCATCCTATTCCCTGTGAGGTGCCAATGCAACATATTTACATCCCCTCCATCTGTTGCAGTTTAGCTCGGGGCGGCCCATCCGGGGGAGAGAGAGAACAAACTGCTTTTAGTGAGCCTATCTCCAATTTATTTTAAAAGTCCGGAACAGGACATGACTGGGCCAAAATGTTAGGCCCTAAATTCAGTGCACCGTGCAACACGGTTCTTTCCACCGAGTTTCTCTCAGGACAGCAGCCTACAAGGTGACGCCTGTGACCTACAGGTAAACTCCCCACTTCGCTGACCGTAAATATCATTCAGGGAGCATCCATTTGATTGCGCAATATAAAACTTTTATATTGAGTTACCAAGAAATGTGCCTGCAGAGGACGAACGTTTGCCTAAAAAGTACAACATTAATATCACAATAATCATCATTAATATAAAAAAGTGACAAGCAAAATTGACAAGCAGAATGAATGCATATGCCCTACAAACCTGTTCACTTTAAAATAAATGAAATTGACAGATGATCAATTAAGCTCCTTAATCAAAGCAACCCCACCATACCATCACCTAGTCTAATTTAATCCCACTAGATGGCACTAAATGCTTTGCTCTGTGGCTCCAGGAGTCCCTGTGGAGATGGGATTTAACCATATGAGGGCACCATTCTCTTTCTGATGAATCTATAAACCTGGGGTCTCCAAGCCTTTTCTCAGGAAGTTACCCTCCTGCAGGTTTTCACTACAACCCCAGTTGTAACTAACCTGATTCAGTTTATCAACCAGCTAATAATTAGAATCAGGTGTGCTATATTAGGGCTGGATCGAAAACCTACAGGAAGGTAGCTCTCCAGGAACAGGGTCTATCATGTCTCTGTCGTGTCTGTCTATCATGTCTCTGTCGTGTCTGTCTATCATGTCTCTGTCGTGTCTGTCTATCATGTCTCTGTGTTGCAACACAGGGGTCATGGGTTTGTTTCCGGGTGGGGCCACCCATACGTAATGTATACATGCATGACTACAACTTTAAGTTGCTTTGGATAGTTATTATATTATTATTATATTATTATTATATTATTAAAAACTGCAGCCATAAATGGCAGGTAGCCTGCAGTTAACCCACTGTTCCTAAATAAAGGTCAACTGAACGGAGCATTAGAATGCAAGAAAAAGCAAAGAGTACGGGATAAAATGGTCCCTAGTGGCTCAGTTAGTAGAGCAGGGTGCTTGCAATGTCAGGGTTGTGGGTTTGATTCCCACAGGGGACCAAGATGAAAATGTATCCAGTCACTACTGTAAGTCGCTCTGGATAAGAATGTCTGCTAAATGACTAACATGTAAATACAATCACCTGCCTGTTGATAATTCATATAATAAAGAATAACGCATTTAGGATGATGACCATCTCTCTGACACGGGTGTACGCCGCTACGCTGTCTTTGTCTCACCCGAACGCACACCAGTGGAGGCTGCTGAGGGGAGGACGGCTTATAATAATGTCTGGAAATTAGCGAATGGAAACCATGTATTTCATACCAATCCACCTATTCCGCTCCAGCCATTACCACGAGCCTGTCCTCCCCAATTAAGGTGCTGACAACCTCCTGTGACGCACCCACCCAAACCCCCAATCTCACGAAGAAGACACAGATCAGGTTGTCAAGTCCATCAACCCTAACCGTGCCCCTTGACTTTTCCCAATACGGAACAACCAGTCAATCACGTTCCACAACCCTAATGAACGTTTTCAACAGATCCATCACATAACGCTCGACTGCTTACTCCTCACGTGGTTGTCATGATCACTGAGGTGAGGGAGGGTGAGTTATGGATGGATGGGTCAGCTAGATTACTCATCATGTGGTCTACATGTTTGTTAGGGTGGGGGGGGGGTCAAAGTATGTATGGACGAGTCCGGGGGGTCTGGGTCAGCTAGATTGAGCCTGAGTTTGCAGCTCCAGGGGATCAAATACATGGTATATGGCACAGCTGAGGGAGCCTCTGATTTATAGCTGCCCAGGAACGGGTGAGGAATCCTGGCCACAGACACATGGGTAGGATCCTGAGGACTGGAGCTCCATGAGGCTGATGGGTGGTAGCTGTAGTAGTGTGTGTGTGTGTGTGTGTGTGTGGTCTAAGTATAATGGCAGCGATTGGCACATTCCACCTGACGTTTTTAAAAGGTGGAAAGGTATGTTATAGGTTAAATGTGGGGTTTTATTAAGTAATATAAAAACAGTTACGTTAGGGTAACACACACTACAAGCATCACATCCCCTCTGTCCTCTGTCAAATACATGTTGAGTCACATGGTAGCAAACACAAATCCTCTCTCTCTCTCTCTCTCTCTCTCTCTCTCTCTCTCTCTCTCTCTCTCTCTCTCTCTCTCTCTCTCTCTCTCTCTCTCTCTCACACACACTCACACTCACACTCACACTCACACTCACACTCACACTCACACTCACACTCACACTCTCACACACACACACACGCACCATAGCTCTTATTTCAGCCACCAGCTATTAGGAAGGTGTAACATAGGATATCAGGGTCACAGAGAAACACACAGGTCAAATGGAATCTTCTGGTCGAAGACAGCTGTACCATAACTGTGTTTCACCACTAAGAGCATTCCTGCTAAAATGATCATACGTGTGTGTGTGTGTGTGTGTGTGTGTGTGTGTGTGTGTGTGTGTGTGTGTGTGTGTGCATGTGTGTGTTCATTCCTGCTGTTCGGTGTGTGTGTGTGTGTGCCTTCCTGCTAAAACACACAGTGGAATAACCTAAATGAGTGTTTGACACTGACTACCAGTGGAAGTGAGGAATTGTTCCCTAGAGTACTATGGAAATACACTGACACCTGTTGCAATAATTAAGTAAAACATTTCTTTAAACAGGAAGTTAAGGTTATAAACAATGGATTTACCTTAATCTATACCCATCATTGCCTTCATTATAACTATCAATCATTGTAACCATACAGTAGTAAGTAGCAAGCTCACTTTCACGGCAATTTAAGAGAAAAATAGTCTGATTTCAACCAGACAAAATATCAACCAAAACAGAAAAACACCTAATTGATTGATTCTCAATGGACCAACACTTACAACTGTAATGCATGAATACAACACATTCCTACGGCTAATGTTTTTCAGTTGCTAGATAATGTCTCTGAGTAGAGCGTTGTTTATTCAGCTGGTGTTTCTGAGCACGAAGCTAGCTCATAATACAGCTAATGTTTTTCAAACGGTTCGTCAGTACTTATCCACTGTATCGAATGCTCCTCTGCGCTTTGCATTGTGAGGTGTGCATTGAGCTCTGCATGTGTGTGTCTAAGGTGGTTGGACCTTCTGCAGACTGACACAGGAGCCCCCTAGGAACTGTAGATGGGAGAGACAGAGAATGTCTAAAACTAACTAACAGACTTATAGTGGGTGGCCTTAGGGATCACTTCCAGGTCAATAGGTCAATTATTCGCTCCACTATCAGGTCGACGACACTACAGCCCTGCCCAAAAACAAAACCTAACCCCTTCCTCCTGGATTTAGCACTAGATCAGAAAGAATTGTGTAGATCAGAAAGAATTGGACAGGTAGAAGCAGTATTATTGCAGATCCAACTTCTGACAGGATAGTTCCGATTTAGGTATTTGCTCATACCTCTCCAATGCTTTCAGATCTACACCAGGAGAATCTTTGGCAGACAGTGAATTGTTTTGGCTATAACATAAAGGGAGAATTGCTATAACAGCTGTCTGACAAGCAATTTTCCTGTTCTGTTGTAAAATATATTTATAGCTTTACTAGTGTACCCTTGTGGAGAATCAATTCTCCATTTTCATTGGCTGAGCTGTTCCTGTGACAGATTAAAAAGCCATCTTTTTTTTCTGATGAAATTCCACAGTCAAAACAACAGTGAAATCCAATGTTCCACTGACATTTTGGACAATTTGAAGAATGAAGTGCAGCTCCGTGCCACTCAGGAGTCTTCCCTCTCTGCAGACAGCAACACAGGAGCTTTTTTTGGAGTACAGGGTGACGTATTCACATCTCCCCCTCTGTCCCTCTCTCTCCTTCTCTCCCTCATCCCTCTTTCTCCCTCTCTTTCCCTCGCTCTCCTTCTCCCTCTCCCTCCCTCGTCCCTCTATCCAAAGCAAGCGTAGCATTTAACCATCTGTCAGCGCCATCAGCCAGCGACTGCCAATCACACCCTGTCACACCCTGGCAACGTGTGCCTCATCAGCCAATCGGAACGCAGTTTCCCCTCCACCTGCTCACCCCCCCCCCCCCCCCCCCCCCCAACCCTGACCCCTACCACCCCTGCTGTCCACACATGAAAAACTATGGCCACTCACAACAGGAGGTGTGAGGTATGGCCTCTCCAGCCTCTCTCCCTGGCCTGCCTGCCTGCAAACCTCTCTGTACTCTCATTGCTAAAGACGAGATGCCCTCCTTGAAAGCGATAGTGCCCTGTGCACAGATGAGTAGGATCCCTTTGCCATGGTAGTCCGTGTATATCAGTTCAGAGCAGAGGAAGAGAGAAAAAGGAGAGGGGGAAGAAAAAGTAGAGTATGGAGAGGATGAAGTAAAGAGAGAGAGGGAAAAGGCTTGCCTGTCTACACAGACTCTTTGCTCCGGCCAAACGCCACGCCCACTGATGTTAGTTTTTTCTCCGCAATGAGTCTGGATCTGAATACCTCCCAGACGATTTATAGAATGGAAATCCATTCCAGACAGTCTGATTGGTCCCAGAAACCAATGGGTTGGGCCAGAGCAGAGTCAGAACACACGTGGGGACAGAGGCGTTTGAAAATGTGTCATTGTCTTTGTTTTGTACAACACCCCTCATTTTGACATCACCACAAATGACTTCAACGATGGCAGTCTCAGACTGAAGGAACATAGATCAGTAGAAGAATTCAGTTTGAGGCAAGGGACAGATGGGGAAGAGAGTGGGGTAACGAGAGAGAGAGAGAGAGAGAGAGAGAGAGAGAGAGAGAGAGAGAGAGAGAGGAAAGATGAGAGTATTGAGAGAGTGAAGAAAAGAGAGAGGTAAAAAAGAGAGAGTGTAAGACAGGAAAGTAGCAAGAGAGTGGGGTAAGGAGAGAGCGAGAGAGATAGTGGGATACAGAGAGAGAGAGAGAGAACATGAGGCATAGCCTAAACATCTCTAGATCTCTCACTCGACCCTGTGGGACAATTTTTTCCACATCTCATTCGTATCCACCCTGACAGGGAGTGTTGAGCCTACTTGAGTTAAGTTACGTTGTAAGATAAGCTCTCTCCTTCCATCTCTGTCAGATGGATTAGACACGGCCGTTCTCCACAGGAGGGGTTCAATTCATGACTCATATTTCTAAGATGGATTTGACTCCAACTGTATTGGATTCCTTCTGCTGTGAGGTAGCCTGGTACCAGATTTCTTTGTGTTGTCTTGCCAACACACTATGACCACAGGAGTTGGCCAAACAGACAGACCAAACTACCCCTGCCTTGCTGTAAGGTAAAAAGTATACTCAATTTCAATATAAGGGCTTTATTGGCATGGGAAACACGTTCACATTTCCAAAACAAGTGAAGTAGATAATAAACCAAAGTGAAATCAACAATGCAAATTGACAGTAAACATTACACTTACACAAGTTCTAAAAGAATAAAGACATTTCAAATGTCATATTATGTGCAAATAGTTAAAGAACAAAAGGGAAAATAAGTCAACATAAATATGGGTTCTATTTACAATGGTGTTTGTTCATCACTGGTTGCCCCTTTCTTGTGGCAACAGGTCACAAATATTGCTGCTGTGATGGCACACATTGGGTTAATTTTCGAATTCTTTGTGGGTCTGTGTAATCTGAGGGCAATATGTGTCTCTAATATGGTCATACATTTGGCAGGAGGTTATGGGCAGTGAGCACATAACCTGTCTTCTCTTGAGAGCCAGGTCTGCCTACGGCGGCCTTTCTCAATAGCAAGACTATGCTCACTGAGTCTGTACATAGTCAAAGCTTTGGGTCAGTCACAGTGGTCTTCTCATGTACTCTTTCTCTCTCATCAGTAAGAGTGGATTGATGGGGTGTCTAATGTGTGAAAGCTAAAGCTATTGAAATATGTACAGTACAGGAGAAATACATGGGAAATGTACAGGGGAAATGGAGATCGATTAAGCTTTCTAGTTAAGACAGAGGAAACAGTTTAAGGAAAACCTTGCATAACACACACACACACACACACACACGCACACACACACACACACACACACACACGTGATTCTGACAGCCAAGCCATGTGGTCCCATATGTCTCCTTCCCAGAAGCCATTGGGATCATTTTCAGGCCACATAAATAGCCAAATAGCCATTAGCACAAATGAACGTAAACAATGAGAAGAAGGAAACGATCTCGCTAACAGCTGCAATGGATCTTCAACAGGAGAGAAAGCCAGCTCAGTGAAAGCCAGTGGACAGAACAGAGTTGTATTTGCCCTGACATAATCACCATCTAGCGCTGGATATCAAGACCTGGGTTTAAATAGTATTTGCAAAAATGGCAAACACGGTCAAGTCTCAGAGTAGTGCTGATCTAGGAACAGTTCCCCCCTTCTCCATATAATCTTATTAATTGTGATTCAAAAGGCAAAACTGGATCCCAAATCAGAACGGGCCCAGCTATATCGACAGGAGGGCATGCCGCTGTCACTGTGGTAGCTGGTGCTTCGCCCTCTCCCTCCTCCCCCCCCCCCCCCCTCCTGTCACTGTGGTAGCTGGTGCTTCGACCTCTCTCCCTCCTCTCTCTCTCCCCCCTCTCCCTCCTACTCTCATGTCACTGTGGTAGCTGGTGCTTCACTATCTCTCTCTCTCTCTCTCTCTCTCTCTTACTCTCCTACTCTCCTGTCACTGTGGTAGCTGGTGCTATGCTTATTGATGGTGCTACCAGAATGGATCTTGGCTGCTGTTTTGAAGGGATGATGAGTGAGGAATTGTCACGTTCCATGTAAGACAATATACTGTCAGAAATGATCAGATATATTTCACAGGTACTTGATCCTCATGCCAGAGGGGATCTTGTGTAAGATAAAAAAAACTGTCACTGATGTTTTTCACCAAAGGTTGCCAAGACATTGTTATCGGAAAAGATTCCAAAGTTGCCAAGATATAACCAGAAGTATTTCCCAGGTGTGTGCAGGCCAGGCCTACAGTCTATGTATGACTTAAAGCCATAGGTGATGAGAGGGCAACAAGACAGGCCAAGAGCTTGATATCTATTTCAGCTCCAATTCTGTAACCTACAGATCACCTCTGCAGGTATGCTGGTCTGGATAGTAAAGAATAAAGAACTGAACCACCTCGGATGTAGTTGAACATCTCAAACTAAAGCAACGTGGGTTTACTATCTTCAGTTAACAACCTGGAATGAGGGGCTGGCTAGCCTGGAAGTCGCAGGAGGGGACAAAACATTACGGCCACCTCTCTCTCTCTCTCTCTCCTCACACACACACAATCAAACTTGTCAAGTTGGCATCTCTGTCTTGCAGAGCGAGAATACATTCACATCTAGGGTCCAATTACTTAATAGCAGCTATCATCAGGTCTCCATCAGCTATGATCGGGTCTCCATCAGCTACCTCCCCCAGTCCCTTCCCTGGACTCCTCTCCCTTTGGGCCCAATGATTAGCTAAGAGTTAATAAGCAGGAGACTCTTTAGCTGGAGTCACGACCTTGTACTGACAGACCAACATTTTCCAGGCCCTCACTGTTGTCCTATATGGGTGTTGTGGGGTAGGCCATTAACATGCCTGATGTTAAATGAGTGCAGCCAACACTGCACTCTCTCTATCACGCTCTGTCGTTCTGTCTCTGTCTCTGTGTATATCTGTCGCTCTTTCCCCCTCTCTCTCACTCTCGCTCTCCCCCTCTCTCTCCCTCTCTCCCTCTCTCCCCATCCTCTCTCTCTCAATTAAATTCAATTCAAGGGCTTTATTGGCATGGGAAACATGTGTTAACATTGCCAAAGCAAGTGAGGTAGATAATATATAAAGT